>NW_010972696.1:247737-256427 GCF_000737465.1 Haliaeetus leucocephalus | reverse complement strand
GCCTTCGGGCGGGACCGGGGCTCTGGCGGGTGAGGGGAAGGGAAGAAGGCCGGGGCGCGGCGGTGCTGGGGCCCGAGTGGGGCGGGAGCGGAGAGGGGGTCTGTCCGGGGTTGAGGGAATAGTAGGGACCCGGGGCTGAGGGGACAGGAGGGTCCCCGAGCGAAGGGACAGGGTTCCTGCCGGGGGAGGGGGGCAGCGGGTTTAAGGTTCTCCTCTCTCCACAGCTCGAAGCCCAGCTGGGCCGACCAGGTGGAAGAGGAGGGTGGAGAGGACGGTGAGTGTCTCTTGCCGCAGGCCGGTTCCCTCCCCCTTTTTCTCCGGCTGCTCCGCCTGCTGGTAACCGGTGAATTTTTTCTGGAGAAAAAGAGCAGCTGCTGTTCCTAAAACAGCCCAGAGCTGCTCCCGCTCCTTGTTCAGGGCTCAAAACAGGCTCCCGAGCTCTTCTCCGAGGCCAATCTTTGTGAGCAGAGCTGGGCCTGACCTGGGACAAGGAGCAGGACTCCTCTCACTGTCCTTGCTCCACCCCTTTCAGGGTCTGAGGAAGCTCAGGGGCTTGGAGCAGCTGAGATTTCTTAGCTTTTTGGCCTTTTTCTGTGCTGGGGGGAAAAAACAGCGCACCTCCACCCTGTGGGGAGAGGCTGTGCCGGGGTGTGGGGCTCCTGCCCCCTCTGCTGGGCTCGCCCCAAGCAAGGGGGTGACTCTCCCCCTTCTCTTCCCACAGACAAATGCATCACCAGCGAGCTGCTGAAGGACATCCCCCTGCCAGGGGTGCTGGGCGGCAGCCTGAGCGCTGAGGCCGAGCTGCTGAAGGGCGGTGAGAGCTGGGCGAGAGGCCGGGGGGGGCTGTTTTCTTGTCACCTCCCCCACAACGGACACTGTCCCACTGTCCCCCCTCCCCACAGGCCCGCTCCCTTCACCAAAGGAACTTATCAATGGGAACATCAAAACGATCACGGAGTATCGGGAGGAGGAGGATGGGCGCAAGGTGAAGGTGAGTAGCATGTCCCAGGCTGCCATTTTGGCTTCTGTCTGCTGCTGAGCTCCCCTTCTCCCCTCCTAGAGCCCTCGGCTCTGCCCCGGCGCGGGGGCTGATCCGTGCCTGTGTGGTCAGGCAGCCGCACGTCAGCAGGGACATCCCGTTGGAGCCCTGTTTTGACTCTGTGGCTTCAGGCAGTCCCAAACTTAGCACGTGTGGGGCAGAGGCGCCTCTGCTGTCCCTCCTCCTGCATCGATCGGTTCTTTTGCACTTTTACAGATCATCCGCACCTTCCGCATCGAAACCAGGAAGGCCTCCAAGGCGGTGGCCCGTCGGAAGGTGAGCATCTGTGGGAATGGAGAGGGAAGGAGGGAGGGACGGAGGGAAATCTGCGCTCCAGCAGCAATTGCTTCGTTTCCCAGCCCTCCGCTTCTGTCCGTCCTTTCTCAATCTCCCAATGATTCCTCAGCGGGGAGCGTTTCCCTTCCCACTGGCTGCTCCTGCCCTGTGTTCAGTGATTGCTCGGGGACGTGCCGTGCAAGTGGGCCCCCCTTTTCCTCCCTAGAACTGGAAGAAATTCGGCAACTCGGAGTTCGATGCCCCCGGACCGAATGTGGCCACCACCACCGTGAGCGATGACGTCTTCATGACTTTCATCACCAGCAAGGAGGTGGGTCAGGCACAATGGGAGGTTGCAGGCCAGTGGGGAGCTGCCGGTGGGGCCATGTCTGGGTGCATGGTGGGTCCTGTGGGACTCAGGAGTCTCCCTGTCCCCCAGGACCTGAACTGCCAGGAGGAGGAGGATCCCATGAACAAGCTGAAGGGGCAGAAGATCGTCTCGTGCCGTATCTGCAAGGGCGACCACTGGACTACCCGTTGTCCCTACAAGGACACCTTGGGGCCGATGCAGAAGGAGTTGGCCGAGCAGTTGGGGCTGTCCACAGGAGAGAAGGAGAAGCTGCCCGGAGGTACGGCACCCTTTTATCCTGAGAAGGGGGCGGCCGCCGTCTGCCTGCAGCTGCGGGCAGACTCACCTCCTGCCTTTCACCTTTCCTGCCCTCAGAGCCAGAGCCGGTGCAGGCTCAGCAGAGCAAGACGGGCAAGTACGTTCCCCCCAGCCTGAGAGACGGAGCCAGCCGCCGTGGGGAGTCCATGCAGCCCAACCGCAGGGGTAAGTCAAGGCTTGTCGTCGTGGTGGGAGCAATCTCCCTGCATGACACTGGGCCTCTACAGTGCCGTGTACGGCACATGCTGGCTTTGGCCGTGGTACCACCAGCGGCCTTGACCTTCCTTATCCTTCCCCCGCAGCTGATGACAACGCCACCATCCGTGTCACCAACCTGTCCGAGGACACACGTGAGACTGATCTCCAGGAGCTGTTCCGGCCCTTCGGCTCTATCTCTAGGATCTATTTAGCCAAGGACAAGACCACTGGGCAGTCCAAGGTGGGTACGGAGGGATTTCCCCCTTTAGGGGGGGTGAGAAGGAGACCCCCCCTGCTTCATCTCATTGTCTCGCTTTCCTCCCACCCCAGGGTTTCGCCTTCATCAGCTTCCACCGCCGGGAGGACGCAGCCCGAGCTATTGCCGGGGTCTCCGGATTCGGCTACGACCACCTGATCCTCAATGTGGAATGGGCCAAGTAAGTGCTGGGGGGATGGCTCAGATGATTGGGGGGGCGGCGCATGCTAGGTACCGGAGGTCTGTGTGCAGCCACCCCTCACCTTACTGCACTCTTTCTCCTCCGCAGACCCTCCACCAACTGAATCCGGTGCCGCGCCGGCTCCCGGCGAGAGCGATCGGCGCTTCTAAATAAAGATGCACAGTCTGGTATGCACCAAGGTGTTAACCTGAGCTGCAGGGGGGGGTGGTTCACCAGGCAGGGAGCAGCCCCATCCCTGTCCCTACGCTGTCCCTGTCACCCACAGAGGTTGTTCCCGACTCGCTCCTGCCCCAGGCACACAGTGGGGCTGGCAGTACCCTAGCCAGCGACGTGGGGAAGGGGACGGCGCTGCCGTTCCTCATTTTTTAGGCTCATCCCCAGCTTTTCAGCTGAAAAAAGGGGATCTCTGCCAAAGAAAGGTGTGACACGAGGCCGTGCGTGCAGTTTCGGCTTTTAATCCCGCTTCTCCCACATTACTGCCGCCCTTTCCGAGAGGGAAATGCATGCCCAAGGGCCTCGCCGAGCCCTGTACCAGCTGTGCCAGCCTCCTTGGGCCACCCCGGGGGTCTCCTAGGCTGCTGGCCACAGCTCCAAGTGCTCAGCCCGCTCCTTGGCAGCGGTGCCAGTGCCGGTGCTGCAGCTGGCACCGCAGCAGCTCTGCATGCTGTCGGCCAGGGCAGCGTAGAGCAGCGGCTGCAGGCAGATGTTGAGGTTAACAAGGATCTTGCAGACCTGAGCGGTGGCGTGGATGGCTTTGGAGACAGCACAGTCCTCCATGCCTGGTCGCAGCAGGCGACGCCATAGGTTGAGGTTACGGAAAATGTGGTAGGGCAGGTAGGAAAAAGCGTAGAGAGCCACGCCCGCCCCCACCAGCATTCCCACCTTCCTTTTTTCCGGCTGGCTGAGGTGAGGATTACGGAAAACGGTGCGGATAATGGCGGTGTAGCAGGAGGCGGTGAGGAGAAAGGGCAGCCCGCAGCCCAGCCCGGCCAGCAGCAGGCTGTAGGGATAAAACCTCTGCAGCTGCTGCGGGGCTGCGCTCCCCAAACACTCGGTCACACCCTCCGCTTTTTGTAGCTCTGTAAAAAAAAAGGTGGGTGCTGAGAGCACCCCGGCCAGCACCCAAACAACTGCACTCAGCACCTTGGCGTGGCGTGGCTGCAGCCGCCCGTGGACCCATAGGGGGTGAACGATGCCGAGGTAGCGGTTAAGGCTGATGCAGGTGACGAAGAAGATGCCGCCATAGAGGTTGTAGTTGAAAAAGAAACGTTCCAGCTTGCACAGCACCGATCCGTAGCGCCAGTCCTTGGGCGGGTAGTAATACGCCACCAAAAATGGCAGCGAGAGGGAGTAGAGCATCCCGCTGACGGCCAGGTGGAAAGAGTAGATGATGCCGCTGTGCCAGGAGCGCTCGCGGGCGGCGAAACGGTAGACGGCTATGCCGTTACCCACCAACGCCGGCGGGAACTGCACCGCCAGCACTGGCCAGAGCGACTCCTGGAAGCTGCTGAAATTACCACAGTGACTGAGATGGGTGGCCATCTCGGTGTGGGGGGGGGGTTCCTCCTGTCGTCCTCCTCCTTTTTTTGGTGGCTGCAAGCAGGGGTAAAGGTTTAGGTTACGGGCAGCCAAGAGGTATGAGCGTGGCCATGAGGTGTGGCTTCCGGCAAATGGCCGCACAGGGAAGTAGGTGAAGGTTGGTGAGACGTGGCTACCTCATGGCGGGACTCAAGGAAGCCTTGTGGTCCTACACTGGGGACAGAATGTATCCCCCTGCGTCCCCCCCCCCCCCCCCCCTTGTCTGCCTCCCAGGGTGCAGGCAGGAGTTTGTGCGTCTGCTTGCAGCCCCACCACTCGCCCCACTCACCCTCTCCTCCTCGGGGTCCACGCTCGCCTCCCTCCTCTCCTGTCCCTCCCTTCTTGGCAGTGGTCACAGGGACGCCACAGGGTCACGTCCTGCCCCGTTTTGGGGACGGTAGGGGCAAGAGGCTGGCAGCGGAGGGGTTGCAGGCAGGGAAAAATACTTCCTCTTCTGAAGGGCTGTGCCCAGACAGAGCCTGGCAGCTGCTCTTGCCTTGGCCAGAAAGGGGGAAGAAGCTGTGCCTGCGTGCCTCCTCCTTACCAGGGCAGGCAGGGGGGCTTCCTGCTCTGCCTGACCACATCGAGGTGGCACGAAAACGGGCACCTACGGTTGGGGGACACCGTTAACAGCCCAGGAGACCCCACCTTCGCCCCCACCCAAACCTAGCACAGCCACAGGCAGTCATTGCAACCAGTGTATTGCACAGGAGCAAGAATGGGGCTGTGTGTGTGTGTGTGTTTCCTGTTTCCTCTTCTCCCTCAGTTTCGGCGCGTGGCTGGCGGCTGGTGCCTCAGCGCTTCCCCTTCTTGGCACGTCCGGGCCGCCGGAAAATCATCTTCCCCTTTGTCAGCAGATTCCCTCGCCCCTTTGGCCTTGAGGCAGCGCGGCCAGAGCCGGGACCGGCCCCCTCCCGGGCTGGGCGCTCAGTTCTTCGGTGTGGCTTTCGGCTGGCCGCCCCCTGCCTGGCCCTGCTGCGGTGCCGTGAGTCCCTTGGTGCCAGGTTTCCCTGCCGCTGCTTCCCTGGTGCTGTGGGGTGAGCGCTGGGGGTGTCGGGATGCTCCGGCCGGCTGTGCCGTCGTCGTTTCCTTAGCGGGGCAGCACGCGAGGAGCTTCGTTTCCTCTTGGTACGGTCAGGAAATAGATCTTGAGGGGGGGATAAACAAAAAAAAAGGGGGGGGAGGGGGTTAGCGAAAAAGGGGTGACGGGGGCGCAAGCATTGGGGCTGATGGATGTGTCAGTGCGTTTACTTTGAACCGAGATCACGGAGAGCTCAAGGTTTTTGCGTCATCAGCCACTACCAGCAGGAGAGGATGGAGGGGCTCAGTCCCGGCCTCTCCACTCACCTTTGTCCGGCTCCTCGCCCACCTCCTGCCGGTAATACTCGGCATCACTCTCTTCCGACTGCTCGGCCGCATCCTGCTGCTCCGGCGCACCGGGATCCTCGGCGTCGCTGTCGCCATCCTGCTGCCGTTTCCTCCGGATCCCCGCCAGGCTCCTCTGCCTGTGGTGCCAGCATAGTGTCAGCCTCTGTCCGGCTGCTGCCAGACCCCGCCACTGCCACGCTGCCCTCACCTGTGAGCCTCACGCTGCTGCCGCTTGCGCTCCACATTCGCCTCCTGCTTCTGCTGCCGCTCCGCCTTCAGCTGCAGCTTCGCCTCCTTCCGCGCCAGGATTTCCTTCACCTCTGCCTCCATCTTGTGGACTTAAACACACGGCAAGAGGGCAGTGAGATGTCCCAGCCCCCGTGCCGGTGGCTTACCGAGTATGGCCGGCATGGCGTTTTGCAGCACTTACTGAAGCTGTGGTAGAGCACGTTACCCTGCGCCAGGCCCTCCTCCACCTTGATGAGCTGCAGAGTCATGCGGGGTCCGATCTACGGGAATTGGGGGATGCGGAGAGCCCCGGTCAGGCTCGATCGCATCCCTGGGGCAATGGTAACCGCGACATCACTGCCAACACGGACCTCAGTGAGGCGCACGGCGCTCTGCTGCGCTTTCATGTTGCCTCGGCCAGCGTATGCCTGTGGCAGCTCCAAGACGTTGTGGGTCCCATCCTGCTCGGCCTCGCTCTCCGACAGGTTTATGTCCCTGCCAAGGGACAGGAATGCATTTGGGGATGGGATGGAAAGCACCTCTGGGAGCCTTGTCCCCCTCGTTCGCCCCCTCCACGCACTTCACCAGCAGCTCGCTGATGTCTTCCAGGCGGCTCATGTTGGGGAACTTCTCCTGCAGCAGCTTCTTCAGGCTTTTGCTCACGCCCACAGGCACGACCTTCACGCTACTGCGAGGACGAGGAGGAAGAGGTCAGCGCTGGGACATGGGGCGCAGGGACCCCCCCCCCAAAATCAGGGGCGTGATACTCACTAATGCCTGAAATCAAGGAGCTGCGTCTCTGTGTTGTAGCTGATGAGTAAACACCTCTTGATGCTGTTGAGGTTGACCTGTGGAAGGAGGAGAGAAGAAGAGAAAAGGAGAGAAGAAGAGAAAAGGAGAGAAGAAGAGGAGGAGATTTCAGTTGGAAGGGACCTACACTGACCATCTAGTCCAACTGCCTGACCAAAAGTTAAAGCATGGTATTAAGGGCATTGTCCAAATGCCTCTCAAACACTGCCAGGCTTGGGGCATCGCCCACCTCTCCAGTAAGCCTGTTCCAGGGTGTGACCGCCCTCTCGGTAAAGTAACGCTTCCTTATGTCCAGTCTGAACTTCCCCGGGCACAGCTTTGAGCCATTCCCAGGTGTCCTCTCCCTGGATCCCCGGGGGGGAGCTCAGCACCTCCCTCTCCCCGTCCCCTCCTCAGAAAGCTGCAGAGAGCCACGAGGTTGCCCCTCAGCTGCCTTTTCTCCAAACTAGACAAGCCCAAAGTCCTCAGCTGCTCCTCACAGGACATGCCTTCCAGCCCTGTCACCAGCTTTGTTCTCCTCCTCTGGATACATTCACATCCTTCTGAAATGGTGGGGCCCACCGTACTCGAGGTGTGACCGCACCAACGCTGAACACAGCGGGACGATCCCCTCTCTCGATGGGCTGATCATGCTGGGTTTGATGCCCCCCAGGATGCGGTTTGTCCTCACCACTGGCTCCTGTGGAGCCTGCTGCCGACCAGCACCCCCAGATCCCTTTCTCCAGCAACTCCTCTCCCAATTTAGACTCGTGCCTGGCGTTACTCCATCCCAGGTGCAGAATCTGGCCTTTGGACTTGTTAAATTTCATCCCATTAGTCCTTGCCTGATGCTCCAATCTATCTAGATCCCCCCGCAAGGCCTCCTGGCCCTCAAGAGAGTCAACAGCACCTCCCTGTTTGGTATTCAACACCGACATCCAGATCGTTGATAAAAATATTGAAGAGAACTGGTCCTAGAATTGAACCTTGAGGAGGTGGGATGGGTCTCGAGCCCCCACCCCTACCCCAGCCATGTGGGGACACCCCCCCACCTCGCTTACCCTGTGGACGTTGATGGAGGGAAACATGTTCTGGAACATGCTGGCCATCAACTTGACCTGGATCTGCTGAAGACCAAAATTGCTGAGGACCAGCAGCGGGTGATGGGTGAACTGCTGCTCGTGCATGCGGTGCCGCTTGAGGGACGAGACCACGTCCTTGATCAGTGAGTACTGGAGAGCAGGGGGGGAGACAGATATGAGGATGAGGAGGGGGCGAGATGCTGTCCTTCATGCTGGCGAGGAAGGGGAGGGCTCCCGCCAGCACCCACCTGCATCACCTTGAATGTCAGTGTTGGGCCACCAGGCAGCCGGAAAAGTTTCTGTGTGGGGGGAGAGAAACGGTGCTCAGCACCGGGGGAAGCTGCCGGTGCAACCGACCGCCCCCCCCTGCCCCTCGGTGCAGATGCATCAGTGCGTTTACTTTGGATAGAATCACAGCATGAGCTCAACAGCATTTTATCATCATCTGCATCTGCGAGGGGGGTGAAACCCCCCTAAAAGGCGCCGGCAACCGGCTTGAGGAGGCGAGGGGGAGCACAGCCGCTACGGAGGGGCCCCCCTGGAGCCTGGAAGGGGGGGGGGGGGGATCATGCTACTCACAAAATTGATGCTGGAGGACGATTTACTGAAGACCAAGAAGTGTGTCACCCCCAGGGGCCCGGCCACGGCCACAAAATCCTTCAGGGAGTTGTTCTTCCGCACCTGTGGCACGGAACGGCCGAAACCTTCAGATCCCTCTGTGCCAAATCACCTCCTGGCTGCGAGGGCTCCGCTTTAACCTGGGGACGGGCAGGATCCTTCCCCCCCCTCCCAGCTCACCTTGAGGGCTCTGGCAGTGTAGGGCTCCATCACCTTCCGCATGTCGGTGATGAGCTGCCGCACGTTCTTGCCGACGCGGCCGCGGTGGAAGACGAAGGAGTGGGGGACGGTGCCGAATTCCTGCTGGGCGTGTTGCGCGGCTGCCGCCCGCTCCTTCTTCTGGTTCTTGCTCTGGCGGTGGGGGAAGCAGTCAGGGCTGGGGGCTGCGG
>NW_010972696.1:244037-247685 GCF_000737465.1 Haliaeetus leucocephalus | reverse complement strand
TGCTCTGGGCGCCGTTCCCAGGCCTATGCTAGCCCTGAGCCCCTCCTCTCCACTCACAGGCGATCGTGAATGTGATCAGAGCCAGGCGTCCGGCTTTCCGCACGCAAACCAACAGCCTCTACACGCCGTTGGTGGCCCTCAAGTATGCGGATCCCTCGGGGGACACCAACGGCGTGTAGAGGCTGTTGGTTTGCGTGCGGAAAGCCGGACGCCTGGCTCTGATCACATTCACGATCGCCTGTGAGTGGAGAGGAGGGGCTCAGGGCTAGCATAGGCCTGGGAACGGCGCCCAGAGCATCCCCCCCCAGAAATCCTCTCAGCCCCACACCTCAGCCACGGCGGCAGGGCTCTGCCCCAGCGTGGCAAAGATTTCGTGGGAAGCCGGCAGGGATACGTCCTTGAAGTACCGCACGGTAGCCGGGTCGGTGCCGGGAAACTCGGAGCGTGAAACCTCTTCCATCAGCTTCAACTCAAAATCCGTGTTCACGGGGCCCGGTTCCACCATGGAGACGCTGTGGGACCACGGCGGGTGCTCAGGGTGGGGGTCCAGAGCCACCCTTGGGCCCTCTGGGGTGCTCCCTGCGCCCCATCACACTCACAAGACGTTGAACTGCAGCAGCTGCACGGCCAGGCTCTCGCAGAACCCCTCCACGGCAAACTTGGAGGCGGCGTAGACGTCATTGAAGACAATCCCTGTGAGCAGAGAGGGGCTGAGCTCATCAAGACAACCCCTGGAGTGAGACCCCCACACAGCGGGACCCCCCCACACCTCACCCTGCAGCCCCATGACACTACTGATGACCACGATGTGACCACTCTGTCGCCGCTTCATGTCGGGGAGGACGGCTTTGATCATCCTCACGACCCCAAAGAAGTTGGTCTCGAAGATGCGCTTCATCTCCTCCACGCTGATACTCTCCACCGGACCGACGTGCCCCACGCCGGCGTTATTCACTGTGGCACAGTGTGGGGGGCTCAGAGACCCCCTCCAGCCTCCCCTTGTGGCCCCCCACCCACCACCCTGCTCACCCAGCACATCCACCCGTCCCCCGGGGATGTTCTCCATGCACTCTGCCACTGAGCTGTCGCTGCAGACATCCAGGCGTTGGATGCTCAACGTCTTTCCCAGCGCTGGTCCGGCCGCCTCCTCCAATTTCTCCTTCTTCCGTAGGTCCCGCATGGTGGCGATGACTGCGGGGAGCCCCAGCCCCGGTCAGGGGGACCCCAGATGCCAGCCGGGGTCGGAGGGTCAAGCCGGGATGATGTTCCCTAAGCTGCTTTGGTAACACAGCCTTTAATCTCCCCCTCGGGACTAATCCCCAGCCCTGGTGCGGGGTTGGTGGTGGGGCAGCGGAGTTGTGGGGACACACATGTGTGTATATGACAATGGGTGGCATGGGAACGAGGATGGTGTGAGGGCACTGCATGCGTGTGCGTCCACCTGGGTGGGAGTGTGCCGCCAGACCCGGTTACACGCATGTGCGCTCGCAGCCGTGCGCTGCTCGTGCCATCTGTGTCCCCGTGGGGCTGCCCCACGTCCCCAACTCCCCTCCGCCTGGCAGGGTGGTGGGTGGGGGGCACAGGGACACCTCGGCTCTCCGGGGCGGGGGGGGGCTGTGAGCTTGGGGCCATGGGACTTCAAGTCCTGGGGGCTGTGGGGAGAAAGCCTCTGGGGCTGGATGGACAGGGACCCCAAAAGCTGCACCCTCCCCAGCCTGCTGCCCCATCCTGGAGGGCTCCCATCCCCGCCTTGCTGGGGCAGACGTGGGGCTGTGGGTCCCCTCCCGGGACAATGTGGAAGGGTCCCTTCCCCGCTTCTTACCATGGAAGCGTTGCTGGGGGTCCTGCGCCAACCTCACGGCGACGGCGAGGCCGATGCCGGAGGAGCAACCGGTGATGAGGACGGTGCGGGGCACGAGGGTGGCCATGGCTGCACTAGCCTGCAGTCCAAAGTCTCTTATGAGATCAGGACCCGGCGTCACGTGGGAGCAGGATCAACCTCCCCAGGGCTGCCCTGGGGAGGGCACGGGGGTCCGCTGGGCCACGGCCCTCTCCCCTGCCCGCCGATACGGCGCGCGGCAGCCCTCGGGGACGTGGATGGGGACAGGCGATGGCACGCGTGGCTGCGGCCCCGTAGCCAGGTGCCCACCCTGGGCCTGTCGGGGACCCCACAGCCCCCCAAACTGTCATGGAGGTCCGTGGGGGAGCTGGGACAAGGCAGCTGAGGGTTGGGGAGGGGGCTGTGTTGCCACCAGAGCCCCGTGTGGGAGTGGGCAGAGGCTCGGTTCGGGGGGCTGGGGGCATCCGCGGGGGCTTGTTACTGCAGAGACAACGGTAAATATTTGCCGGGAAATGGAAAACCGGGGGAGCGGAGCCGAGCGACCGTGACTCAGGCGATGAGGCAATGGGGCGACTCCGGCCAGCCGGGCCCCGGGGACCAGCCCAGCCGAGCGGCAGCTGTGCCGTGGGGTAGGGGGGTCCCCCGAACCCTCCAGTCTTGCTGTGGGGATGGGTGCTCCAAAATCCCCAGCTTTGGTGTAGGGATGGGAGTGGGGTGGGGGGCTTTGTACCCCAAAATGCGCTGTCCTTGCTGTAGGGCTAGGAGTGGGGTTTGGGGCCATGCACCCCAAAACCTGCCATCTTTGCTGGGGGGCTTGGGGGGGGGCCTCTGCACCCCTAAACCTCGCTGTGGGACTGGAAGCAGGGTGGAGGGCTGTGCACCCCAAAACCTGCTGTCCTTGCTGTGGGGCTAGGAGTGGAGTATGGGGCTGTGTACCCCTAAACCTGCCATCCTTGCTGTGGGGCTGTGAGTGGGGCGGGGGGGGCTCTGCACCATTAAACCTCACTGTGGGGTTGGGAGCAGGACGGGGGCTCTGCACCCCAAAACCTCCCATCCTTGCTGTGGGGCTGGGAGCAGAATGGGGAGCTCTGCACCCCAAAACCTCCCATCCTTGCTGTGGGGCTGGGAGCAGGGTGGGGAGCTCTGCACCCCAAAACCCGCCATCCTTGCTGTGGGGCTGGGAGCAGGATGGGAGGCCGTGGACTCCTAAACCTCGCAGTGGGGCTAGGAGCAGGGTGTGGGGGGTATTCTGCACCCCTAAACCTTGCTGTGGGGCTGGGAGCAGTTTGGGGGGCCCTGTCCCCCTAAACCTCGCAGCGGGGCTGAAGTCTCTCTCTCCCGTTGGCCCCGTTCGGGTCGGTGGGATCTCGCAGCCGGGACCACCCGGGGCCGGTGTCGGTCCCGGGACCCGCCCGTGGGCCGGACGGGAGGCGGGGGCTCCCGGTGAGCCGGTCCTCCTCCGGTCCTCCCCTCCCCTCCCATCCCCTCCCCGCAGCCCCGACGAGCCTGGAGCGGACAGGGCGGGCTACGAGCTCCGGTACCGGGTACCGGGTACCGGGCACCCACCGGGCCGGGCATGGAGGGTCTCCCGGTCCCCGCCGCGCTCCTCGCCGCTCTCCTCACCCTGCTGCAGGGGCTGCCCCCAGCCAGGGCAGGTAACGCGTACCGGGTGGGCTGGGGGGACACACACACCCCACGCCCACGCGTGTCTCTTCTGGCCACCCCACACCCCCCGCCTCAGTTCCGCGGGGAGGTGGGGGACACCGGCGGGTTGAGCCCCGAGACCCCCGGTGTTGGGACCGGGGGGG
>NW_010972696.1:225776-244027 GCF_000737465.1 Haliaeetus leucocephalus | reverse complement strand
AGGGGTGCCCCCCACGGGGCTGTGGGTGGGGGTGCTCTCCCAGGGGCAGGGGTGCTCCCCCCGGGTCCCTTGGTGGGGGTGCTCCCCGTGGGACAGGGGTGCTCCCCCCCAGGGCGAGGGTGCTCCCTGTGGGTCCCCTGGTAGGGGTGCACCCCACGGGGCTGTGGGTGGGGGTGCTCTCCCAGGGGCAGGGGTGCTCCCCCCGGGTCCCTCGGTGGGGGTGCTCCCTGTAGGGAGGGGGTGCACCCCCCGGGGCAGGGGTGTAATCCCCCGGGTCGCTTGGTGGGGTTGCTGCCCCTGGGACGGGGGAGCAGGCGGGGTGGGGAGCCCCGGGTGCCTGGGTCCCCTGGCTGGCCTGGGGGGGCAACGGAGGGGGGGAGTCTGGGGAACCACCTGAAGCGTAAATAATGGGGATAAGCACTGGCACGGGCTCCCGGAGGCCATGGGGGGCTGGGGGGGGGCCCCTCGTCCCACTCCCACCAGCTTTGCCGCACCCTACCCTACCCCTTGGCTTTACCAGGAGCGATGCCGAGCCACCGGCACCCCTGTCCCCCCCTCCCAGCTCCCTGAGTCACCCATGCCGCACACGCCCGGGTCTGGAGTCTGGAGGGGCTTGGCCGGTACAGCCACTCCAGGGCCACCCACCAACCCTGTACTGGGGGTTCCCAGATCGTGGGGGGGGTCCCTATCCACCCCGGCACGCCATGGCCGGGTGATGGCTCTCCCCGGGGAGCGCCGGCAGGAAGCCGGACCCATGTGCCGGGGTCAGAAGGGCCTGAGAGATGGCTTGACCAGAGCGGGGTCAGCCAGTTCCCAGCCTGGTCCTGTCCTACCATGTCCCCGCTTATGCTTGGGGTGCCCCAGCCAGGCTGGGGGGGGGGGGGGGGGGGGGGGGCTGGGGGCAGTTTGGGGAGCCTCGGGAGGAATTGCTGCCCCCCTGGATCCCCCTGCCTGGCCTGCCCGGACAGGCCTTTCTGGCAGGGAGGGTGGGTGCAGCCCCGGGCTGGGGGGGGCCCTGGTGCTCTCTGATGTGGCTGCAGTCATAGCCCCCAGCCCGCACCCCCCCATACACACCTGGCTGTGCCGGATTAACCCTCCAAGCGCCCAGGCGCAGGCGACGATTGGGGTCCGGCTCCCTGCGGAGAGAGGGCAGCACCCCCAACCGTCTCCCCAGGCCCCCAGTTGGGTGCAGCCAGGCTGTGCTTAGGGGGTGACAGGGATCTCCCATGGGTGACGGAGCCCTCCCGCCCCATGGGGTGCAGCCGTGCCGTGGGGTGCAGAGCAGGGCCGGGGGCGGAGGAATGCGGCGAAGGAATCTGGCGGCTGCGGGACCGGACCTTGGGCCCACACAGCTGCCTGGCACCGGGCCGGCCCGGCTTGGCAGGAGGCAGGCAGGGGGATGGGGATGCAGCCGCGGTCCCCGGCTGGAAGCACAGACAACGGCTGGGGTGTCTCCGGTGGGTCCCCACCCCCTGAAGGGTCCCCTCTTGCCCTGCAGCGGTGCCCGTGGA
This sequence comes from Haliaeetus leucocephalus, assembly GCF_000737465.1. Classification (NCBI taxonomy): domain Eukaryota; kingdom Metazoa; phylum Chordata; class Aves; order Accipitriformes; family Accipitridae; genus Haliaeetus; species Haliaeetus leucocephalus. Next base: position 242,516 of record NW_010972696.1, on the reverse strand, counting down.
CGTGCTGCAAATGCTGGGCATGCAGGACGGCCGGGATGGCGTCTCCGTCACTGCTGGGATCTGCCCGCAGCGCCCAGGGACCGAAGACCCTGATTTCGCTTTCCGCGTGGACAACCGCACCCAGCTCAGCGCACCCACCAGGCAGCTCTTCCCTGGTACGGCACCGGGTGGCCGCAGGGCCGCCGAGCCCATTGTGGGGTGCAAACCGAGCCGCTCCAAGGGCGAGCATCCCCTTTCAGGGTGCAGAGCCACCTCTCGGGGTGCATCGGGGGGGCTTAGCTTGATGGTTGCTCCTTTTCCTCCCTGCTGCAGGTGGCTCCTTCCCTGAGGACTTCTCCATCCTGGCCACAGTGCGTGCTCGGCGTGGAGGACAAGCCTTCCTGCTCTCCATCTACGATGAGCGAGGCGTGCAGCAGCTGGGCATGGAGATTGGACTCTCGCCCGTCTTCCTCTATGAGGACCAGGAGGGCCGGCCGGCCCCCGAGCAGTACCCCGTCTTCCGCAGGGTCAACCTGGCCGATGGCAGGTGAGTGCCGGAGGGGGGGACAGGGGGTCTCTCCGGCCCCTCTCACTGCGACCGAGTCCCGTCTCCGCAGGTGGCACCGCGTGGCATTGGCCGTGAAGGGCACCAACGTCTCCTTGCTGGTGGATTGTCCCCTCCTCGCCACGCTGCCGCTGGAGCGGGGACCTCAGCCCCTCGTTAGCACTGAGGGGGTGACGATTTTTGGGGCCCGCCTCCTGGATGAGGAGGTGTTCGAGGTGGGTCCCTCCCCAAATCCATGTGCCAGAGGCCCTGGCTGTCCCACAGCATCCTTGCCCTGGTGGTGAGGGGTCCGGGGAAGGCGGGGGGACCCGGTTGCCGTGGTCGGTAGAGGCCCCAGTTGCACTGGGGGCTGCTTTCTGTCCCTGTGGGGTGCCCTGGTTCCTCTCCCTACATTCCTGCCCACTGCAAATGTCAGGGGCCACGAGCAAAGAGGCAGCATTGAGGCAGCGAGGCGAGTGGGGCTGCCCCCCCCATTTTGTCCCCAGCAGGCAGACAAGGGTCCCTTTGTTCACTCGCCACCCCCTGCACCCTCCACCCGGCCGAGGGGGTGTCCACACTGGCTGCCCCAAGCCACCCACGGACCGGCCGGCTACTGCAGGGACAGGGCTGGCCACGAGCACCGGCTCTTGCACGCATGTCTGGGGTGTGCGTGGACACCTGATTGGCTCGGGGTGCAGATATGGGGGGGGGGGGGCAGAAAACCCACTCCCTCGTGCTCCCCCCTTCTTCTCTGCCACAGGGTGATGTCCAGCAGCTGCTGATTGTGGCTGACCCCGAGGCTGCCCACTCCTACTGCCATCTCTACATGCCAGGCTGCGACCAGCCCCTGCTCTACCCCCTCCTAGCCCCCTTCCCGGAGGAGGTAAGCACTCAAGCTGGGAAGGGGAAAGGCTGGGGGGACCCTTGGGAGCCCCCACCCTGCCAGGCAGCCCACAGGGATACTGCCAGGCTTGGTGTCACCGTGGGGGGAGCTGCCAGGGCCCCTGACGCCCACGTTTCTCTCCTTGCCGGCGTCTGCGCTGCCCCTTGCAGAGCAGCCCGGAGCCCACCGCTGCCCCACGTAGGAAGGGCAAGAAGGGAAAGGGGAAAGGCAAGCGGAAGGGCAAGGGCAAGAAGAGGAGGAACAAGGAGCTGCTGGAGCAGCATGAGACCTCTGTGCCCTCCGTCACGGCCAGCCAGGTAGAGAGCGTGACTAACCCGCCTCTGCGGCTGCTTAACCCACCTTGGTTAACCCAGCTCTGCTAACCTGCTGCTTGTGCTTGGCTGTGGCGTGCCCGCTCCGCAGCTCCCCAGTGCCTGTCAGCCAGCGCCGTGCCGCAGCTTGGCACCTCATGCTGAGGTGGGACAGCCGGGACCCAAATCCGGCTTAAATGCAGAGCGGCTCCAGGTGTGCATGGCCCGAGGCAGACCCAGATGCATCCCGGAGCTGGCAGTGCCCATACACAAAGCTCATGCTGTGCCACATGCGGCCTGTTGCATCCAAAGCAACTCTCAGCCTCATCTTTGCACAGTCCAGGGCAAAGCAGGCCGGCTCCAGCCTCTCTGGCCTCCATGGAGCCGGACCTTTGGGTCTGTTGGATGTGACTGCAGGGCTCTGGCCAGAATGGCTTCCCCTCGGGATTCGAGGGAGCCTGGGCAGCCGGCGCATCCCCACAAGGTTGCCGATCCTGCTGGCACTTGGGGCTGAGCCATCCCCACAGCTCCTGGCCTTACGGAGCGTGTCCTGGGAGCCGGTGGGGATCCCCTGGGCAGAGACGCCGGGGCAGGGCAGGAGGCAGCCCCCCGCACCTCTGCCTTCGGCCCCTTTGGCTCTGGAAATGGGTCACGGCTGCAGCTGGGGACGGCGGTGCCGGCCAAGGGCGGCCCGGGGACGGTGGCCCCTCCTGCCGATGAGTCAGCCTTGGCTGAGCCCGGCCGGAGAGACCCGGCGAGGGGTGGCTGTGCTCCAGGTGCTGCTTGGAGCCACGGACCATGCAGCCCTTGTGTGTGAGGGAATGGCCGCCCCCACGCCTGGGAGCAGCAGCTGCCGAGCACTGGCTTGCCTTCCCCTCTGCCCCAAAAGGGGAACGGCTCCTGTGTCCCAAAGCCAGGCAGGGGCTGTGGTGGGGTGGGGACATCGTGAGTCCAACCGTGGCCCCCCGCCAAAAGCAGGGCATCCCCTGGCCCTGCCGGCCTGCAGGACCCCACAAGGGTCATGGGCCAGCACCTCCCTCTGCTGCAGCACTCCCTTCCTCACCCTGCGCCCTTTCCGCATCGCCCAAGGCCAGCGCGCCCACACCGACGCCGTCCATGGAGGAGAGCTTCCTGCCGCCGGTCCCCTCCAGCCTTGCCACCACCGTGAGCGTCACCCTGAACGGCACCGACCCCTTCGAGGTAGCACCAGGGCTGGGGGCTGGGGCAGGCAGGAGGGTCCTCTCCTTCACAACCCCAGCGTCTCCCCATCTCTTAGGACACTGGCGAGGAGCTTATGCTTGAACTTGAAGATGATGGAGTCGCTGGGGCTGGTAGCACGGAGCTGCCGGGCTATGAGGACTACTATGATGGGGACCCTGCGAGCCGGGAGCGGTTCGGCCCTGCTGAGCGGGAGGAGACGGTGATCCAGGCTCCCCAGGTAATGCTGGGGACAAGAACTGGGACCCCCCCCCACCTACCGCTGGCTGAGCTGGGGCCACAGTACGGGGTCCAGCAGCCATGTAGGTGGTTCGGAGCCCTTCACTCCAGCCCAGCTCTCGGCTGATTCTCCTCACCCTGATGTTTTGCAGGAGCCTAACTTGAAGGGGGAGAAGGGCGAGCCAGCCATCGTGGAACCGGTGAGTGGGGCACAGCCCCCCTGGGGACGTGTGACCCCAGCCCTCTGTGGCACCCCAGGGCTACCCATCTGAGACGGTTCGCAGGACGTGGCTTGCTCTCTTCTCCTTTAGGGCTGGCGATTCGAGGGGCCGCCGGGACCCCCAGGCCCTGCGGTGAGGAGCGAGGGGCTGCGGTGGGAAGGGATTGGAGGTGCCAAAGCATTAACATGCTTCTGTGTTCTCCACAGGGGGAAACAGGTCCCCTGGGACCACCGGGGCTCCCAGGGCTGCCCGGGGACCCTGGAGATCAGGTACAGAGCAGACGGGGAGGGCTGCGATGGGGCCAGAGCTGCCCTGTGGCAGGGCTGGGGCCGCAGGCGTCCCGGCAGTCCTGCTGGTACATGCCGGCGTGCACGTGGGGCGATGGAGCTGCAAGCCCTGACCTGACAGCCTGGCTTCTACCGGTGTGATGACGGCTTATCCCCTGCTTCCCCTCTGCTAGGGTCCCGCAGGACGGCCGGGGCTGCCAGGAGCTGATGGAATCCGCGGCCCAGCGGGGACCATGATCATGTTGCCAGTAAGTGCTGGGGCAGGACGGGATCCTCGGGGACCCTGCCGCCTGCTCCCTGTGGAGTCTGGCAGGCGACAGCTCTCTAGGTGACACGGAGCTGGCTGTCCCCAGGGCTGGGGTCTGGTGGCTCCCCTTGTCCCTCACCCTGCTCCTTCCTCCCAGTTCCAGTTCGGTGGAGACTCCCTCAAGGGTCCCACTGTCTCTTTCCAAGAAGCCCAAGCCCAAGCGATCCTGCAGCAGGCAAAGGTATGGACCCCTCACAACCAGTCTCCCCTGCCCAGCCTCCCCACTCCCCCTCACCCCTCTCCTCCCTTCTCTCCCCAGCTTGCCATGAAGGGTCCCCCAGGTCCCATGGGGCTGACCGGCCGCCCAGGACCGCTGGTGAGTATGGCTGGTGTGGCAGCCTCTGCAGGGTGCCCACCCCACGAAGATGCACCTTGTTGGGCCAATCTCCACTTCGAGCAAACCTTCATGGTGGGGTCTCCATGCTCTCCTGTTTTTGTAGGGTCTACCTGGACACCCAGGACTGAAAGGAGATGCGGGGGACATGGGGCCACGGGTGAGTCTCACTTGGCTGGGCTGTGCGAGGAGAGGGTGTGCAGGCTTATGCCCCAGGCAGAGGTCTGGCAGGCTGCAGGCAAGCCCAGCCCTGATGCCTTCCCCTCTTCTCCATCAGGGTCCTCGGGGAATGCAGGGACCACCGGGGCCGCCAGGGAAGCTGGGCAGACGGGTAAGCACTGGAGATTCAGGTTTTGCCTCCCCCAAATATCCTGGTCCACTGTCATGTGCCAGGGTGCCCCTTTCCCATCCCCGTCCCGAGGGGCTCTGAGCTTCGGGCCCCTTCCCACTCCCTCGACTTGTCTTGCAGGGTCGTGCTGGAGCGGATGGTGCCAGGGGTCTCCCGGGGGAAACCGGACCCAAGGTCTCGTGCGTGGGGTGGTATCGGTGCTGGCAGCAGGGTGGGGGGCCAGGACACCCAGGTCCTTGTGTGGCAGGGGGTGATGTGGGCTCAGCCTGATGCCTGTCCTACCCCACAGGGTGACAGGGGCTTCGATGGGCTGCCGGGGCTGCCAGGCGAGAAGGGCCACAGGGTAAGTGGGACCGCACCGTGTCCCCTCCTGCCACCACCGTCCCCATGCCGCCTCACCCTCTTTCTTCTGCAGGGTGATGTGGGGAAACCAGGACCAGCGGGCCCCCCTGGGGAGAAAGGCACCAAGGTGAGGAGCGTGGAGAGGGATGGGGAAGGGTCAGGCCCTGCTGGTGTTGGTGGATGTGCTCAGCTCCACTCTGTTCTCTCTAGGGCTCGGACGGCCTCCCGGGACCTCGGGGGCAGCCTGGGGAACCTGTAAGTACCTGCTGCTGGCACTGGGTGCCTGCCCTGGCTTCTCCCCCAGCCCCAGGACTGGTGGGGGGCAAGCTTGGTCCCCAGCTTTCTCCCTGCACCTTTTTGGAGAGATTTGGGCACTGGATTCCCCCACCCTAAGGAATATGGGGTGCTGGGGTCAGTGCAGCCATCTGAGCCCTCACTGACCCCTCTGTCCTTGGCCCTAGGGTATGCGAGGCCTGATCGGTTCACGTGGCTCCCCTGGGCCCCCCGGACCACCGGTATGAGACACCGCTTCTGCCTGTCTGTCTGTCCATCTGTCCTCACCTTGGACCAAAGGGATTTTTCTCTGTCACCCATCAGCCTGGGCACGGCATCGTCCTTGGTGCGGCGTCACCTTGGGGCGCAGCATCACCCTGATCCTCCCTCCTTCCTCTGCAGGGTGCCAGCGGCATCGATGGAGCGCCGGGGCCCAAAGGCAATGTGGTGGGTGTCAGTGGGCCCCCCCAGGAGCATCTAGCCCGAATTAGCCAGCGAGAGACTGGGATGCTCCAGGGAGGGGGAGGCAGGGCTGGGGCGAGAGCTCCCACGTGCCCTCGTGGGGTGCGTGGGCTGGGAGGGTCCACGGGGGTACAGTGAGGGTCAGAGTGGCACATCCTGGGGTCTGAGGGGGCTTTTTGCTGCACTAATGGACTTTCTCTGCCCCCCCAAGGGAATCCATGGGGAGCCGGGACCCCCGGGACAGCAAGGGAACCCCGGTCCGCAGGTACGTGAAGGTGATAGGGGGCCAGTGGGGTGTCCCCACGGGGCTGGGGGCTCAGGTGCTCCCTCAGTCCCTTCTCAGCACCCCGGTCTGTTCTCTGGCAGGGTCTGCCTGGCCCCCAGGGCCCCGTTGGGCTGCCAGGGGAGAAGGTGAGTCAGGATCCAGCATGGATGGGGGGGAGTCCAGAGCTGCCCCAGCTCTGAGCGGGTGGTGGGGAGCTGCAGGGATGACCCCAGTCCCTCTGCATCCCCACACGTCCTCCTCTTGCCCAGGGCCTGCCAGGGAAGCCGGGAATACAGGGTGTGGCTGGGGCCGACGGGCCCCCGGTGAGTACCGGCGAGGGGCTGTGCAGTCACTCCGGTCCCCGGCAGAACGGGGACCGCAGGGCAGCATCACCGTCCCGGCTTGGGACTCACATCTTGCGCATCCCTGCAGGGTCACCCTGGCCGAGAAGGGCCAGCCGGAGAGAAGGGCCTTCAGGTAAGGGACTGATCCCCACCTCGTGCCCTGGGGGAGGGGATCGGGTCCTCTTTCCAAGGGGAGGGTCCTGTTTTTGCTGACTCTCTGTCCCCAGGGCCCTGTGGGTGCCCCTGGTCCCGTCGGTTATCCAGGACCCCGTGGGGTGAAGGTAAGCACAGCCTCCCCCTCCACCAGGCTCTGCCAAGGCACGATGTGGGGGGTCAGGCGGTGTCCCCTGGGCTGGGGTCTCCCCTCCAACCCCTCTGTGTCTCTGCAGGGAGCTTTTGGCTTGCGGGGCCTGAAGGGCAGCAAAGGGGAGAAGGTAAGAGGTGTCAGGGAGAGGGGACAGCAGGGGACAGGGGTCCTTGTCCTGTGGTATCTGTGGGTCCCTGGTGTTGGGGGGCACTCGTCCTTGCCCTGAGATAGCTGCGGGTGGGGGGATGCCTGGGCTGCAGCTGGGGCCAGCCCCTCCATTTTGGGATTTGGGGCTCAGCCCCACACTGTGACCCCATCTGGGGCTTGTACCAGAGCTAATGCAGTCTCAGCCCCCCAAAATGTGCCTCTTGTTCAGGGAGAAGATGGATTCCCCGGCTTTAAGGGGGACATGGGCCCCAAGGGCGACAGGGTAAGTGGGGTCCTGATGTGGGGGTCTCCTCATCAGGGCTGTGTGGGGTGGCTGCGGGTGCTGTGAAACCCCATGAGTTTTTGCTGGCTGGCTGCAGGATTCGGGGTGGTGGTATGGAACCAGGGGACACACACACAGCTCTGTCTGTGGGGACAGCTGGGACCTGAGGGAGCAGCCCTGTCCCCCCGGGCAGCGTGCTCCCCGCACCTCTGCATTACCATTCCAGGGTGACCAGGGTCCGCTGGGCCCCCGCGGTGAGGACGGCCCCGAGGGGCTGAAGGGGCAGACGGGTCCCATGGGGGAACCAGGTGCTCCTGGCCCTGCTGGTGAGAAGGTGAGGGGAGCCCTGTGTCCCTGTGTCCCCGTCCCCGCATCCTTTGTAGCCTGTGGCTCAGCTCTGCTCTCTCCCTTGCAGGGCAAGCTGGGAGTGCCGGGTCTCCCGGGCTATCCTGGGCGCCAGGGCCCCAAGGTGAGCACGGGGGAGACTTTGGGGTGTCCCTGGGACCCCAGGTGCCTCATCGGCCCTGGGTTATCACTTGTCCTCTCTCCTTAGGGCTCCACTGGCTTCCAGGGTCCCATGGGGCTGGCAGGAGAGAAAGGCAAGAGGGTGAGTCAGCCCTGTCCCTCTGTATCATGCTGTCCCATCCCTCCAGGCCGTTCTCTGTCCCCCACATCCTGCTCTGCCACCCCCTCTGCGAGCCAGAGTGGGGCTGGGCTGAGCTGAAAGCCGAGGAAGGGACCCAGCCGCATGGCCCTCTCCATTCCCGTGTTATGTGTCCTCTCGCAAATGCGCTTGGGCACGCTCTGTCCCCTCGGGGGACATGTGGGGGTCTGCCCTGTGCTCTGCTCTCCCCACCTCCTCTTCTTTCCCCGCAGGGCAAGGCTGGCCAGGCTGGGCAGACGGGACAGCGAGGGCCCCCGGTGAGTAACCGCAGCCCCAGCCTCAAGCTCGGGGTGAGAGGAATCACCCCGTGTGCTTTGGCTGGTGACTACCGGAGGGCTGGCTGTATCCCACCGTGACCATCCCAGGGTCCAGCTGCATCCCACCACAACCATTCCTGGGTGGATTGTATCCCATGGCAACAATCCTAGGGCTGGCTGTAACCCACAGCGACCGAGCTTGGGGGTCTGTTGTATCCCACAGCAACATGCTCCGCAGCCTGCCAGTATCAGGCTGGAGCTGGTTGTTTCCCATGACAACCAGACCATGGGGACCACTGTAACCTGTGGTGACCAGATTCCAAACTTTTGCCTGTATCCCATGGGAACCACCCTGGGGCCAGCCATGTTCCTCCCGCATCCCTGCCCCACTCCCAACCTGGTCCCCCAGCTTCCCACCCCACTCCCAGCCCCTCTCCCTACCCTGTACCCCCACTCCAAGCCCTGCTCCCTGCCCCACACCTCACCCCCTCTTTGCCTCCCACCTGTGCAGGGCCTCCCAGGGGAGCGAGGTCTGCCTGGTCCCACAGGGAAACCGGGCCCGAAGGTAGGTGGGAGCCTGGCCACGGGGTCCCCGCTATCCCCCACGTCCCCATCTCTCCGCCGTGCTCAGGGCCCCTCGGCCGTGGGTGCTGGCAGGGGGTCTGATGTGGGGTGGTGGGAAGGGTGGGGGTCTTTGCTGCTGCCCTCAGCCTGTTTCTGTCTCCCCAGGGAGATCCTGGCCATGATGGGGCCCCTGGCGCAGTGGGAGAGAAGGTAAGTGAGGGGTGGTCGATGCACTGCAGGGGGGTGTCCTCCTGCAAAAGCACCCCGGGAAGGGACCAAGCACCGGGGAAAATAGGATGCCGGGCGTGGGGAGAGGATCTGGGTGCTGCAGGGCCATGGGAAAAGTCCCTCTGCCACTGACTGTGGGTTTTCTCTCCCTCTCACAGGGTCCCCAAGGTCCACAAGGACCCAACGGCTTCCCAGGCACGAAAGGTCCCCCTGTAAGTGGTGATGGCTGCACATGGTCCTGCCCTGGTCCTGCCTGTGCTTGAGACTGTGCGGGGGACAGAATCAGGCTGGCACGTCCTTGTCCTCCCGCTGCGCCCTGTCGGGTGCAGGCAGCGGAGAGGGGAGCCCAGCTACGTAGCCTGTATCCCCCACCCCGTTACCTCTGCTCCTGCTCAGGGTCCCGCTGGGAAGGACGGCTTGCCAGGACACCCGGGACAGCGTGGTGAGCCGGTAGGTCCTCTGCCTCCCTTGCCTCGGGGAGGGGACTCCTGGCAATACCCAGCATTAACCCCTCTCTCCTCTGCAGGGGTTTCATGGCAAAACTGGCCCCCCTGGCCCCACAGGGGTGGTGGGACCCCAGGTGAGCACTGGGGATGGAGGCAGGAGGTGTTTGTGTTGAAGTGAGCCTGGTGGAGGGACCCCCAGATGCTCACCCTGTTCTCTCCCTGCAGGGTAAATCAGGTGAGACGGGGCCCGTGGGAGAGAGGGGGCACCCAGGCCCCCCTGGCCCCCCTGGAGAACAGGGCCTGCCTGGAGCTGCTGGCCGAGAAGGAGCCAAGGTAGGAGCCGTGCTGGGGGTCCAACCTCTCACCCGGACCACCACAAGCCTGAGCCAAGCGGGGCTGGGTCCCCTCTGAGCTGTGCGGGGAACGAGGGCTCCCCCCGACTTGGTGGGGACAGAGCAAAGCTCTCTGCTACTCCTCTCCACCTTGCAGGGGGACCCTGGGCCTGCTGGCATCCCTGGTAAGAGCGGCCCCCCAGGCATCCACGGCTTTCCCGGCACACGGGGGGCACCTGGAGAGACGGTGAGTGCTGTCCCAGGCTTGGACACAGCCTTTTATGGCCCTCTGGAGAAGGAGTAGGGTCCCTTCTAACCATCTTCCCTGCCCTTCTACAGGGTCCACCTGGCTTGAAGGGTGGGGAAGGTCCCCCTGGTCCCCCTGGACCCACAGTGAGTACAAAGCATCATGACATTTGAGGGGTTATCTGGAGTTTTGGGGTTTCCCTTGGAATATATATACTCCTTGGGAAGCAATTTTGCCACCCTGCTTAAAATTCTAGTTGATAAATGTTTCTTTGGAGAGGAGGAAGACTGCCGGGGCCTTCTTCCCTCCACCCCACCTCTCTCTTCTCCCCAGGGTTCCCCCGGAGAGCGAGGCCCCACGGGGGCTGCTGGAGGCATTGGACTGCCGGGCCGGGGGGGTGCACAGGGTCCCCCCGGTCCCATTGGCGAGAAGGGCTCCCCGGTAGGTGCGAGAGGGTGTGTGGGGTGAGGCAGGAGGTATGGGACAGCGCTGGGACAAGCTGTGTCTCCCATGGGTGCCAGCCAGCCCTGCTCTCAGCCCTTCCCCTTCCTGCCCGCAGGGTGAGCGAGGTCCCATGGGTCCAGCCGGGCATGATGGGATCCAGGGTCCTGTGGGGCTGCCGGGCCCAGGTGGACCCCCTGGCCCCGCCGGAGAAGATGGGGACAAGGTAAGTCAGGGGGGCACAAGTTGGCACCTCTAGCAATAGCTCCTCGTCATTTCACTACTGACAGCACAGGGATGCCTGGGATGGGCTTTGGGGACAAGTCCCCTTGCCTGGGGGATGTTCCAGGGCTGAGGAACCTCTGGGATGGGGCAGGTTTCCTCTATGGCTTCCCAGGAGCAGGGATTTCCTGGGCGGCAACGGGCTGTTGGTCCTGGCAGGCTTCCTTGGCACTGCTTCCCAGGTGGTGGCAGGTTTCCCTGGTGCTGGGATTTCCTTGGCTGTGGCTCCCCAGCCATGGCAGCTTTCCCTGGCTGCCAGCACTCCCTTCTCACCATCTCTCACCGGCCGCGGACTCTCACCATCTTCCCTTTGCGGCAGGGCGAGATGGGGCTTCCCGGACAGAAGGGCAGCAAAGGCGACAAGGGCGAGGCGGTGAGTGCTGAGGGGCTGCTCTGCCCGGGGATGGTTCTCCGAGGGGCAGAGCAGCTCTGGGAGCAGGCGGGGAGATGGCAGCAGCGAGGTGGGAGATGTTTGGGGGTTGCCCTAACCCTATGTGGGTGCTCCTGTCCCACAGGGCCCCCCTGGACCGACAGGAATTCAGGGACCCATCGGGCACCCTGGCCCCGCGGTAAGCACCCTTCCCACCCCATTTATTCCCTCAACTGAACCCCACCTTTCCCTCTTGGCTCCCTTCCCTGCCCTCCCACCCCACACATTGGGGTTTCTGTGGGGCAGGCAGCACTGACCCCAACCTCTCCCTTTGCAGGGAGCGGATGGGGAGCCAGGGCGCCGCGGGCAGCAGGGGATGTTTGGGCAGAAAGGAGATGAGGGATCGCGGGGTCACCTTGGCCTAAGCGGCCCCCCTGGCCTGCAGGTAGGGAGCAGAGAGGGGTGGGATTGGGTCTGCTGGGCTGGAGGGGACGAGGGACATGTGGCTGCGGGTTCTGCGCAGCCTGCCTGGGCCAGGGCACCCTCTGCCTTGTCCAAGGGGCTTCTGGACCCCCTGAGCTAACTGGTGATCCCCGCAGGGCATGCCAGGCCCACCGGGCGAGAAGGGTGAGAACGGAGACGTTGGCCCCATGGTAAGGAAACCCCGCAGCCGTCCCATTCTGCACACCCACCGCTCCCCCTCCACCTCCTTCTGCCTCGTCTCCAGCTTCCCACGTCTCCCCCTCCCATGGGAGCTGCACGATTCAGCTGCCCTTTGCAGTCTGACCCCCCCTCTGTGCTCCCCACAGGGCCCCCCTGGCGCACCGGGACCCCGTGGGCCGCAGGGACCCAGCGGTGCCGAGGTGAGTACAGCCCTAGGGGGGCTCGGCAGGGGCTAATGATGGCAGGGGCTGCCCCCAACGTGGGTACCCCCCATCCTCTTGCCTTTAGGGTCCCCAGGGAATGCCGGGTGGCGTGGGACAGCCGGGTGCCGTGGGAGAAAAGGTAAGCCCACATTTGGGAGGGCGGAGGACGGTGTGGGTCTCAGTCTGGGTGCTGGGGCTGGGCAGAGCTGCCTGCACAGCCCAGCACCCGGCAGCATCTGCCCCGTTGCTTTTCTCACCCAGGGTGAGCCAGGTGAAGCGGGAGATCCTGGAGCCGCAGGGGAGCCCGGACCACCCGTGAGTATTGCAGAGGGGAACAGGGTGTCTTTTAGAGGCAAGACAAGGAGAGCGGGGGCCAGATCCTGCTCTGGCTGGCCACAGAAAGCACAGGCAGAGCTCCTGGTGAACATTTTACTGCCCAAACTTCCCCTTCCCTGCTCTAATGTGACCCTCCCACCCTGTCCCTCTGCAGGGTGTGAAAGGAGATGTGGGGGAGAAGGGAGACGCAGGGCAGTCGGGAGCAGCTGGACCTCCTGGCAAGAAGGGCCCACCAGGAGAGGATGGAGCCAAAGGCAACCTGGTAAGGGGAAGGAGCAAGCACGGAGAGGCAGGGGCATGCTGTCCCGAGCCCCCGCATCTTCCCTAGTAGCCCTGCAAGGCACTAATCCCTGTCCCTGCCTCTGCTTTCCCAGCACGCAGAAGATCTGGGGCTCCCTCTCAGTCCCACGCTCGTGTCCCCTTCTCTCTGCAGGGTCCCATCGGCTTCCCTGGTGATCCTGGTCCCCCCGGAGACCCCGGCGTGCCGGTGAGTAGCCCCTGCTCACCCCTTAGAGGGGCCGCAGAGCAGAAGTAGCCCCACTCCTGGGGCTTTCCCAGGGCTGGAGCCAGGCCCCACGTTCCCCCATGGTTCTCCGGTGTCACCCACTGCCTCGCTGCCATCAGCCTGGGGTGGTGATTGAGTTGGGAGCTGCCAGGACACTGTGGTTCTCTGCCCATTCCGCCTCGTCGGTGCTGCCCGGTGTCTCAACAGCTCAGGGGTGAGCTGGGGGGGCTTGGCTAGGTGAGTGCTCACCCTCCCCTGTGTCGCAGGGTCTGGATGGAGCTGCTGGAGAGAAAGGTGACAGCGGGGACCCCGGTCTGCCGGTGAGTGGGGCAGCTGGCGATATCACAGCCGCAAAAGGGGGGTCACATTCCCAGCGGGACCACCCTAGGCTGGGGGGCTCCAGGGGCTCTAGCTGAGCTGTGCTGCTTCCCAGGGCTCTTACACACCCTTCGCCCTCCACGCTTCCCCCAGTCCTGGCTGTGGAACTCTCCCCTCACCCCAAACTCCCACTGGGTTCGTTTCAGGGTCCGCCGGGCGCTTCAGGGGAGCCGGGTCCCCCAGGTCCCCCTGGACGGAGGGTAAGTAGGGGAATGGCGAGGGTGAGATGGGGAGGGACAGCGCGGGATGAAGTGGGACGGCGAGCGGGGCTGGCCAGGGCCAATGTGCAGCTCCTGGTGTCTCTGTCCCCTCGTCCAGGGACCCACGGGACCAATGGGGCGTGAGGGCCGTCAGGGCGAGAAGGGTGCCAAGGTGAGCAGTGGCCGGTAGACCCCAGGGCTCCCCAAACCCACTCCCCTCCAGAAGCCTCCACCAGCCTGGGACAGGGCCAGACCCCCCACCCTGGAGAGGTGAGGCTGGGTCCTGAGGGGTGCTGGCCTCAGCTCTGTCTGTCCTTCTGTCTCCAGGGACAACCCGGCACAGAGGGGCCACCTGGGAAGACGGGGCCCGTGGGGGCACAGGGGCCACCGGGACGGCCGGGCTCTGAAGGACTGCGCGGGATCCCCGGCCCTGCCGTGAGTCGGGGGCTGCAGGGAGGATTTTTCCGTGCCCATGTGCGGCTGCCTGTGTCCCCAAAGCCCTGGCCAGCTGCAACTGGGGGACGTCCCCTTGGGCACGATGGGTGCAGCTTGTGGGGGTCACAGCTTGGAGGGGTGTTTTGGGGGGGCTCAGCCTCAGGCCTCTCGCCCACACCGAGTCTCTTCCAGGGTGAACAAGGTCTGCTGGGGGCTCCAGGACAAGCGGGACCACCCGGCCCCCTGGTAAGTCAGGGTGAGCGAGCCCTGGGTACGGGTGATCTGAGCTGAGCACGGTCCAGGGTGCGTGACACCCTCTTGGCCTCTTGCAGGGTCCCATGGGTTTGCCTGGCCTCAAGGGAGACCCCGGCCACAAGGGAGATAAGGTGAGACGAGGTGACGGTCATGCAGGAGCTGGGGTCCCTTACCGTCCCTTACCCGGACTCATCCCCGAGCCCCCTTGGTCCTGGGGAGGTGGCTGTCTGACGCTGCCCTTTGCCCCCAGGGCCACGCTGGACTGATTGGGCTCATTGGACCACCAGGAGAGATGGGGGAGAAAGGAGACCAGGGGCTTCCAGGCATTCAGGGTCCCCCAGGACCCAAAGGAGACCCTGTGAGTATTTGGGGTCTCCCCTGAGCTCAGGGGCTGGGTGAACGTGGGGGGAGGCAAGGGGCTGATGCTCTCTCTACCCACAGGGTTTGGCTGGACCCACCGGCCCCACTGGGCCCCCCGGCCCCCCCGGGCTCTCAGTGAGTATCTGCCTGTGCTATGTGGGTTCACCAAGGGTCTCCCGCCTGCCCTTAACTCCCCCGCAGACCCCTAGGGGCTTCATCCCCCAGGAGGGTGAGATGGGTAGTGGGGAGCCCAAGCCTCAGGGAGGGGGTCAGGGGCAGCTGCCATGGGATCACCATGTGCCTGGCCAGTGCCCCTCTCCTCTCTTCTCTTCCCCGCAGGGACCCTTGGGCCAGAAGGGCTCCAAAGGCTCGCCGGTGAGTGCTGGGGAGGGATGGGTGGGGGGGCAGCTCCTAATGTGCTCCCCAGGGAGAACCCGGGGCCTGTCGCAGGGAGTCAAGTGCTACGGTGCTGAGTCCACTTCTTTTTCAGGGTGCTCTGGGTCCCCGAGGTGACACAGGCCCCCCCGGTCCCCCGGGACCGCCGGTGAGTAAGTGATGCTCTGGACAGGCACCACTTCATGTCTGTCCCCTCCTGGGAGGGCTCTGATGTCCCCGGACCCCCCCTCATCCTACCACCTGGCCCCCCCATCTGCTCTCATCCCTTCTCCCTTCATCCCTCTCTGTCCCAGGGCCGCCCAGCTGAGCTGCTCGAGCCGCTGCCCTCGAGCCGGAGCAGGAGGCACCGGCGGGCAACCAAAGGGGTTCCAGGGGAGCAGGGAGCCCCCCTGGATTACGAGGGGCTGGAGGAGGTGTACGCGTCGCTCAGCTCCCTGCGCACCGAGGTGGAGCAGCTGAGACGGCCCCTGGGCACCCCCGAGAGTCCCGCACGGGTCTGCAGAGAGCTGCAGCTTTGCCACCCGCACCTCCAGGACGGTGAGGTTTTGGGGGGCCAGTTTGAGGGAGAGGGAACACCAAAACCCCCTCCGATGGAGGGGGGGACTTTACATCATGCCAGGCGGTGCCCGCACGGAGTGTCCCTGGCCAAGGCTTGGTCAGAGCCAGCAAGGAACTGGACCATCTATCCGTCTGTCTGTCCTTCCCAGGCGAATACTGGATTGACCCCAACCAGGGCTGCTCCCGCGACGCCTTCCGCGTTTTCTGTAACTTCACAGCCGGCGGCGAGACCTGTCTTTTCCCCGATAAGAAGTTTGAGGCTGTGAGTTTGGGCGAGGGCAGAGAGGATCTGGGTGTCCAAAAACACCCCCTCCCCCAGCAGCCCTCCCAGCCGGGACGTGATGGGGGCAGTTTGGGGCTCACTTTTCCCTGTGCTCTGGGGCGCCGGGGGTTGGAGAGGCTTCACCCCCGACACCGTCTCTGTCACCCCCAGGTCCGACTGGCCGCCTGGAACAGGGAGAAGCCGGGGACGTGGTACAGCACCTTCAAAAGGGGCAAGAAGGTGGGAGCTCCTCATGCTATCCGGCCTGAGGGTGGGGGGAAAGGTGGACCCCCTGCGTGGCATCACCCCGGCCGCTGGGCAGGCGGGTGTCTGTGTCTCAGCCCCTGTCCTGTCTTCCCCCCCCTCCAGTTCTCCTACGTGGACACGGACGGGAACGCCGTGCCTGTGACCCAACTCACCTTCCTGCGTCTCCTGAGTGCCAGTGCCCGCCAAAACTTCACGCTGAACTGCCAGCACGCCGCCGCCTGGTACGATGCCCACGCCGGCACCTTTGCCCGCGCCCTGCGCTTCCGCGGGGCCAACGAGGAGGAGCTGGGGCACAACCACCCAGCTGCCCCCATCCGTGCCCTCCACGACGGCTGCCAGGTGAGTCCCCGAGCCGCGAGGACCCCGAATCTCCTTCCCGTCGCTCGTCCCGCACGCCGTGTCCCCGGCCAACCCGGTACGCCACGTTTGCTGCCTTCCTGCAGGGACGTCGTGGCCAGGAGCGGACAGTGCTGGAGGTGACCTCGTCCCGCGTCGAGTGGCTGCCCCTGATGGATGTGGCCGTCGTTGACTTTGGAGACACCAATCAGAAATTTGGCTTCGAGCTGGGACCCGTCTGCTTCATGGGCTGAGCGCGGCCCCGGACAGCGCGCGGGGAGGGACGGCTTGGAAGGGGGGGGGCTCTCCGCTCCCTCCGCCGCCCCCCGTGCCAGGGACAGTGACCCAGGGCCTGCTCTGGCATACTCAGGACTCGGAGCCGCCGCAGTGCCATCCCCTCCTGCCTGCACAGCCCCCCCTTATTTATACTAACGGCTCCCTGCAGTGGGGGGGGGGAGGAAAGCTGGGGCAGGGTGCCCCAGGCTGTAGGGAGGGGGTTCGAGCCAGCCCCCCCTCCCCGTGGTGCTACAACGCTCCCCGAGAGCCCCCTTAGTGAAGCACTGGACGTGCCCTTGGCACAGCGACGCCGCGAGCCCCATCCCCATGCCTGCGGGGACCGGACGGGCCCGGATCCAGCCCCCTCCCCGGCCGTCGCGGAGCCGGTGGCCCCAGGCCAGGCC
>NW_010972696.1:225131-225766 GCF_000737465.1 Haliaeetus leucocephalus | reverse complement strand
CCAATTCTCTGCCTCCTCCTTGAGGGGAGCGGGGGGAGGGGGGGAGCCCCCCCCACCCCTTGGCCGGGGATCGCCCCAGCTCATGGCAGAGCCCGTCCGGCGCGGCAGAGGGGACGTGGGGAGGTTGGGACAGGGTTGGGGCCGTACGTTAAGGCTCAGTCCCCAGTCCCAGTGCCGTTGCAGTTACTGTACGATAAACCGACTGTATCGAAGCCGTCTCCCATCCCAAATCCTTGCCGATTTCCATGGAAACAGGGGGGGAGGGGGGGGCTGCGCGCCCCAAATCGGGGCTCGTGACGCCCTGAGGCTGCCGGCCTCGTGTCTCCGCTTGCACGAGGGCGCGCGAGGCCATCGCACGCGGGGATTCGGCTTGGGCACGTGCCCGCTGCCAGCCCCTCCTGCCACCCCCCCCCGAGGCCCAGAGAGCTGCCCCCACCCCGGGGACCCATCGCCGTGTCCCCAAGGGATGGCTTAGAGGGGGACACCCCCCCCCGGGGTGGGGGGCTGCGAGGGCAGGGTTGGCACCTGGGCACGGAGCGCCGGTGGAAGCAGGACCCGAGCCCAGCGGGACCCGGGTACCCCGACTGCTCCCCCCGCTCCCCAAATCTCCATCCCGAGGGTGACCCAGGGCTGCC
>NW_010972696.1:222482-225121 GCF_000737465.1 Haliaeetus leucocephalus | reverse complement strand
GGTGGGGATGCTGGGACCTGCCCTGGGTGTTTCCCAAGGATGGGGACCCCCCGGCACCCCAAGGTGCTCACCGAGGGATGCGTTCCGGGGTGGGGGGGGTGTTTGTAGGTGGTACTTTGGGTGCTGGGGTCCTTCCCAAGCCAAGGGTGGGTGCTGGGCTTTATCCCGCTGTCCCACCACCCTCCCCGGCCTCAGGGGTCTCATAGCCACCTGGGTGCGGGGACGGTGGCGTGCCCCCCTCCCCGGACACCCACCCGGGGGTGTCCGGAATGAGCTGGGGGATGCTGGGGCCCTCGCCCTGTGCCAGCGCGGTGGCGGGGACACGTGGGTGACAGATGGCTCCGGCGGGACCGGGAGCGCCTTCACACGTGGCAGCCGAGGACGAGGGAAGGCGACGGCCTGGATCCATTCCGCCTCACCCGGGCCGTGCCACGTGCCGCGGTTGTCCCCCGGCGCCGGCGTGGACACGGGGTGCCGGCTCTCCCCACCCTGGGGGACACCGTGGGGTTGGGGATGAGTCCAGGCCAGCCTGGGGGGGGGAAGCAGGCACCCGTGGGTGCACCACGGCAGGGCTTGGGGTCGGTGCCGGTTCTGTGCCGGGATGAGCTGCCCGTGCGGGGACAGACGGGCGACGCAGGTCCTCCGAGAGCAGCCACCACGGTAGCACCGGGAAGGACCGGAGCCGCCCCAGAGCCAGCTGTGCGCCAGCTGTGCCCGGCACCACCGGCGCGGTGGCAGCTGCACGGGCACCCGCCGAGGCGGGTGTCACAGGGTCATGCGCCGTGTCCCAGCGGGGCCGTGCGCTGTCCCAGTACGGTTCCACCGCCTCCCTCCCTCCACTCAGTGCCACCGGGGATGACGCCATCCCAGCACCGGCGTGCCGGCGGCATCTTGTGCCGGGGTGGAGGTGGCGAGGCAGGAAGGTCCCAAGGGGTGAGACCGTGAGGACGTAGCTCTGTGTCCCTGTGTCCCCCTCGTACCCCGGGGCTGCCTCTGTCCTCCAAACCGCCTCGGCCCACCCCTGGGTGCCAGCGCTGGGGCTGCGGGAGGTCAACCCACGGGGACAGGGCCAGTTTGGTGGCCCCGTCCCTTCCCCGCAGCCCCACGCACCGGCTTTGGCACCACACGGGGCCCTAGTGGGGCAGTGGCCAGAGCCCCTTTGCTGGGCCTGGTGTTATTTGCAATTAAGCGGTTCGTTATTAGCAGCTGGCCCTGCTGAATATTCAGTGGTGGTTGTGCAGCCTGTTGAATATGCATGAGCTGGGGTTGCCAGGGTAGGGGCTGCGCCGGCCTGGCTGGGTCTTCCCTGCACCTGCTTCCCAGGGGGTGCTTTTTGGGGTGCCGGCGTGATGCTGGGGCTGAACCGGGGCCAATTTTGGGCAGGAATTATGTCCCCAGCCTGTCCAGAGTGTGGCCCTGCCACCGCCCTGCTCGTGTCCCCGAGCTGCAGGTGATGGGGCTGGTGTGGGACCCCAAACCGGCCTCCTCTTGTGGGTGTGCTCCCCATCCAGGGGGGTGACGGGGCAGGAGCGGGATGCGGGGACCCGGCTGCGGATGGCTGGGGTCCGGAGAGATCCAGGGGGGCCTCGGTGTTCACAGCCACATCCAGATTTCCCCCTTTCCCCCCTAAATGGCTTCTCTGCCCCCACCACCCCGGTGGGGTTGGGTTTTGGGGTGGGGTCGTGGCCCCACTGAGGTCCCACTGCATCTGCACCTTGTTCCCCAGCACCGTGCTCAGCCCCACCTAACGCGCCGGAGTTAACGAGCTGTTTGCAGGCAGATTTCTGGTCTGGGCTGGAAGGGAATGCTGCAATGGAGTAATGAAGAGGTGGGGAGGAGGTTTGGGGGTCTCCCCTGCCCCCCTGCACTGCCCTGGCTGTGCAAAGCCCCTCAGGTGAAGCTGCCCACCCGGTGTGCCCCGGCGTGCCGGTGACACGCTCGCCCCATGAGTGTCCCCACGGGAGAATGTGGCACACGGGGCTCGTGGCAGGTAGGAGATGGGGGGGTTTGGGGGGTTGGAAGCCCTGCCCTGTGACTGTGCCATCAACACCCCCCCAAAAATGCGTCCTCAATGTGGCAGCTGCGTTGCTGGGGGTCAGAGCGTGGGGACACCCACGTCACGGGTGACAGTCGCACCCAGCGTGGATCCCCCGTGGGGCCAGATCCCTACTTTGGGGATCCCTGGGCACTTGAGGGGGGTGTCTCAGAGGTGAGCACCCACCCTTCAGTCCCTGCCGGGGTCTTTCCCACCTGCCAGGGCCTTGTCCCTGGGGGCACAGGGACATTTGTCCCTGTGGGTTCTGCCCTGTCTCCTCCGCGGTGGCAGCCAAGCCGGTATCTGCGATGTAGAGCCCAAGAGCACCCCAAAACCCACGGCGTGGGGTGGGGGGGGGGGTGTTTGGGTGGTGGGGGGGGGTGGGGTTGGGCTTTCCCCGTGGTTGGCGGTGTGGGAGCCTGTGCTGTGCGTGTCCGTCCCCACGCGGTGGCACTGCGTGACTGTGACACGGGAGATAGAGGCAAAAACAGGGCCAGGGGGTCCCGCTGCACCCAGTGGGTCTGGTCCCTTGGCGGGTGTGGGGGGGTGTTCAGGGTGGGCACCCACCGGCAGAGCTGCTGAGAGGGTTTGGGGTGTCCGGGGG
>NW_010972696.1:170585-221108 GCF_000737465.1 Haliaeetus leucocephalus | reverse complement strand
TCTCCACCGGGGATTCCCCGGGCATGGGGACCCCCTCCCCGGGCAGGGCACACGGGACGCCCCCCCCGGGGCATGGGGATCCCCCCCTCCCTGCCTCCCCCCCACCCCAGGCAGGGTGCACCGGGGACCCCCCCCATGGGGGCTGGTCTCCCCAAGGAGCCTGGGGCTGGGGGGTGTCTTTTGGGGGGCTCCTGACCCCCTTCTTTCACCCGGTAGACCTGAGCTGGGCAGTACCTGGGGGCTGGGGCAGGGCTGGGGGGGGGGGTTGGACCCCCATAGGGCCCTGCGGCTCCCCCTGGCCAGGAGGACTCCTGGGGGGCTCTTGACCAGGGGAGGTGGGTGAACCCCCCCAGTTTGCAGGACCCTGGGGAGCTGGTGGCTGTCCCCAGGCTGGGCGCTTCCCCCCAGTGCCCCCCCCCCCCCAGGCAGGGACACCCCAAATTTCCCCAGGGGTTCTCCGGGCTCTGGCTGGCATCAGCCCTTCGGTGCAAAGCCCTGTGAGAGCGGGGCTGGGCGTGTGGCGTGCGATGAAGTTGGGAGCAGGTGGGGGGGGACGCGCTTGGAGGGGGCGACATGCACGTGTTTTGGGGGGCTGCAATGACAGGGCTGGGCTGGGCTCCGGGGGATGCTGCAGGCAGGAGCGAGCCCCCGGAGAGGGCTGGGCTGCGCAGTTGGTGCTGCGGGGCCTGGCTGGTGCCCAGCCATAGCCAGTAATGTCGGGACGGAGGGGGGGCATAATGGGGGGACACGACCTTTGTGATGAGAAGACCCCTCCTGTAGCCTGAGCCTTCCTGTGCAGGACTGGGCACGCCATTTTGGGGGGCGCTATGGTGTGCAATCCTGCCAAGGCGGGTGCTTCGTGTTATTGCCAGCGCCGACCTTGGTTGTGGGGTGGGGGGGTGATCCTGTTTGGGGGTGTTCAAGGAAGAAGCTGGCAGAGCCCGTCTGGAGCCTGCCGTCAGCTGGGCTGCCAGACTTGCCACCCACCAGCAGTAGCCGACCGGCTTCGTGTGCCCCCCGCTCCCGGCAGCCAGCACCCCGGCCCCACTGGAACCACCGGCAGAGCTGTTGGGGGTTCACTGGGCTGCTCCCCCACCTTGGCTCTGCCCTGGGCTGATGCCAGTCGCAGCTGCGAGGGTTTTTCCCCGCAGCCCTCGACCCATTCCATAGGGATCCCTAGGGATCTTTTTTGGGGTACCATTCCTGGCCGGGCTTCTGCAGAGGATGAGTGCGGTGGCCTTCGTCGCTGCAGCCCCGCGCGTGGCGGTGGGGTCTCACCGGGCACCGCCAAATAGGCAATCATGTTGCAGGGCAATTAGCGGCACTCGGGGTAAAGCAGGCGCTGCTCTACAATAATTGGCTAATCATTAGTCACTCTTGGTGTTCGTTGTAAAATCATTAATCACTGGGAAGGAGCGCTGCTAATGCGGCTGTAATGGGCTGGCGCAACCGCCCACGGGAGCCGCCGGGACGGCATGCCGGACCGCGGGGTGCGAGGGGCTGCCGGCACAGCCGTGGCGGAGAGCTGGCGCGCTGGTTGCGGAGCTGATCTCCCACCTGGGTTTAGCGAGGCAGCGCTTTTTCCCTGGATGCTGAAATGAGCCGGGCTTACCCAAAAACCGGTGCTCGCCTCTCCGGCTTTGGCTCCGGGCACGGTGATGCCCGGCACAGCCTTTCACTGTAGTTTGGGGACTTGCAAAGCCCCTTTCTAGAAAACAGCGGTTCCTTTTCTGCTCTGAGGTCCAGAGCCGGATTCACCCGGTCCAGGCCTGGGTGCTCCCATCAGCTCAGCCCCGTGGGACACTGGCTCTTGGGGACACTGGCACTGCGGACCCCGGTACCGGAGCAGCCAACAGCTCTCGAATTCCCATGGAGTAGCAGCACTGTGTGCCGGCTGGCGATGGGGAGAGACCGGAGCATCCTCTGCAGCAGCTCCATTGCTTGCCCTGGAGCGGTCCCCCCCCCAGAAAGAGGGGGCAGAGACACGGAGCGGCTCTCACCCTTACTGCCCGTGCCGATTCGGGGCCTCCTGGCTTCGAAGGGTGCTTGGTTGGACCCCCACGTCCCCGGCCGTGGCTGCTTTGCTGAGGCAAGGGGCTGAGTGGGGATTCCTGGATGCTCGGGGACCCTTAAGTCCCACACGAGAGGGGTCAGGATGCTCTGTCAGCCCCCCCTGCCCCACTCCATGCCAGGCTCCGGTTCTCTGGCAGCTCTCTGCACCGTGGCCGAGGGTGTCAGCAATTTCTCCTCTCCCGAGCTGCGAGCAGGCAGCTTTCCCGGGGAGCTCTAATTAATAACCCAGTGACAGATTGCACAGGCTGCATTTAACCTAATAATACCGCCGGCAGCAGCAGCCGCCGCCGTCGCCAGGCCCCCGAGCCGCAGTGGGCAGGCGCGGGCAGGGCTGCCCTCCACCTCCATCCATCCCTGGGTGTTATCTGCAGGGCGGGGGCTGGATGCGGCCACCGAGCCGCAGCGGGAAAGCATCTTCCCAGGATCTGGCTCTCGCCCACGGATGCTCGCCTGCATCCCGGGGGCCGTTCGGGATGGACCCCAGGGTTTCTGCGCTGCGCGAAACCCAATCTGGCAGGCAGAGGAGCTCTGCCAGCCTCCAAATCGGTGGCTCTGAGCGCTGCCTGCACACATCCTGCCTGCCACAGGCTGCTGCCTGGCATTAATTATGCATTAGCCCTCTATAAAGTATTTATGCCTGCCTGCTGCTCAGCCACGGCCAGAAGGGTCCCAGGTAAAGGGAAATGGTTCCTTGGTGACTGCGGATGCTCCACCCGAGATGCTCCGGGTTTGCTTTGGGCTCTTTCATTTCAGTAGCTTTTTGCGGGGGGGGGAAGAAATGAAGTTTTTTGGTGCACAGGATCGTCCCAGGATCCTGAGGGCGGGAGATCGGGTGGTGCCTGCCCCAGGTCTGGGTGCTTGCGCCGTGGGCACCAGCCCCGTGCCATGCCCAGAGGAGCTGGGGGGATCCCTCCTGCCATGGGGACCCCAATTTTGGGGGGGGGGGGGCAACTTCACAGCACGGTGCATTAAGTCTTTCCCGACATGTATATCTGACAATTGTGCATCCTATTAATTCACCTGCCGTAGCAGGGAGCGACCGTCACGATACCATCCACCGGCACGATGCTGTCTGCTGGCGCCTTCCTAAGGGCTCGTTATCCCACGATGTGGCTCGTCACCAGCCGGGGCTGCTGAGGACTCCCGGCCCCAGCGTCGGCCAGGATCCATCTCCACTGCGTTGGAGTTGGGCTGAATAAATCCTCTATTTATCTCCCCCTGTGATAAC
The DNA here is from genome assembly GCF_000737465.1 of Haliaeetus leucocephalus. Classification (NCBI taxonomy): domain Eukaryota; kingdom Metazoa; phylum Chordata; class Aves; order Accipitriformes; family Accipitridae; genus Haliaeetus; species Haliaeetus leucocephalus. The sequence continues at coordinate 217,807 of NW_010972696.1, read as the reverse complement.
TCAGGAATTTACTCGGTTAAGGACGAGTTTTACACCGCCATCAGTTAATTTATTCTCATTGCGCTGGAGGTTGGAGAATGGTGTTTAGCCACCGCCATGTCCAATAAATCCCTTCCGATGTGAAACATGAAGTTAAAACCGCTGCGTGTAAAGTAAAGTATCGTCCCTGGCTTGTTACAGGGAACGGGTCATTTATCTTTGCCTGGCTCGGTGCAGAAGGCGCTTGGAGAGCGATGAGTTTGCTCTTGATTTTCATAATTAATAATTATGAATTACCCATGAAATGCTAAATGGCCCAGCGCAAAAACACCGGCTTATGGCATGAATAAATCAGGCAAAGGGGAGGAGGGGGTGTGTGTGTGGATGTTTCTCTGCTTGGTTTTCGGGGTGGGTGTGGTGGGGGGCAGCCAGAGCCTGCAGTGGTCACCCTCACCCTCAGCTGTCTTGGGAGATGGAAAGCACAACCCCAAGCCTGGATCCACCTGGAAAAGCTGCAGCTGGATGCAAAAATCAGCTTTCTGAGGGCGGCGAGACTGGTGGGATGCTCGGCTGACCGGGGATGCCCGGGTACCCTCCTTGGTGCCCACCTGGGTCAGGGGGGGATGCACTCGTATTTCACTGACCGCTTGGGTCGAAGGGACCCAAAATTCAAGGGGAAGGAATTAGCAATTGCTCTGCTCCCCTCCAGAGGCGGGACGGCCACAGGGGAGGAAATTCCTGCCTCATTAACTCTATTAATGGGAAATAACACCGGGCTGGTTCTGCAGGAGGACGCGGAGCTGGCTGGTGGGAGATGATGAAGAGCGTTTCCTCGTCGCTCCCTCCCACCCTGCTGTTGTTTCGTGGCCAGCCCGGGAGCGCGGGACACACCAGGAAGCTGAAATCGCCGTATTTGGAGCAGATCGCTGTGGCGAAATGAGTCTTGGAGAGGGGAAAAAAAAAAAAAAAATATGAAATGACCTGGATAAAAACCTGAAAGGAGGGAAAAATACAAAGTGGCTCAGACCTGATGGCATTGCGAATGGGTTTTGGAGGAGCTCCGTGGGAGGCGGCAGCGGGCAGGGCAGGACCCTGGGGCTGTACCACGATGGGATGCGCTCGGCACCGGCTTTGCCGGCGCCGGATTTTGCCGGCACCACGCGGTGATGGTGGTTCAGGAAGGGTTTGGTGGGCTCATCCTGGTGCTGGGACGTTGCTCCCTTGCCGGCTCGTCCCCAGGCGGCTGACGGCAGGAGGGAAGGACGCTCCGGCGTCTCGCCAAGGCGATGCTGCGCTGCCAGCCCTGCCCCGACCCCCACGGTTTTTGGGGAAGCCCCGGCACGCGTGGGGAGCCTGGGGAGCCTGGTGCGGGCAGGTGAGTGGCTCTGGCATCCTTTGGGGCCCTGACATCTCTCCTCCTCTCTCCCGCAGACCCTCTTCCAGAGCCCCGACGAGGGCTGGCAGGTTTACACCTCGGCGCAAGCCCCCGACGGCAAATGCCTCTGCACGGCCGTCATCCCCGTCCAGGGCACGTGCTCCCGCGACCTGCGCAGCCACCAGCTCCGTCAGCTCATGGAGAAGGTGAGCGTCAGCCGGCCCGCCGCTAACCGGCGTTACCGGCCGAGCCTGCTAACGAAGTGCTTAATTTGCGGCGGGGGGACCCCCCATCCAGCGCGGGTGCACCCTACGGTGGGCTGTGACGGGCTCGTCCCTTCCCCGGGCACCCGCAGCTCCCTCCCTGCGTAACGTCGACGCGTTTGCCGGTCCGAGCATCCTCGACGTTCCCGCCGCAAGGGGGGAACATTCGCATCCTCCTGCCCGGCCGTGAGGTTTGCCGGAAGGGTGTCACCGCGTCGCCGCGCATCCGCGGTGCCGCCGGCACGTGGCGATGCCCTCGCCGCACGAACCGAGCCTGCCAGGCGGCCGCGGAGATGAAATCAGCCTGGAGATAAATCCCAAGCGGGCTTTAGCCTGCGGCCCCATGAGCCAAATGATGTTTAATGGAGCCCGGGTGGTTTCCCCGTGCGGAACGGGGGACGTGTGGCTGCCCGCGGTGGGGGGGGTCCACGCTGCCAGCCCCTTCCCCGTGGGCTCTGCAGCAGTGCCGGCAGAAGACATTAGCCTTCCCCCCCTCTGCAGCACAGAGCCGTGTGCCTGAGCAGAGCTCATTTAATTTCCCCCTGGTTTTTACACGTCCGCACGGGCGGGCATGCTGCAAAACCCGATTAAACTTTTATTATAACGCGCTGCAAAAAACGCCTCTTAAGCAGCTCTCTTCCAAGGCGGCGGCGGCATCGTAAATACCAGCGGGGCTGGTGCTAATAAATAAATAACCGTTTGAGGAACACTGTCACGTTCATGTCATTTGAAAGCGTGGAAATAAAATAACTTTGCCGGCTGCGGCAGATGAAATTAAAGAATGAAAGCTCATAGACCGGGCTGGGAAATGTGCGCTCGGGTGGTTTAAAAAAACAAATAACAGCTGAAGCAGGATGAGTAAAACGCATTATTTTATACATTAAAGCTGCAGGGGGAAGAGTTTTCTTGCAAGTGTTTACATAAACGCCGGTGCGGTGGAGTGGGGAGCAACTCGTCCTCCGGCTCCCTGGGGATGGGGACACCGGGAGGGGGTCTCCTGGGGCCGTGTCCCCACCAGCACCCGGTGACCACGGGCTGGTCCTGGGGGCTGCTCTCCTTTCCCCATCCCCTCGCTGCCTCTGCACCCCAAATTTCCCTGACTCAGGCCTCTTCGTTAGCAGCGGCGGGGGGGTGTGTTGATTAGACCGAGGGCTTTATCACCGCCCCCGTCCCACCATGCAGGTGCAGAACATCTCCCAGTCGATGGAGGTGCTGGACCTCCGGACCTACCGGGACCTCCAGTACGTGCGCAACACCGAGTCCCTGATGAAGGGCTTGGACTCCAGGCTGAAGGTGGCTGCTGAAAGCCAGAAAAGCCTCAACGCCAAGAGCTTCCAGGTGAGCCCGTCCCCCCCCTCCCGCGATGCCTCTCGCGCCCTGTGGGACCAGCTGCCGGGTTTGGGACACCTCCCCGAGCACATGGTGCTGTGCGATGCTACGAGGTGGGTGGGCACCCTGGGAAGGGTCCTGATTTTGGTGATCCGGGTGGCCGAGCGCCCCCGTGGTGGTCCCAGGGCTGAGCCACCCCCATGGTAGTCCCAGGGCTGAGCATCCCCACAATGGTCCCAGGGCTGAGCATCCCCACAGTGGTCCCAGGGCTGAGCACCTCTGCAGTGGTCCCAGGGCTGAGCACCCCTGTGGTGGTCCCAGGGCTGAGCATCCCCGCGGTGGTCCCAGGGCTGAGCACCCCTGTGGTGGTCCCAGGGCTGAGCATCCCTGTGGTGGTCCCAGGGCTGAGCATCCCTCTGGTGGTCCCAGGGCTGAGCATCCCTCTGGTGGTCCCAGAGCTGAGCACCCCTGTGGTGGTCCCAGAGCTGAGCATCCCTGTGGCACCTGAGCATGCAGGGTGGGTGTGCGGTGCAGGAGCGGGACAGGGTGCCCAGCCGCAGTGGGTGTGCAGACAAGGCACAGGGCAAACCAACCTGGGGCCACAACCCACTGCCTCCCTGGGTGCCGCAGCGGGGGGGGGAGATGTGCCGGTGGCAGGGCAGCAGAGATGGCCAATTCCCAGCCCATCTGGCTGCAAATCGACACCTTTAATTAAGCAAAACACAGCTCTTCCCTGGCAAAGCCATGATTTCAACCTGACGGGTGGCAGCCGTCAGCGCCGTGTGCTGATCGATGCAGCCTGCAAGTCAATGCTGCCCACGCTGCAGCGGCTTTGCACCCCCAAGAAATCCCATTACCACCCCCCCCCCTGCTGGGGCACTGGTTTATTTTGGGAGCCTCAAGGCTTCATCCTGACAGCTGAAGAGTGTTTCTGTCTCGGGAGTGGCTGGTTCTTGGCACTGAAACAGGCCAGAGGATGCTCGGGTGGATGCTGGGCGCTGACAGTTGCAGAGACAAGACATTGATTAAACATCTGAGCTGCAGCAAATGTCTTGGCTGGTTTAATCACAGCAGGAGGTGCTGAGCCCTGCGACCGGGATGCAATCCCGCCGAGAGATGGGAACACTGGCCCCTGTAACGCTGTCCTGAAATGAAAGGCGAGGAGGGAGGAAAGGTGCTGGCGAGCCGGGCTTGTTCCCGGGAAAACCCACTGAGCCACGGGATGGCGAGTGGGGCCGTGGGCTGTGGAGCAGGACGAAGGTGCTGGCTGTGGATTTACAGCGTCCTTGAGCGAAGGAGACTCGGTGGACCGGCTTGCAGCCAGGGCCGGCTTGCTGCCATTTCCCCCCCCCCACTGCTTCCCTGCTACGCTGGTGCAGCGGCTGGCACAAGCCTGGCAGGATCGTGCGCGGCTCCCGAGCATCCCTGTGGTGATCCCAGAGCTGAGCATCCCTGTGACATGCAGGGTGCTGGGTGCACGGGCACCCTTTGCCTGGAGCTGTGACCCATCCCTGGCATGTTCTCCCCACTCCATACTTGCACCCCATTCCCATGTCGGCTGCCAGGCATCTGCTCAGACTTTGCCGGCCGGATAGATGAAGCCTTTGCCTGGGTCGTTCCAGGCCAAGGTCAAAACACCTCTTAACCTTCTCCTTGTGCTAAAATAAGCGGAGATTTTTAAACCCTGGACCTGGCATATAACTCTGCCTGTTGCTGTCATTCCCCCAGCACCATCACTGCGTCTTCCTGCATCCCTCCTGTGCAGAGCATCGCTCCACGTCCAGCCACCCCGCTGCTCCGGGCTGGCCGGGGAGGGGGGATGTCACCCCGTGCTCCCGCTGTGGGACCGGATCCTGCCTGCTTCCCACTCTGCAGAGCGAGGCGATAGCATCAGCTGCGGGTGATTCATTAGCTATCGCTCCCCAAGCGCTTGGAAAATGCAAAGCCTTGTAATTGTTATTAATTACTGACCCAGGAAATAGGGCTTGTCTCTGGTGTGTTAACGAAAACCTCTGCGATCCCCAGAGGGATGGACAGAGGGACAGCAGGCATGGGGACAAGCACCACCAGGCTCCAGGCACGGGCTTAATTTAAGGCGTGTGTGTGTGTTTGTTTTTTTTTTTTCCCTTGTACCCCTTAAACAGGAGCTCAAGGACAAGATGACGGAGCTGCTGCCTCTGATGCCCGTCCTGGATCAGTACAAGTCGGACACGAGGCTGATCGTGCACCTGAAGGAGGAGGTGAGGAACCTCTCTGGGAGCTTGCTGGCCATCCAGGAGGAGATGGGTGCCTACGACTACGAGGAACTGCAGCAGCGGGTGCTGATGCTGGAGGCACGGCTGCACGCCTGCATGCAAAAACTGGGTACGCTCCCCCCTCCTCACCACCTCGGCTCTGGTTTGGGTGGGCACCCAGGTCCCTCCTGCTCGCAGCAGCGTCCCTGTAGATGCAGGGAAGGCTGGGATCCCTTCCCGGGAAGGCAGGGCAGGCAGCCCATGCTGCCAGCTTCCCATTTCAGAGAACCCAAGCTGTTGCTGCTACCTGCAGCTCTGCCCACGTGCTGGGCCTCCTGTTTTGCTGCACTGCTGATATCTTCCAAATAATAATAATAATACTGGCAATCCAGCATCCTCCACTATGTGCCGACGGGGAGTTTGCTGGTGTGGCCGGGCCCTGGGACTCACGCAGGAACCACTTTTCCTTGGTCAGGAATAGCTGCTGGAGCCCAGCAGTGCCTTTTCCTTAAGCATCCCCCAGCCTGCTGCCCTGTCCCCTCCTGGGGGTCCCTGGGGTAAAGAAGAGCCCTGATTCCTCCCCGCTCGGTGCGTGATGCTCCCTCCCATGAAGGGAGCTGGGCAGCATCGTGGTCCTGGATGCCCACCCCTGACTCCCAACTATTTTTCCTCCCAGGTTGTGGGAAGCTGACGGGCGTCAGCAATCCCATCACCATCCGAGCATCGGGATCCCGCTTCGGGTCGTGGATGACCGACACGATGACACCCAGCGCTGACAGCCGGGTGAGTGGCACAGGCACCCATGCCGATGGGGTCGGGACACAGCTCGGGCTTCCCACGGCTCCTGCGTGGCACTTTTGTGGGTGTCTTTCCCCAAAACCCTCCCAGGCCCAAGCAGAGGTGAATTTTGCAGGTGGGCAGCTCCTCTCTTGGCCGGTCTGGCTCTGAATTTTTTTGCAAAACCTCAGCACTCCTCGGGCACCGTGTCCCCTGCAACCTGCCTGGCTGGTGCTGCTGCGTCCCTCCTGGCTGTGCCTCCACGGGGGCACGTCCCCGGGATGCACGCTGCCTGGGGTCCGTGCGTCTTGGTGCAAGTTCCCTGGGTTGCACGGTGCCCGTGCCCCCGGGGTACACACCGCCTGGGGTGCCCGTGCCCTGGTGCACGCTCACCAGCGTGCAAACCCTCTGCTCCGTCGCACGAGGGGCGCGTGGCTGCCTCTGCCGGAGCTCTGCCAAGTGCCGACGGAGGAAACCGGGATGCTGTGATGGGAGGCTGGGCAGGAGCTTCCCTGGAGCCTCTGCAGGCTGGGAACTCAATCAGGCTGGGTGTTCCTAACGAAGCACGCCCTCTTATTAAAAATTAGCCAAGCATTTGATCTGCAGAAAGAGCAGAAAAACACATGTAAAGGGGGGAAGCCAGAAAAATGCATGCCGGCGTGTGGCAGCAGCGTAAATGGCTGCATGTGCGGCGGGGGGGGTCGCGCAGGACGTGGGTCGTGTCCGTCTGTCCTGGGAGCCCATCTTGATGGGGGTGGGGGGTCCCCGTTTCGGCCGGGCATCCCTAACCTGAGCCTGCTGCAGGTGTGGTACATGGACGGTTACTACAAGGGCCGCCGCGTCTTGGAGTTTCGGACCTTGAACGACTTCGTGACGGGACAGAACTTCGTGCAGCATCTCCTGCCGCATCCCTGGGCCGGCACCGGCCACGTGGTCTTCAACGGGTCCCTCTACTACAACAAATACCAGAGTAACATCGCGGTGAAGTACCACTTTCGCTCCCGCAGCGTCCTGGTGCAGCGCAGCCTCGCCGGCGCTGGCTACAACAACACCTTCCCTTACTCTTGGGGTGGTTTCTCCGACATCGACTTCATGGTGGACGAGAGCGGGCTGTGGGCTGTCTACACCACCAACCAAAACGCCGGCAACATCGTGGTGAGCCGGGTGGACCCCCAGACGCTGGAAGTCCTGCATAGCTGGGACACGGGTTACCCCAAACGAAGCGCCGGAGAGTCCTTCATGATCTGCGGCACGCTCTACGTCACCAACTCCCACCTTGCCGGCGCCAAGATCTATTTTGCCTACTACACAAACACTTCCAGCTACGAATACACGGATATTCCCTTCCACAACCAGTATTCCCACATATCCATGCTGGACTACAACCCGCGGGAGAGGGTGCTCTACACCTGGAACAACGGCCACCAGGTCATCTACAACGTCACGCTCTTCCACGTCATAAAGACGTCGGGCGAACTGTGACCCCGTGCCGGACTCCTCTGCTCTCCCTTCCCCAGCTCTTTATTTTTCTACACTTCAGCCTTGGCCATTCTCTCGAGGGGATGGAGCCTTCCTCCTCCTCCTCCTCTTTGATTACTTTTTAAAATTTCTTTGGTTTCTTCCCGCGGTTCATGGCGCATGGATCTCTTCTGCCTTCATTTGAGCTGACCTTGGTTGTTTTTTGGTTTGTTTTTTTTTTTTTCAATTTATATCTTTATTTTGATGGCAAATAAAAACAGTCTCTTTGACGTTTGATGGGGCTTGTGCTGATTTTTTTTTTCCCCCCAAATTTTTAAAAAATTATTATTTGTCACTCAATGGCTTGGTTTCCCCCCCGCCTTTTCCTGCATCCCCTCTGCTGGCGGATGCCAGGAGCCGGCTGTAATCTCCAGCCCTCTCCTCCAGATGTGTGCCGGCAGCCAGCGATGTTGTTTATGGGCATGTTTAATGCATGCGGGTGTGGGCGCTGGGGAAATTACAGCAGAGCTGGGCAAGGCGAGGAGGAAAGGAAGGGAAATTATAGCGCAGCTGCGGCGAGCGAGGGGGGGGCAGACCCTGCATGGGTGGCTTGCCCCAAAATGAGCACCCAACGAGGCTGGGGCAGCAGGATCCTGGCCCTGGGGGAGAGTGGGAACCTCTTGCCCAGGGGTGAGGAGGGATGGAGGAGATGTGGGGGGGATGGAAGAGATGGAGGAGATGCAGAAGGGATGGAGGAGACGGGGTGGAAGGGGACAAAGGGATGGAGGGACACACGGGGCTGGAGGAGGCAGAGGGGGCACAGGGCTCGGCAGGCAGCCTCCCATGGGCATGATCAGGCGTAATAAATCTTCAAATGGTCCCGCAAAAATCAAGTTGCAGAGCTGCGCTTCCCAGGGCTACGTGTCAGCTTGTGCCCTGCGAAATGCTTTGCAAATTGGCGGGGGGGGGCCGGGGAATGACACCCTGCAAGCAGAGACACCCCCCCCCCCCCCCCCAAACCTGGGTAGAGAGCTGCGTGGGGATGCTGGCAGGATGGGGATGGAGACAGGGTGCGTTAAAGCCCACACATCAGTCCTTCTGATTCCCCATCGCAGCTCCGGGACCTTCGCAGGGTTTGGGCAGGGGAAAGGTGGGGTATGGGGGGGTCCGGTCCAGCCCTGGAGCCCACCCCTGCCCTGGAGACAGCATCACGGAGCCGGTGCCTGGGTCATGAGCATAAAATCGAAGCTGGAAGCACCTTGTCACGTTTATTCTCCTCTTGAGAGAGGAGTGGGGAACAAGAGGATAATCCCTGCTAATCCCATCAGCTGCTTATGTGCAAGAGGAGCGGGTTCGGAGGGCTGCGGTGATGCTGGATCTCGGCAGCCCCCCCCCCCGTGGCAGCGTGTTTTGGGGGACTGGGAAGCTCGGCTCGCCCCTGACCATGCCGATGGGCTTGTTGGGTTGGGGAGGGGGGCATCCATAGGTCCTGGGGGAGGGAAAGATCCCTGCATGCCCTTTCTGCAGAGCATCATCCAGGCACTCAGGGAAACACCTTGGCCCCGGCGCTGGCTGGGTGATGGAGGAACATCAGGGTGCTGCTGGGTTTGGGTGCTGGGCTCCCACCCTGCTCAGGCTGCACCCGCTGAAGCATATCCCTGGTTTTCCAGCTTTGTTCCTGTGTCCCAGCCGGGCTGTGACCATGGGAAGACAACTAACTCCACGCTGCGAGCTCCGACCGAAGCGGCTCTGCCCCAGCCCCAGTGAGCGGGACGTGAAGGGCTGCTCGGCCAAGACCCCGCCGGCCACTTTTCACGCCGTGGCTTGAGACTCGCTCATGCAGGGAGTTTAATTTGCTATGGGAAGGACATGCGGGCCGGCGGCCAAGAGCAGGCACTGCTCCGGCGCCCGGCTTGGCACGGCGAGGCCGGTTATTGAGCAAAGCCAGGTGAGGAGGAGGAGGAGGAGGATGGAGGTCTTTGCATCGTGCGAGGGGTGCGCAACGTGCAGCCACACACCTGACGGTTCCGGGCAGCGGCTGGCAACCCCCCTGCAGTGATTATTTAGCAATTAGTGCCTGAGCAAGGCTCCCCATCTCGGCAGAGGCTGTATCCAAGCGACCTGTGGACTGAGATATTAATCCGGGCTCAGCCCGCAGCACGGCTGCTGCTCGCCTGCGAGGAGCACTCATTTCTCACGCCGTGGCTTCCAGCAAAGCGAGGGGTGGGTATTTTTTTGTTTTTTCCCCTGACAGTAGGTGACTACGGCAGGAGGCACGCAGAGGGGTGCTGGCTGCTGCGGTGCAAGGGGAGCAGGGAACAGCAAGGGGTTGGGAGCCAAAGTGCACGCATCCCATCCCCATCCCATCCCCATCCCATCCCATTCCATCCCCATCCCCATCCCATCCCCATCCCTTCCCCATCCCATCCCATCCCCATCCCCATCCCTTCCCCATCCCAATTCCATCTGCATCCCCATCCCTTCCCCATCCCAATTCCATCTCTATCCCCATCCCAGACAAGTGTCCCCCACACACAGTGAACCCTTGACACGGAGCTGTGCCGGGACACAGAAATGGGCACCACAGAGGGTCTCTGGACCTCGGCCTCCTCATGCCACGGTTAATCATTCCCGGTGCCAGAGGTGCTGCGTCCCTCACCACAGGGACAGCCCCACGGCCGACACGGAACCGCAGGGGTGGCCATCCGCAGCCAACCCCCCCCTCCTCGAGCCCTGCCCTGCAGCATCTCTCCAAGACTCTTCCCACTTCTTCCCCTCTCCTGGTGCTGGCGCTTGTCCCCCACCTTCAAACCCAGGCTGGATTCAGCTCCCCCAAATGCCACCGCAGCGCTCGAGCCAGCGGGCTCGGTAACGAAGATTGATGGGGATGAGATAAAGCTTTGGGGAAAGGCTCACCAGGACGAGGGCAATGCCACTGACTGCCACGCAGGGACCTTGGTCACCTTCCCTGCACCCCTCAACCTCGGGTGTCCTTAGAGGGGGACCCTGCGTGGGGACGGGGACGGGACCGGAGCCCCGTCCCCGCCGAGGCGATGCAGCGAGTGCTGCAGTGCAGCTGCTGTTCGAGGCACGTTAGGTTGGTGCCTACAGCTGGGGAAAAAAAAAACCCACCCAAACCAACGTGTTTTTCCTTTGTTCTGCTATTTATTAGGCTACAAAAGGAAGGGGGGAGGTGGGAAAAAAAAAAAACAACCCGGGGCACTTAATAACCTTACACATGTAGAAACTCTTCTGGAAAACAGCCTGTCTCCCTGCCCAAAATCACTCATCCTGCAGGCTGGGTTTTTCCAGCTTATTGTAATTCTTGCGAAGGCTCAGCCCTAACAAGAGGTGAATTGGTTATTCAGCGCTGATCCTGGCTGGGGATGGAGCTGGGGGGGGGGGGGGGGGGGGCACGCAGCGCCCAAGCCAGAGGGTGCTGGTGGCTGCGGTTCCTTTGGATGGTGTTTAAAAAAGGGTTTCCAAAATATTTCGGATGTTCCCAACGCCTGGCGTGCCCAGGTTCCTGAGAAACCCCCCAAAGGGGCTACGACAGACCCCGGTGCCATGTCCCCAGCGGCGTGGGCTGGGTGGGACCCCAGCGGGACCCCTCGTCCGAGCCTGGGTAAGTGTCTGCCGGCTCGCCAAGCACCAGCCCTCCCGTTAATAACTCGCTTCGTCATTAAAGCATCAGCAAATCCACCCCCGCGCCTGCCCGAGCCGGGGATACGGCACTAATCATGTTTACTGCAGAGCCGTAGTGTTGTGTTTGCAGCCGCTGCGCCCGTCACGGCCCGCCGGGGACTTTCCCCCTAACGAAAAACCAGCGGGCGCTCAATAATTGAGGCTTATTTATGGAAGGGAAGCGGTTAGCAGCGGGAGCGTAGAGCTGTCGTTGCTAAAATAGGCCGCGGAAAAGCAAAAAGCTGGGCTTCAATCCCTCGTCCCGCCGCCCTCGGGACCCTCCGCCTGCTCCCCAGGCTTTATTATCCACCGGCAACCAGCGACGCTGTGCTGGATGCGTTTGTCGGCCCCTCGCCAGAGATAATTGATGGGTTGGGGGTCTTCCCCGGGGCCAAATTGCTGCCGTTGGAAGAACCTGTCTATTAGCTTGCTCGTAGCATCCTCTGTTCCTCACCGGGTGAGGACCAGCAGCAGGGAGCAGGGCACAACCCTCCTTAGAGATATCTGCTCTATAGTATATTTTGATATCTGTAATGTATAGAGAAATCTTAGCTATAAGATATACACGTTAGCTATAAAATATAGAAATCTTAGCTATATTATATACATATTAGCTATAAGATAGAGAAATCTTAGCCATAATATATACATATTAGCTATCATATAGAGAAATCTTAGCTATAATATATACGTATTAGCTATAATATAGAGAAATCTTAGCCATAATATATACATATTAGCTATAATATATATAGATTCCTGTAATATAGAGAGATACATTATATATCTTACAGCTATACGTATACAGTGAAATGCCGAAACCCCAGGGTAGGTTTGAGGGGTGCTGGGGGTATGGCTGAACATCCCCCCAGCTGCGTAGCAAAGATAACAGGGACCTCTGAGAATCTGGGGGGGGGGTGAGAGACCCCCCCAAAAAATCTCCTGTCAGTCCCCCTCCCCCCCAGCTGGGGCTCCTCTACCCACAGCCCTGGGGCAGCCTGGCCCCAGGCTGGGGCTGAGATTCCCACTTTAATATTTAATGTGAGATTAAAGATAAATCTAGGGGGATTTTTTTTTTCTAATTTTATTTTATTCCAGTGTATCACAAAATGAGCTATGAATAAAACTTAACTTGTGCAGAAGAGGATTTATTTATGAGTTTCAGCTGAAATTTGCTCCGCGAGGGCCTGGAGCAGGCAGGCAGGAATACAGATGAGATCCCGCTTCCCGCAGGCGAAGCCGGCAGCTGGGGAAGCTGGAGGTATAAATTTTACCTCCCATATCCCAGGTCTGTGCCTGCATATATTTTTTTTTAAATTTATTTTATCTTATTTGGATTATTCTGGCGATATTTACTCTCCAAGGAAATTAATCTTCGGGGGCTCCTCGCAGATGCTCATGCTCCATGTGAGGCTCCCAGCTCTGATTTGGCAAATACAAACCCCATTTCAGCAGAGGGGATGATGCCAGGGACAAAGCATGGATGTAAAAAACTCCCGCCCTCCCCAAATCAGGAAAACCAATTTCCCTTCATCTTTAATTAATTAGTTCATGCTAATGAAAGCATCACATTTCCATGACGACCTGGGATTCCAGAGCCCAGCCCAGTACCGCAGCAATAGTTGGAAATTAAACCAATAAATAATAGATGCTCACCATTAATGAACTAATTTAAAATGGGGATTTAAATTTTTTTTTTTTTTAAATTCACAACTTTTTCTGCTCACAGCAAAGCTATTAGCACTTGGCTGGAAGCAGAATTAAGTCAGTGAACAGTAATCGATTCCTTTTATTAGCAAATTGAGAGGCACTTTAATATTTATCAGTTTATTGTTAAGAAATCACCTGGGAGGAAAATGCCCCCCCCCCCGCAAAACTCCACTTCAAACCCCACGCAAACTTTCCAGAATTAAATTTATTAGGGCTATAAATTTATAATGGCTTAACTCGCTACACAGATGGAATATATATTGCTAATGTAATTTTCCAAACCAGTGATGAGTGCGTCTGAGAGATTTTTTTTTTTTTTTTATGGCAAAGTAATACAGACTAGTACATTGCACAATGGCAAAATATATTAAATATGTATATGAAACATCAGGAAAAAAAAACAGGGTGATGATGGGCCTGTGCTCTGTTACACCCTGGGGCAGCGGCTGAGGTGCTCGGTGCAAGGTGGGGACAAACCCAGCCGGGATTTCACCTTGTTCCGAGGATAACGCCGGTGGCCGGAGACCGGGATGTGCCTGGGATGCTCAGCAAGGTGCATCTGCTCCCAAAGGCAGCATCTCCTTCCTAAGCCATCTCCTTCCTCCAGCAGCTGCAGCCCAAAAGGACCCGTTATGCCAAAAAGCTTATTTAAACGAGGGTAATTTAAGGCTCTGGTGTGTCTAAATGAGCTGGGCTGCTTTTGCCTCCTCCCTTTCCAGAGGTGGCGGGGGGGGGGGAGCCTGTGGAGCACACATGAGCAGCTCTGGAAGAAAAATGAAGGGGGGGGGGGGAAGAAAGAAAAAGACAAATGGGGTCTAATTGGCATAATGGGGTCTAATTTGTTTTCAAAAGCCGCCTCTCTCCTGACCCAGGGAATTGGCATTGCATGAAAAATACCTGCAGCATGCGAATGAGCTGGCTTCTCGGCAGCTTTATGGATCCCACCTGACACAAGCCCCTCGTTAAATCAAAACAGAGATAGCACAAGAATTAAACTGTCAGGATAACGCATGCCGATATTTGCCGGGTAGCGGCAGCGCCCGCAACCGGGTCCTGCTCCGGGTGGGATTGATGTGCCGGGGCAGGGTGTTATCCCTCACCTCCCACCTCCCGGGGCAGAGAGGGACGGGGCAGGGGGGGTAAATGCCCCCAGACTCCCTTCTCCATCAGCGACTCCATCGGCAGCCACTTGCTGAGCGGAGAATTACTGCCGGCTGCGATAACCGCCTCGGACCATCAATTATTATCTAATCCACATTATCTAATCCTTCATTCACCCGGCTTCTGCCCCTGGGGCATGTGGGGTACATTGGGGTCCTTGGGGGGCACGTGGGGGTCCCATGGGGGTGTAGGGAGGGCCCCCAGGGTCCAGGGCCCTTCGGATGGAGCGGGGGAAGCGATAATTCCCAGCACACCGGCTCACGGAGAAAATAAAAGCGCCCTCGCAGGCTGCCGGGGCGCGTGGAGGGGATGCTGGGCTGGCACCGGTTCTGCCGGGCTTCACGCCGAGTCCTCTCCCAGGGAAGACAAATCCCCTTCGTTAATCAAAGCACGGGTCCTGGGGGAAAATTAAGGACTTTAAATCACTCGTCCCTTCTGATGGGACCAGGCTTCAGCATCACGGCCCTCCGGTGCTGGTCACCCGACGGCACCCGCAGGCGTGAGGTTGGGTGCTAGGGCATGGCCAGCTGCTCCCTAAAATATCCGTGAGGAGCAAATCCCCAGCTCTGCTCGCTCCATCCATCGCTCCATCCATCCATCCATCCATCCATCCATCCACCCCAGCAGAGCCCAGCAGCCTGCTGAGCACCCCAGCCCAGGTGGGGCAGGATGAGCCTATATTAGGAGCTCTGCCAGCAGCAGCTGCCCATGGCAGGGCTCAGGGGCAAACAAATCCTGCCCGTGCCTCGATCCATCTCCTCCTTCCAGAAGATGCAGCCAGGCGACAGCAGCTCTCGCCCCTTCAAGCAGAGGAAAAGCCTCGGTACGTTACTGGGGATAAGGGGAGCAGCAGAGCAGGGACGCGGTGATGGGCTGCGCTGCGCTTATTGCTCTTTCTTTTCTCTTCCACAGCTACCAGGATGCACGAAGTGACAGAGATACGGATAAAATATCCCAACAAGATCCCGGTAAGGGCTGCACCCCGCTGTCTTTGTGGCCACCGATGCTGAAAGGCGAGCTGTGGGAGTCTTTGCTAAAGACTTTATGGCTCCATTTTTTGCTTTTCTGGGTACCCCTGCCAGAGTGGTCCCAAAGCCTCCCAGTCCCTGTCTCCCCGCCCCAGCATCTTCTCCCCGCTGCAGGTGGTTGTGGAACGCTACCAGAAGGAGAAAACCTTGCCCCCCTTGAACAGGACCAAGTTTCTGGTGTCCCAGGACCTGCCCCTGTCCCAGTTTGCTGTCACCCTGCGGTAAGTGGTTAATGGTACAGAGGGTCCTCAGGCTTGCTTGGGGCAAGTGGTAGGGGGGTCCACAGCCCCAGGCCAGTGCAAAAGCCCAGTCTAGATGCAGCTGGTCCTGGGAAACAGCTTTTTGGCTGCTCAACTGGGCAACTGTTTAGATTTAGCCTAACACAATTAGCCTTTGTAATTAGCAAAGAGGATTTGATTGCCAATGCATGGGGTGCCTCACGGCAGGATTCCTCTACCCTTGCTGGGATAAAAGGTGACAATTAGCTCTTTTCCTGGGGACTTGCAGCACAGGTGAGTCACTAATTGGGGGTAGGTGATTAGCAGCCCTGCAAACAAGCAGCACTGTTGCAGCTGATGTGAAACCTTTGTGCTCTGCTTAAAATCCCTCCCAAGGACCAACACCTCCTGGCAGCACAGTTCAGGATGGTTGGAGGTGAGAGCTTGTGGGTTTGGCCCTTACAGATGTTTTGGGGAGCAGCTGGCCGTGCCCTCGCACCCACCTTCGTACCTGTGGGTGCTGGTGGGTGGCTGGCACCCCGGGGGAGGTGATGGCGAAGCTTGGTCCCTTTGAGAGGAACCACTAAACGTCTGAGCCAGCACCGTGTTCCCACGAATGGAGCCTCCCCAAATGCCACGTTGCTTGCACGCTGCCTTCATCTTCCTCTCGGCAGGACGCGGCTCTGCCTGACCTCCTCCCAGACCTTCTACCTGCTGGCGAACAACAAAGGGTTGCCGAACATGGCCGTCACCATGCAGGAGCTGTACCGGGACAACAAGGATGAGGATGGCTTTCTCTACCTGACCTACGCCTCCCAGGAGATGTTCGGCGGCTCTCCCTCCCGCAAGCCAGCGGCTGCTTGACCGCAAACCACCGGCCGCCACCGCGTCCTCGTGGCTGCTCGTCTGGGGACTCCCGACGCTGGTGAGATCGGGGACGTATCTCTCCAAACCTGGCTTGAAATCGGTGGGGAGCCCTGAATTGTGGCTGGACCAAACCTTGCCTTCTCTCTGGCTGCAGTTTGACAGGCTCAGCCTTGTAATGGTCTTAAAAACTCCACTCGACACCTCCTTAATCTTCTGGCTTTAAATACAAATTATTCTCCTGCCACAGCAGAAGATGGTGCTGGTTTACTCTGATCCACAGGAAGGTTATTTTTCTAACTGGCTCTTCTGAAGGGCTTTACAACCTGTCATCCCTGTTCAGAAAACTTAGGCTCCTTCTAAACACCTCTCCTAATAGGATCGGGTATGGGGAGTTTCACGGTCTGTGCAGGTTTTTGTTAAGCTGCGTGTCCATTCTAGCTGCCGCTCGAGTGTCTGTGCTCTTGAGATGTGGAATAAAGAAAATTGGACTGGTGCTTCTGGTCATCTAAACCGCAGCTCGTCCCTCGGCTGTGAAGCCAGCCTTAAACTTGGGGCTTTGTCCCTGGCTTTGCTGGGCTGCCAGTAGCTGAGCTGGGGGAGCGAGAGCAGAGAGGGGAAAGGACTTTGCTCCCCCCATTGCAAAAGCAGCCTGGGAGAGACCCTCCTGCAGAAAAGCAGCTCCCCATCTCACTCCCCTCTGCAGAATAGGGGGGGCTTGACCCCCTCCACCTCAAACCAGCACCCTAAGGACGGGGCACGTAGCTAAAACCCGCAGCAGGGATTAGCTGAGCTCAAATTGTAGTGCTGTGCTGCGAGTCAGACATAAATGCTTCCTGCCACTGATGCTGCAAAACACCTCTTAAATATTTAAGGCTTCCCTTGCCATAAAATGCATTGTCACACTGGGTGAATATTTCATGCACGTTTCATGTTAAAATGTTAATAAATAAGCTCTAAAATTAGCTGCCATGACAGCAGGAGCTGGGTCCCTGATGCGCTGCAGGGTGGGGGGGAAGTTGAGATGAGTCCCTCTCCTGTACTGGGATGAAACTGGGGAGCGGGGGTCTATGCTGTGCCCCCTGCGCCAACTGGCTGCACCCCCCAAACTGTGCAGCAGCAGGTTTCTTCCTGAGGCTTCAGGCTGGCTCAAGGCGGAGCTGGGGTGTCAGAGGTTTTTTGGGTTTTTTTGGGGGGGAGGGATGACAGCTCCATGCCAGTCGGTCGCTGGAGGTAAGGGGTGAGTCCTAGCAATGGAGGAGCCTGGCTTGGCATCTCGGGGGGGGGGCTTGTGGTGGCTGATGTGGCTTCTGGGCTGCTGGCAGGGGAAAAACCAGGCAGAGCTGTCCCTGCCCGCACCAGGCAGGAGCACGGGGAGCAGCTGGAAATACTCGTAGCTGCCTGGCACGAAGCTGCAACCCTTAAAGCAAAGAGCAGAGCAGGGCTGGGACAGAGCGTAGAGGATCCGCAGGCCTGATTTCCGCAAGGAAAGGAGCTCAAAAAAAATATTTCCTGTGCTGCAGGGGATGCCTGTGCCCATGGAGAGGGGAGAGTGCTGCTGCTTGTCCCATCCCCTTCACCCGGGCTCCATCACCTCCAGCCTTTTTTTCCCCTGTCTTATCCCAACCACAGCGTTTACCTCTGCAACTGCTGGAGCTTCCCAGGCAGATGTTTGGAGGCAGCGCTCATTTCCCCGAGCAGACACCTTCCTGCTTGGGGTTGTGGGTTTTTTTTAACAAACGTATATTTAACTTGTCAGTTTGCAGCTGATCCACTTATACCTAAACTCATCTCTCTCCCTGTTGAATAGGGAAGGGGCTGGCACGCCTCACAGTGTTTGCACACACACACAGCCTCCACACTCGTATTACCTCTAGGCATCCTGTAATTAAAACCGTGAGCTCTTTGGGGCAAGGACTCTCTGTTTTATGTGTGTATATTATTTATTAGGGTCCCTGCAGTCCATAGAGCTGGCTCTGAGCAGCCTGGATGTTCAATCCCCTTCCATGCTGAATTGCCTTTATGCATGCATGTGTGCATACATTATTTTTCCATGAGCATCCCTCGGATACCTGAAAACTGCCTGGAAGCCCTCAGGCTACAAGCAAAACAGAGAAGCAACATGCGTTGTACGGAGGGGGCTGGGGGAGACCTCCCTCAATCCATCCTCTCCTGGCCAAAGCTCATGTCAGAGCAGGACGGATGGGGCTGGTATTTGTTAGATGAAAGCGTATTTTTCACTAGCACTGGAGCATTGCTTCCCAGAAAGCTTCTGCGTTCAAAAGGACGGGGTTGAAAGCAAGGAGAGCCTGACTAGGCTTGCAGCCATGCTCCCCCTGAAAGCTTTCACCGCTCAGAGCATCACCTCCGCAACAGACGTGTGCAACCTGGAGAAGGATGGAGTGGCTTGTCCTGCCGGAAAAAAAATTACAGGTTGAATTAATGCTGAAGGCTCCCAGAGGTGTAAGATGTGGCACCTTATGGGTTCAGAGTAGGTTCAACTCCTTCGTTAGCTGGCAGTGAGAAATAACCCGTGAAACAAAGGGGTCTGGAGCAGAGAGGGGTTAAAAAGGGGGAAGTGCAGCTCAGGAAAGCCCTGATCTCTGGTGGTAAAGAGCTTTTCTCACCTTTTTTTTTCTCACCTTTTCTCCCAATCTGCTTTCCTGCCCTTTTCCCATTTCCCCTTATCACGGGGAAGGAGGGGAAGCCCAAAAAGCTGTTTCCTTGCAGACATCAGGGTTTACTCCATGAAGGTGAAGCCTATGGGGAAGGCTGCACTCGAGCACGAAGCTGGAGGGTTTCCCATCACCCAGCCCAGAACAGAGGGGCCAAGGACCCATGTGGGCATCAGCAAAGCCCAGTGAAAGCCCTGAGGTGCTCCGGAAGGCAGCTGGGCTTTTGCTGAGCTTTGCTGAAGCCCACAAAGGGTCCTGCTGCCTTCCAGCATCATTGCTGAACCAATTCTGAAGACTTGCAATCTTCAGCAAAGCCAGGCAAAGGTAAAAATGCACCAGGCTCCTGGGAGGGATGAAGTGAGCTTAGGGAATGTGAGACTTGGCTTTTTCCCACCCCAAATCCCCCTGCAGAAGCGGCTGGGGAAGGTGCCCTCAAAGCCCTTCTCCCCTGGGCAGGTTTTCCCAGGAAAAATGTATTTTTAGGGACAGTGAGAGACAGCAGCCGAGCTGCCCCACGGATTGGGGGGGTGGGGATGCTGGCAGGAGCCTTTGCTGCTGCATCCTGAAGCCAGGCAGGGCAGATCAGTGCAGATTGCTGGAGAACTTGGGTCTATCGTCCTCAGGATCCCACTTTTGCAATGCGAGAACGGTCCTGCCTTGTCCCCTGGATCATAAACTCCTTGCAGCTTGGTCCAGGTACCAGCATGGTGCTCTGTGACACCAATAACCAGGGCTCTGCTGCTGCCCAGCCAACATGAGGATCATGCCCAGATGCTGAATTACTGCTCGATGAACAGAACGTGCTGCAGAACCACTCATTCCTGGGCTTGACAGACCGGGAGCGTCTCTCTCCCCCCATCCAGATGCGGGGATGCCGAAGGATGGTCTTCACGTGTTTCATTTCTTCCTCTAAATCAGTTAAAAATAAAATAAATGCCAGCCAGCATTTTACGGGATGCCGATGGACTTTTTGCTGGTTCATTTATTTTGCTAAATGCCATTTGTAATCGCAAGCAGCCTATACTAGTACAAATATAATTACATATTTATTGCCAATATAATTCTGAGTTAATTATACGGCAACTAATTTTCTCAGCAGGGGCTTGCAATATTTGGGTGTAAAGGAGACAGCTGTAATTCTGAGCACTTTCCTCCCCCGTTTCTTTAACACACTGTGCAATGTTGCTCCATTACTCTCTAGAGGCACCAAAGGGGACCAGCCAACGTGCAGAAGCAGGCGCAGAAGTCGTCTTCTTTCCAGATGCTGCAGATCACCGAGATTTCCTGACGTGCACTGCCGGACAGGATTTCACCTCCTTGCTTCTCATTAAGATTCCCTTCACAGCCGTTTTTTGTGTTCATTAGTGGGTAAATAGCTATTGTTGGACTCTTTATCAGTTGGAAGAATTGCCATGCCTTGTTTTTTAAATTGTTCTTTCATTTCTGAAGATGCTGTTTGTGTGGGAAACACTGCTCAACACACTGGCTCCTGATTATACTCAGTTCCTTTTGTCTAGCCCTTGAATAGATGTTTTCCATGAGAGCCATAATAATGAAGTCATCTCCAGATTGAGGTGATTAAGCCCTCACTTCCTCTGGCTGCTTTTTGTCCCCAGACGAAATTTTGTGGCTTGTCACATGAAGTGTCCGGCTTTTATTTTGTTCTGGTTTTGCTTCTCCTGCACCTGGAGGCTTCACAGCTACCATTTGGCTCCTATGTGATGATGAAGAAGGTACCTAAACGGTCTCAACTGTTTCCTTCCTGGTGTCAGGTCCTTCGTGAGGTGCTCTTATGCTATCCATCTCCCTCAAAACCTTCCCCTGCCACTGCAATGGTTTTTCTGCACCTTGTTGCTAGAGTTGGGGTTTGGGCAGTCCTGGTTGGTGCATCAAAATAGCCCCAAATGGAAAACAAGACGTTGGCTTCCTCAAGGTGCTTCCTGAGCTTGCAAGTTCAGGAGTTCTTGGACGTCAATGGAGCCCAAGCCCAGGTGATGCAGGCAGCAGGACTTTACCCCCAGCATCCCCAGGCAGGATCAGCCCACGCTTTGCCTTCACTGAGCCCAGCCGGGTGCTACGAGCATCAGCCCGGTGGCCAGCGATGCCGAGGAAGGCACGCAGGTCAAGCCCACGTGCCACCTTGCAGCATGACACAGCTAATAAAGGCGTATTTTTAAGCTGTTTAGGGGCAGGTACCCAGCTGCTGCCCTTCAAAGGGTCCAACTATTTCCATAAACAGCAGCCAGACCAGCAGAGCCCCTCTGCCTTGGTCTACGAGCCCAGCCTTGATGTTTTCTCCTCTTCAGAGCCATTTGTTCACCCGTTATTTATCCTGGGATCCCCCAAGGCTGTTTAATTTCAGAGCTAAATCCAGGTTGACCCAGCAGCAGTGCCTGCATTCCTCCTCTTCTCATTACTTGATATTAAAAGCGATTTCACTTGCAGTCACATCTCGCACTATTTATAACCCACAAGAGGGAATATTTTTATAGCAGAACAGGTACTCGGAGGCTCTGACTCCAGCCGGGCTGCTCTGCCTGAGCCTGCACCAGGACCAGGTGGGTCTGGGATCACCATGCCCCAGAGCATCCCCCCCAGGAGAGTCCAGCCGGGTGAGCATCATTGCTGGAAAGGGACTTGCCTTTAAACCCTGAGGGTCTCGGAGCAAGCACAGGCACTTGCATGCACCCACATATCCCCAGGCCCCCCCCCACCCACCCACCCTGCAACCGCATCCCGGCAGCACTGAAAAGGCAGGATTTTGTTTTGGCTGGTGCTGGTTCCCTGGTCGAATGAGTAAGGAACAGCTTGGGAATGACTCACCTTCCCTATCAGGCAATTAGCACCAGATTTGCAGCTAATGAGCTCTCCTGTCTCTCACCGGGCAGAGGTAAGATAGATACATATTTAAAGAGATCATGGAAATAAAGCACTAATGCCGGCCACATCATAGGTTATTTTTAAAACTGAGCTTAATTATCCGGATGGACAGTGTCCGGATGAACGGAGCTGGGTGCCCAGGAGCCAGCAGGACCCACACGCGCTCCCAGCATCATCCCTTGGCTCCAGGGAGGAGCGGGACTAACAGTGGCCGGAGCGGACGAGAGACCCAGCTGAAGATATCAGCTCCTCCAAAAGCTCCTCGGTGCCTACGCCGAGCTCCACTGATCGGCAGAGAGATGGTGTCCAAGAGCTATCGGTGCAATCCGTTCATCGGATGAAGTTTTCTAATCGACGCTCGTTATGAATAGAAGCCTTCTAGGAATCCAGCATCATCTCTGGCTGGTTTATTAATGATTAACAGCAGGCTGCCTTTCAAAATAAAGGCTTTAGATGTGATTTGAGGGTGGGGGGGATGCACCCTCTCAACTCACTGGGTTATTTTGCTGCTAAAAGTGAGAAATGAGAGAGGTGAGAAAGTAAGCTGCAGCACAGGAGGGTGTAGCAGAGGGGGACCAGCTCCATATTGCTCCGTTAACGCTGCTGCTAATTGTGTTCCTGCTGTTCGGCGCAACAGCAGCCAAAAAAAAAAAAAATTAAAGAATTGCTCTTTCAATCTGCAATCCCAGGCAGCGAACCGCAGCCGATTAAGGAGGATTCAGAGAGTGCCAAAGCCATCGTGATATCATTGAGCCTGGGATGGGGCAACGGAGCAAACCCAGCAGAAAAGAGTGGAAACGAGCAATGGGAAGTGGGTTGGAAGCAAGGACAGTTGAGAACGATGACCGCGGAGAAGGGTAGATGGGGACAGCACGGGAAGGAGTCAGGGAGAAGGAAGGAGAAGAGGCTAGGCTTGCGTTGAGCTGCCCTGAGCTCTGGCTTTGTCCGTCCATCCTTCTGCTCTGCACCCACCCATAGCACCGTGGAGGAGGACCTGGAGGACAGCTCGAGCTGTCCTGCTGCCTGGCCGGGCAATACGAGGGGCACAAAGCTGGGAGCAGAGGGGAAGGATGTTTCTCTGGCTGCAAACCTCCATTGGGTTTATCCCTCGCTTTGCCTGAACCTCTCAGCCCTGCAGATGCCATTGGTCTCACCCTCAGTGTCCTTCACATCCGTGGGGACCCCCTTCACTGCACACCAAACCTTGGCGTCTTGATTAAAAAGTTTGAAGCGAGCACCACACAAGATCTCTGCGGAGGCCGGACAGTGAGGACTGCAAATCATCTGCTAGCTTCTACATCAAGTCCTGTCAAACCAGGACTGCGCAAGGACCTGCTCGAGGCGTAGCCCGTCCAAAAGGAGACCACAGGCTTGTTTAAGGAAGGAGTAAGGTCCCAGGTCCTCTTGAGGACACTCACATAAGCTCGGCAGATCGTCTGGAAGTGCCGGGTTCTCTCCACTGATGCGCAGGCAGCTCCAGCGCAGCACAGTGGGACAAACCCCGGCTGGAAGAGCGTCTCCGTCTGCTCCTCAGATGGTCTACGGTGTCTCTGGATAACGCTCATCTGGAGAGCAGCCCCCAAATAACCAACATGCAAAGCTGCATCTTTGAGCGGGACCCAATTTCTGCTTGGCCTGAAAGCGTTCTCCTTCACCACAAGCTCCTGGCAAAGAGGAGCAGAAGCTTCCATGAAGATAAAAGGGAGCAAGAGCAGACAGACACGGTCCTAGGAAAGACGTCCCAGCAGCAAGGATGCTCCAGAAGAGAGGAAGTTGGAGAGGAAAAGGAGGGAACTATTTCATCCCAACGGTCATGACACTTCCTTAACCCCCCCATTCTGCACTGCACGTTCAGTTTTTAGCCTTGTGTGTCACAGAAGATGTAAACACCGCCTGGCCCTGAAGCTTTCAAGTAATTCCCAGGTTTCCCTGTCCATCCCCAGAAATCATCAGAGCTGCTTTGTTCAAATTAAGATTTCCCCAAGGGCCGCAACCTGGCTTCTGCTTTGCAAATTTACAACTGCTGGAGAAGGATTAAAAAAGATCTTTTTTTGCCAGCAAGTGCTCTTAGTGGGAAGCCTTGATGTCTGGCTAATTTTGTTATCCATGCACGAGGGGCCCCTTCCTTCTGCTCTGGCTCTTTCAGCACTCTGCATAATAAATAAGCAGAAAGAAGCAAAGAATTTTTACCCCCTTCATTGAGTCGAAAAATACTGAGACTCAGATGCCTCCACTGAACAGCACAAAGCAAGGAGGGAAGGGGATTCCCTACCAAATAACCCACTAGAGACGCTGGGTAGGGAGGAATGGACCATTACTCCCAAAACAGCCTGGGGATTACAAAACCTACCAGCGTCTTCTCTGAAAGCAACATGGCTCTCCACCCCTGCCTCGAACATCAGGATCTACAAGCAAACCACCAAAAGCAACCTGATCTAGCTGAAGACTTCCCTGCTTATTGCAGGGGGGTTGGACTAGATGACCTTTAAAGGTCCCTTCCAACCCAAACTCTTCTATGATTCTAAGACAAATCATCCCCTTGCACAACAGCTCTCCCTCCCGAGAGATATGAGGAAGCAGAAGCCTCATAAGCAACGTTACTCCTGCCCAGATCCAGCCAACGAGTAAATCCATCTACCAACTCAACTGAGGGAGCTGCTGGATTAACAGAGAAGGAAGATCGTGACTTTTTTTACCCCATTTACACATTTGTTGTTGTCAATGTCATCAGATCGTGACCCAGACCAATGGCCCAAGTTGAAAACACGCCTCTGGCATTCCTGAAAAGTCATTAAATTCACACAACAGCAGGGGATGGGCAAAGACACTAAGACACCTGCCTAAATTCAAAGCCACGCTGCTTTTGCCCAGCCAGGGCCTCATCCTGACGGAGTGAGAGCACTCATTCTGCATTAGCAGCACATTCCCTGGAAGTAATAAAAGCCCCTCAGGTCATTAATATGGAAATGTATTCCCGCTCCACGGCAGCGAGATGTTTGTGCAGATTGGAAGCAGCTTGCTGAGATTTGCTTCTGAATGTGTGGACATTAAAGCCTCCCATTACAATGTTGATGATTTCTTCCCTTTTGATGAATAGCCTGCCATAAATAGACTCTGATTAATTGCGGCTGCACTTGGAGGGCTGGAAATGCATCATTTGCTGCTATGGATTGGGATAATGGTCATCATCTGCCTTTGAGTGCCATTCAGCAGGAGAGGGCCTCGGCTCTGCCTGCGAAGCCAGGTGGCTGGTTTCAAGTTTTTGCGCCAAACAGAGTCCTGTTCGCACACGCAGCTCCAAATAAAGGGCTCGGGTGCCTCGCCGCACGCTCGCTGTGAGCTCTTTCTTATTTATCATCTCCAACAAGGGGCAGAAGAGCCGGTAGGAAGCAGAGATGGGCCGAGCATCCTAACGGCACCGGTGGGTTTAGAGATGCGAGTCGCAGAGAGGAACGAGACGTGCACAAAATCACCCCACACGCGGTTTGCCGGAGCCACGCACCCACTGTCGCACGCCTGAACACGCAGAAGTACCCGGGCCAACTCATGCAAAAGGCACGGCACCCCGCCACGTCGAAGCCCTGGTCCCTGGATCCTCCAGCTGTGGACCTTTGGATATCCTTGAGCATCACATCCTCGTGATACCCAAGCGTTGCAACCAAAATCCCCCGTCACCTTCCTGTATTGCACAGAATAGATAAATAATATACATAAAATATGTATAATACATACAAATATATATTTATATATGCAAATATAGATAAATATACATAATAAATAAAAAATAGAGAAATAATGCCCAAACATTTGGGTATGTTGGCAAGCTGCTGAGCCCTCCCTGAGCACAGGCAGGGCAGGCAGAGGAGGCAACGGCGGCACAGGGCCCCACAGCTCTCCGCAGCAGCAGCAGCAGCATGGATGCTCAGGGAGTTGCCATGGAAACCTCAGAGTCTTGGGATGCAGCTGAGCATCAGCGAGGGTTACAACCGGGGCGGGATGGTTGCAGGCAGGTGTAGGCAGCTCCCTGCCAGGCTGGGCTGGGTGGTAAGGGGGTTCGGAGGGCTGCGTCCCTCTGCTCAGGAGGGACCCTGGCACCTTTGGTCCCAGCCAGCTGGGGGAAAACCATTCCCCTCCTCGCCCACCCTCAACCCCTCCCGGGTTTATTTACTCCTCGCTTGTTAAGGGGGCTGAAACGCCCTGTGCAAATTTTGCGGGATTTGCATCTTAATAACATCTCCGCATCCCTGGGAAGCTGTGCCAGGACGCCGTAAAAATGCTGACGGTACCAGACCGGGTTATGAGCCCCGAGGGTGGGGGGCACCCATAGGGCAGAAACCCACAGCAAGGCACTGGGGGGGGGGACACGGGGACACAAGCACGCAGAAAGAAGTAATAGGATTTTCAAGCTCTGCTGGCTGAGTGGAGGCAAACAAGGTCTCGGTGACTAAAGCACATAAGTAAATTATGGCAAGGCAGCTCTGCTGTCAGGACAGAAGGGAAGGAGAGCAGAAGAGAGCAACGGGAGGGCTGAACACCCACAGAGACGTGGGGTGGCGTGGGGCTGGGACCGGGGACCGGCAACACGACCCAAAGATCTCGAGCAGCTGAGCATCTCCCACGTGTCAGATACAGCTAGTGTACCAACCCAACCCAACAGCACTGATGCAAGCCTGAGCTAGCTAAAGCATCACTTGTGATTCATTTTGGGGACGAAAACAGAGAAGTGGATTGCCAACCAGAGAAGCAGCAGTGGTTGCGAACAACCCCGAATGATGCCTGCATCCGAGAGCCACGAAGCGCACCTAGGCAGAAAGCCCCGCTCCGACAGCCCTGTTCATCACCCAGGGACTATTAATACAAGCAAGGAAAAAGCCAGCCCTGCCACACCAGGTTTGCTGGAGCAAAAGCAGCTGAGGGAAAGTTCCCACTGCTCATCTCTAAGGGATGAGAAGCAGAGGGTTTAAACGGCTCCTTATTTATCTCCCCAAAGGCCAGCAAGGTGCAAACCTCCAGGCGGTTTCACGGACTTCAAAGCCAGCGGATGCCGTCACATCTCCCTGCTCCAGCACAGACCCAGCGCAATTACCCAGCCAGTCTCATCAACAGCCACCGGCTGAGCTGGGATGGATATTTGAGAAGGAAACGTGCAGCTGCTAAGGCATGGAAGACCCACCTTGCCCTTTGGTCAGCTATTTCTATGTTTCTTTACCCCTGTGATCTAAAAAAATAATTAAAAATTAAAAAATATTCACCCCTTACTTCTGGTCTCAGTTTGTCTAACACCAGACTGGGGGGGCACATCCCTTATTAACTGGTCCAGCACCCATGCAAACCATCTCTACATCGCATTTCTCTTGCTTAAGCTTCCAGTCCTTCCATCTCACCCTCGCTTTTCTCTACTGGACTCAGGAGATGTGGGGACCCCTCACAGAAGGATTTCACACCAGGCAGAGAGGCAGGAGAAGTCTCCAACCCCCCAAAAAAGAGAAAGATCCTTCTCAGTGTGTTTTTTCATTGCTGTAGATTTTGAAATATTTGTTTGAAGGTAGCAGGTTTAATGGGCCAACTGAAAACCATAAAACCAGGCACTAATTGGCTCGGTGAAAAGCGAAACAGGCTGAGCTCCAACTCTGGACGTTCTGCAGCTCCCATCACTCTTGTCAAGTCGCTGGGGCTGATGAGGAAGTGTAATGTGCAGAGCAAGCGGTGATTAATCATTACAGCCGGTGCTTTAAGAGTAAGGAAAAATAAGCAAACAACCCACCAGGAAAAATCTGCTGGAAGCTGGAAAAATTTATAACTTATCCGTCACGAAGAGGACCATGTTGTTCCGCGCTGCAGAGGGGAAGAGCAGCAGGCAGCTCCTTTCCTGGACACCTCCAAGCTGGTCCCGCATCCGAGAGCTGTTTCCCTGCTGATGCTTCGCCTGCCGCAGCTGGCTCGCTTCCAGGAGGGAACTCGGAGCAGCTCCCACCAGGGATAGGACACGGGGACAGGGACCAGCAGAGCCCAGCTGGTGCCTGTGCCCGAACAGTACGGAAGCCAGACCTTCAGGACAGCATCCCCCTTTTGTAAGAAGAAGGTTTAATTCAGGTAGCCGAGCCCTTCCTTCGCTCTGGCACGAGCAGCCTGGCGCGCCGGCTCTGCTCCGCCAGAACCCAGCACGGGAGCCAGGCACCACTTGCCCTTCTTCCCTGGCCTCCCCTCCATCCCAGCACCTTCCTCCTCCATCCCAGCGCCTTTCTCCTCCATCCCAGCGCCTTCCCTCTCCATCTTGGCGCCTTCCTCTCCATTCCAGTGCCTTCCCACTCCATCCCAGCACCTTCCCCCTCCACCCCAGTGCATTCCTCCTCCATCCCAGTGCCTTCCCCCTACATCCCAGCACAAGCACTGGGTCCTGCCATACCTGGGAGCCAAGTTTCCAACACCAGGAAAGGAAATTCCCTCGGATGGGCAGCCAGAGCTGCCTGGCAGCAGCAGGCTTTACCTCGGCACTGCCACGGGATTTACCAGCACCATAGCCAGACAGGCCTGTCCCAGCACCTCTCCCCTTCGGTAACAGCCTCCACCGGTGTGGAGTTGGGGCTTGATGGCAGGAAAAGGGCTGGAGATGGAAGCCATCCCCAGCAGGTGAGATTCAAGCCTGGCTGAGAGCAGCACAGAGCCCGTGAGGGGTGTACGCCTGCTGCCCTTCCTTTTTCCACCATTAAAGCAACAGGGGTTGGATCAGAAGAATTAGGGTAATGATTGCTCATCAGTATTTCCCTGCTCATGTCCCATTAGAAGCAGAACTACATACAGAAAGGCAGCTGCTTTAAAAAAAGAAAAAAAAAACAACAAACAAACAACAAAACCCCCCCCCAACATTTAAAAGCAAAGTTGGCAAGTTTTGTGACCTAGCAAGAACAAAAGGCACTTTATAATCACTCACGGGGGCTGTTGTCAGGACAAGGACTGCCAACCCATGAGCCAGACATGCCCGAGTTTCCAGATGAAGAGGGAAAGGCAGGAGCAGCAACGGGGGGACGAGGAGACCTCGCTCAGCTGAAGCGAAGGCCATCGGAGTCTTTGTCACATTTAAATGTTCTTTGAGACCTTTCATGGAAATAATGACCTAAATACTAGCCAGTGCTGGTGAACAGGAATAAATCATGCTCCCCCATCTATTATAGAGCAGCTGGGAGGCACACAGCACCCCAGGGTCCCTGCTCAGGTGCCGTCCCTGCTGCTCCCGTGGGCAAAGATCAGAGGTGGCAGATGCCCGGAGGAATTCAGCCTCAGCTGTATTGCCAAGCCAAAATTTCTCTTCCCTGCTTTGGTCTCCAAGCACACGGGAGCTCCTACAGCTGGCTTGCTCTCTAATAATTCACCATCGCAGAAGAACAGAAAGCACCCGGCACAGCCCAGCCTCACCGTGGATATTTTCTTATGGGGGTAAAGCTGCAGCATCAAGACAAACATCCTGAAGAAAAACATCCCCGACGCACAGGGCAGCTCCCTAAGGTATAGGTATCCTGCTGAAAGCAGCGGAGAACTGGGGAAAAAAGAGAAGCAAAGTCACAAGCCCAGCTGGGAAGGGACCCCCCATGTCCTGGGACCCCCACCACGAGGCCCATCTGCATTTCAGAGCTATCTCAGGAAAGTAAACTGGCCCAATTCCTCCTGCGCTTGCCCTGTGGCTGGAAAGCCTCCCGAGCTTGCCACGCTGCTGGGTGCTGCAGTGGAGGGGAACTGCAAGGTGCTGCTGGGCTCATGTCCTCATGGGTGCAGCACCCACAAAGAGCCTGGGTAGGTTCAAGGCAAACCCAGCACCCTAATGCCTCTTTGCTGTGCACGGGGCTTTCCAGCAGGACCCTTCCCTCGCAAGCACGGCTCCTGACCCTGCAGCAGGAGTTTGCAAACACGTTAGCACCTCCAAGCCCATCCAAGCTCAGTAAAAGGACTTTGTGCTAAAATACAGGAAAAACAAAAAAAGAAAAAGAAAGAATCCATCCCTGTTCTCTCCTGAGGAAGAAGCTCGCACAAACCATCGTTTCCTTCCCCAAACCCTCCCGGCTGCACCGAGGCAAGCTCAGTCCTGCACCGCAGAGACGCAGCAGCCCAGCCCCTTCCAGCCAGGCCACGGCAGGGAACGATGGCTCTTATTTAAGCTGGGAGTGCCTAAAAATAATTAGCAGGAAAGTTCATTACAGCAGAGCTAAATGCTCCAGCGTCGTCCTTGGAAGCTGCCAGCAGCTCTCCCGCAGCTGGCAGTGCTGTGCACGCCGCTCGCTTGCCCAGACCCGTAATGAAGCAGGGGGTGGGGAGAGGGGAAAACTCGGCAAATTAGATCCAGTTGATGATCCAATTAAGGTTATGTTTGCAGAACTATTGGACGCAAAAGACAGTCCCTGGGCAGATGCCACGCTGAGAGGCAGCTCACACAAAATGGCCCTGCAGGGAGCGTGGGGGGGCGGGTTGGGGAGATGCGTCGAGTTTCATCTTTGTACAACAGCTCAAGAGCTACATCTAGAGGTCCAGGCACCCTCCGAACCCACGACAGCAAACGTCTTCACCAGGGATATTGCTCCTTCCTGGAATATTTGCAATCTGAGCAACACGTTCCTTCGTCTGTGACAGCTACGGCTCACCTAATAGCGTAGATACACCTTTTCACGCAGGAGTCTGTCCCACCAGCCATCGTCCCAGCCCAAGTACCAGCAGGTCCCGGAGACGCAGGCTCCAGCCTTGGCTGGGCTCTCCGAGCCGACCTTTGCCTCCCCCAAAAGTCCTTCTGTGCCATCACCTCTGTCAGGGTAAGCGATAAAAGTGTTTGGTGCCAGGAGAGAGTAAGCAGCAATCTTAAAATAAGGGATTAGTTAGGAAACTTAGCTTGAATGTTAACTGAATGCAAAGTGACATCGGGGTGGCGTGACAGAGGGGCGGAGCGGGCTTCCACCGATGCAAAGATAGGGCTGCACAAATGGGATTTTGCTGCAGTTGTGAGTTCCCTGCAGAGAAGGATCTGAAGGATCAAGAAATTTAGTAACAGGGATTAGATGGAGCCCCAAAAAATAATTGCATTCCCCAGCAGAGCCACCAAGAGCTCCTTTGCTTTTTGACAGGTAGAAATGGGAGCGTTAAATAAACCCACTCCGGTGTGTCCATGTGCCCTTCCGGATCCCAGTTCCTAATGCTTGGAGGAGAACTCTCACGTATCCCATGGAAGGCAGAGAGGCTACACCTGCAAGCAAACACCAGCGTAGCCTGGCTATGGAAAAGAAAACTCACAGACACTGACAGGATGGTGCTGGCTGGCTGCTGTTTGGCATGGAGCCACCAAAGCAATCCCCAGAGCACATCCATGGGCAAGGGACTGGCAGCGATTCATCCGGACCGAAGGGAAAGAGACCACCGCAAAGCCCCCAAGGCATGGATGGGACCCAAGGGTCCTGACTTGGGTGCTGCTGCTTTGGTCCATGGAGACCCCACTCTTTCCAGGAGCAGGGTCGGACCCTCAGCCATGCAACTGCTGCTTCTCCATCTACTCTACTCTGGGTCTTATAAAGATACTTCCTTGGGCAGACCGTGGATAATTTCTGTTGTATTTTCCAGAAAACACAATTTCTGCAAAGCCTTTGTTAAAACTAACATGCTGGGATTGAATCACTCAGGAACACTCCCAACAAACACCACTTGAACCTCCTCTCCCTTCACACGAACACCACCAGAACCTCATCCCAACTCCACCGCTCAATTTAGCCACATCAGGACTTCGGTCTATTAACCAAAATATCGCTCCCTGCTCCACAGTGCACCCAGGAAGCTTCCCCACTCCCCCCCCCCCAAAAAAAAATCTTGTGATTTCTTTTGGGGCAGAAATGCCAACCGTGAGCATTCTGTGTGCCCTTCTGAGCACAAGAACTGCTCATTTTTCCACACGGGGCCCCAGCACCTTCGCTGCAGCCCCTAAAGAGCAGGCTGTGCATACGAGCTTCCCTGTCTCCCCTACATCCACGCACACCAGCATATATATACCTCCCCATAGGTGAGAGAGACGCATTTTTAAACGGGACTCTGACATGGCTCCAATTCCCTCCCCAGGCTCCTCTCCAGGGCTGGAAGTGGGAAGCTGCTGCGTCACCAGCCTCAGGACCGGAGTCCGGAGTCTCGCAGCCCTGCCTTAATAACGGCGCTTGACAGAGATGGATGCAACCTCCTGCAGCACGACGATAGCCAGCCAGCACAGGCTGCCCTCTCCGCGGGGCGTGCATAATGTACCACAGATTTGGCAGGCAGAAAAATAAGTCTTGAGCCTGGTCTTGGGGTAGGAGCACGGGCAGGGGGGCTACCCCTTCCCTGCCTGCCTGCCTCTTGCCTTCAGCTTCCTCGATACCACACAACTCCGGACCGAGAGAGCTGGAGAAAAGCATCCCTCTCTTGCGACAGCCCCAGACCTGCCTCCAACCCGGCTCCTGATCTCCTGGGATGTGACAGCCTCTTCCTCAGGCCCTGGAGAGAAACCAGAAGAAATCCCTTAAATGATCCTTCTGGAGAAGTGAAGGCTTCAAACACAATACAGTCAGAAGCAGTTACTGTTAGTGTCACCGCTCCAGCGACGGAGTCCAAAGACTGACACTCGCTCGGAGTGCCGAGCCAAGGTTCCCTGCAGGAATGGGGCTGGATGGAGCCGTGCTGCTCTGTATCTCACCCAGGAACGGTACCAGGAAGGGACCTGAATCCAGGCCGTAATGGCATGCCAAATCAGGTTACTATATCACAGATGCTCGCCGAGCGCAGCCACAAGCGCCTCTTCCCCGGGGAAATGGCAGGAGACCAAAGCAGCTCGTAGTTTACGACCTCTGCAAAGAGAGAAACGGGACCCAGGACCCCCGCGCGCTGGTTCCTGAGCGGCGCGGAACCCAAATCCCGGGGCGACCGACACTAAAGCTGCGAGTGGAAGCCTTGGGAGAAGCTCCCATCCTCCCCGCGCTCGCTCTGCTGAGTGTTTCGGCAAGGTCTCACCGCTGGGAGATGGATGGGCTAAGCCAAAAGAGCATCTCCGCTAACGATGTGCCGCTGCCCAGCGCCACAGAAGAGCTCTCCTCGGCACAGGGCAGGGCTGGATATGGCCGATTCACAACAACGCTGAGACCCGAGGGCCACTAAGCCTACTTACTATGTGGTTTTAAAATTAAAGATAGCTGTAGCTGGTTAACTGGCCTTTGAGGCTGGGACTTTATCGGCTCATAACAACATTCCTCTATAAAAAATAGTAGAAAAATGTTTTAGTTATTGAAACACACAACTGAGTCTTAAAAGATCAGATCAACAGATCCTCCCTGTCACAGAACTAACTCTCCCCAGTTTACTTTGGTAGAAGCTTATTTTGTTTTGAAATCGTGTCCTTGAGCAACACTGGCAGGATGTCCCAAGGGCATTTATTCTTCCCTGGGTGGTTGCTCGGACTCCAACGTACAGCACAGAGCCCCAGAATTGTTATGCTTTAGGATGCTTTCAGCTGTAGTAAACATCCTAAACATCAACCCCAACTGTCAGCAAGCAGTTTTTAGAAGCCAGCACCTTTTCACGCAGCCCCACAGCTTGCTGCTGCGAGGTCTTCACCCATTACAAACCCGCTGCCTATGACAATACCAGAAAACCCCTGGTAGCATCTTAACCCCCACCCCAAAATTCTCCTCTCACGGCTATCTCATCAACCTTTTACTTGTGGTCAGAGGCGATCCCCACCGTGCTTCCCACCTTCTGATGAAGATCTGAACCCGGTACTGGGATCATCTCGCTGCAGCAGGAATGACGGCTGGAAAGCAAAACCACTGCAGGCACAGAAAGACACTTGGCTGCCGCTTTTATTGTATTACCGCATTTCCAGACAGAGATGACATCTCTGCTTGCCTTTATTTACCTTTGATCCTGCTTTCATGATACCACGCAGTTATTTGAGGTAATTTTTCTTTTTGAAGCTCTCACCTGCTTGTCACCCTGAGCTGGGTACTTTTCTTTTTTTTTTTTCTTTTTGAAATCAATGTGTAGCTATGGAAACCAACTTTTATCCGATGTGCAAGAGCCTTCCATCTCCCCAGCATAACCAGCAAAAAGCAGAACCGCAAGTGATATTCAGATGTTTGGTTTTGCTGGTCACAGTAATTGGAAAGAGTACATAGGAGATGTTGCCTTTCCCCAGCTCTAAGATGAGAGTTTTTAGGAAAAAAACCCCAAACAACACACTGAGGAGCCACTCTCTGTAATGGCTGATTTCATACCACAAACGGAACACCAACACCCACATTTGCAGAACTGAGGAGAGGTAGGAAGTAGTTATTAAATTGCACTAGAAGTACCGGTTTCACCTTATCTGAAGTAATACCTCATACCAGGATTTAAACAATTCTTATGAAATTGAGACTCAACGCAAAGCAGGAGAACCCAGCGCCAGAAGAAAATAAAGAATATTAGCTTATAGCTCAAGACAAATTTGGAGAAGTTTTTCTTAATACCACGCAAGCCACATTTCCATTTCAGTATTTAAAAAAAAAAACAACAGCAAGAGCCAACTCAGCACATACTGCAGAGGTTTTTGTTTGTTCTAATAGAAGCAACAAGATCTCTACAGGCAAAGGAGGAGAAATAATCAATACCAGAGCTCTTGAAATGTTTAATTGGAGAGGGCTTTATTTTCTGCTTAAGAGAACTGGAACTATACAGCTGGTTTGCATTGGACCAAAGCTGGGAATTTTTTTTTTTTCGTTTTTATTTCGCTAAACATAAGCAATGCAGTGTAACTGGAAAACAATGACTTACAGTGTTTAAACCACAAGTGGATCGAGAGGAGCTTGAGAAAAAAAAACAGCCTTCTAGCTAAAACTGAAAATCCACAATACAGTCCGCCCTACAGAATGGCACTGTCGTGTCTAAATAATGGAGTGACTCCAGGCTGGAATGGGAAGCACACAGCATCCTACGTACCGCTACACAGCTCAGGCTGGCTACTGATCTTCCTGCAGTGGGAACTACTGGCCGTTAGCCTCTCTCATTTGTAATCAGAACCAAAAGGCATCTTCAAGTTTTAGAGTCAAAGCAATGGCAGGAGCAGAGAGAGCTCCCGGTGCCACTGCGTGACGGGACAGAGGGACGATCCTCGCCGAGACAGCTGCATTAAGGGAAGCTACGGACGGACACCGAGGGAGGGGTGCCCCATGCTAAGCCAGCTCATCGTTTGGTATCTTACGGTCAATTTATGAATGGCTTTAGTAAATCAGTTCTACAAACCAACAGACTGGACTGCAGAGCAAATACCGTTCATTCAGGTTAAAATCTGTTTAAACGAACATGCAGAGGGTTGGGGAGTTCATTCCGTCATAGCACCAGAGTTCACAAGTCAGCTTCGCCATCATCAGTGCTGCGCTGCATTAAATACTCTGTGTCTCTAACAGGGTGGATGTGGGAAGCACTGAAGTGTGACCTTTAGCATTGACAGTTCCTCAGCTTAGGAGACATGTCAATATAACTCAAGCAGCTGTGGCATGCCAGAAATGTTGTTTTTAACATTCTCTCTGCTTATGAAAGATGCTACTGTCTTATTTTGATTGTGTTCTCACCCTTGGCTAACCATGCATCTCTGCAGGTGAAAAACATTGTGTCAGGTGCCACAGAAGATATTGAGATATGAAATGAGCTTTTTTTTTTTTAAACTGGATATGAAGTTCATCTGGGAGAGTGCAGGGTTGGAGTAGGTTTTGTTTTTTTTCCTTTCTTCCCCTCGCCCTTTCCTTTCTACATGTCACCAAGGCACTTCACTCTGTGCGTAGGATGATGTGGATCCCTGATTCTGTGAAAACTGGTCCGCTCATCTCGCCAGCTCTCAGCGCAAATGAGGCATCTTCAAAAGGTTTCTGCATCTGACCTGCAGAGAGCAGACACCAGAAAGTTCAATTAAGCTCAGCAACGAATGGAAGATCTTTCTGAGCAAGCAAGCCTCAAATGAAGGCAGCTTCCAGGCAAACAACAAAGTCACCAATTAATAACTTGCAGGGGGTGTTTGTTTTCATCTGCTCCCAGAAGATGATTCAAAACAACTCATTCACACATGCACGTACACAGACATTTTCTTTTTTAAACAGGGGGTTTGTTCAGATCCTACAGACATGACTGCAGCAAGGAAAGATACTCAGAGAGCTGCAGACCCAAAAGGCAGAGGAAATCTGTTCTGCAGACTCACTGGCACAAGTGGATGTTCGTCTTCCAGTCTCATGTGCCCTCCAGGTACACAGGGGGAATGCATGTGGTGTGTATTACAAGCTGCACTAAATAATTTACAAGGCACACGTGGATAATGTCATGACCTAGATAAGAACTGCTCTTAAGGCTCTGGTCTCCAAGTTGCTGAGTTTCAGGAGGTTTAGTAATCCAGGCTCAGGAAAGGCAGAGGTGCCCAGAGGAAGGACCCCACACAGGGATTCACGAGTGCAACCACTGCAGCTCTGCAAGGGCAGAAAAGGAAAAAGCAGCAAAGGGCTCAGCCAGAGTAATTCAAGCCAAGAGGAGAGACACCAGCCTGCTACAGGAGGGTTCAAGGGGGACAGTATTTTTGCCCGGTTTCCCGTGACAGAAGTCAGAGCAGAGAAACTGCCCACCCCAGCTGAAATAATGAGGTTTTACTGTTACCAACAGGTCAAAGTCTCACCGGGGGACTCTCAGCAAAAGCTTCAGTGGAAGGACAATATGTCTGTGAGGGAAGACCAGGAGGTGACAGTCCCCCAGGCACAGAGGAAACCCTTACTCTCTGCTCTTTGCACTGACCACGCTTGCAAAGCTCGCCTCGATATGCCTGAGGAGATGTACCGACCAGCATCTTGCCAAAAATGAAACATAAATCTCCTGTAAGTTTATGACCCTTGTCTCCAAGCTTCAAGGCAGTGCTGTAGCTTTGGACTCCGCAGCACATTAGCAGAGGTCTGCAGAAAGCTTCTAGGCAGCCTGACAGCTGGATCATCAGCACACATTGCAGCGATATACTAATCTCTTTGCAAACTAAACCTTCCCAACCCCTTGAAAGACCACACATTGCAGATGCATCGCTTCTAGCCCAGCAGCATCTTCAGAATTTATGTTTCGTTTCAGGACCTCCGTCTATCCATACCCCCCTTTCTCTAGCAAGGCAGTGAGATGCTACACAAGATGCTCAATTCCTCCCTTTCAGGATTAGCAATAGCTTCAGCTTGGTATTTTCCCCTTCCAAAAAACCGTGTTTTATTACTGAAGTGACCTGATGCATATGGCTTTCCAGAGTTTCGCTTCTCTCATTTCCACATTTAGATTAATTGCTAGGAGAGGCAAGCAGCTTGCCTGGCTCACAAGCTCCAGTTACAAAGCCAGTGTCATTCACTGTCAGGCAAACCTGCCTTGTCACCTGAATTTTTTGGTTATTTTCCACTAGGACCTGAAATCTTTACTTCAGATGAGGTAACAGCCTTCTTGCTACACCACAGTGGTCTTCCTTGAGCAGAAACATGACTTATTTGAAGGGTTTCAGGAACACAAATTGAAATGTTTTAGTAACTTCACCTCCGAAGTAACCAGTGCTCCAAGTTCTAGCAAATTACATTTTCAGCCCAGAAAAAAAAAAAAAAAAAAAAAAAAAAAAAAGAAGCAGAGAGGGGGGTGGAGTGACAGCTCAGGGGTTTGGCCACCATGCATGGTTCCAATGCCATCTAGTGGAAACTGGCTCTTGCAACATTTCTTTATATTTTGGTGCAGCCAGAAAGAAAAAAAATCTCTTTCCATACATCTCCAAAGAGCACAATGAGCTGGGTTCCCACTGAACCCAGATGAGCAGACACAGCACCCTAGGATTAATGCTTCATTATATACGAATCCATAAAGTATCACTGTTCAGTCCTGTCTCAAAGGATCTGTTTGAGGAAGCAACTGTTGCTGAACTGTAGCAACACTGCACCCTAAAAAGGAACAGTGATTAAACCCAGTATTTTAGTGGCAGGGAAAAAAAACAAACAACCAAACTACATTCCTGAATACAGTTTCACCTGCCAAAGCTGGGTGGCCTTCAGCTAGCAGGGGCTGAAAGAGTGACTCAGGGGCCCCTTCCATGGTTGTGTCTGCAGCAGCAGCGAGCCCACTAGCGTTTTAAATATTCCCAGGACATCCTAAGTGGGGTAACAGCCTGGCATGGTAAGGCAGCTGTGCAAAACCTCCTGCAAAATCTGTATACTTGCTGCAGGGCACAAGCCCGAGACGAGCTTCTGAATGCTTCAGTCCACGAACCCCGAGCGTGAGCTTAGGAAAAACATTTCCATTAAAATGACATGCCGGACTGCTGCTCGCCATTTCAGACATGGGCAGCTCTTACTACAGATCTTCCTCGGGGATTGCTGCAAGTCTCTATGACTTTGGAGCACAGATTATAACAGTAAATATAGCATTCTCTCTCCCTGGCAAGAACCTTTCTTGACCTTCTTCAAATAAAATATGCATGGACACCCTCGCTATAAAAAGATTTTGGTTTGTTCTTTGAATGTTGTAGCTGTACTCATGACATCATTGCTTTATATTTTCCTCCTAGTGGAAATTACTGCAAAAAGCACTCGTAAGATAAAGCAAAAGAGGTTTCAATGTTACGCTTTCCCATCCCAAAGATTCTTCCTCCCACACCAGCAAATCTCATTAATGAGGAAGCATCCACGAGCTTTTTGTTGTCGCTCCCTCACTGCACTGATCAATAATCCTGTAACAAAAATCTCTCACCAGCAACATTATTTCAGTGGGCTGTGAATTGTTCTTATTTCCACAATTTGTTAATAGCTTTCTCATTGAAGATTAGAATGCCAAATCATTTATCTGGTGTGCCGTTAACAAGACTTATCCACTTCTTCCTCATTCATGGCTCATTACACTGTGCAACTGGATTTCCATTCAGTGTAGCTGGAAAATCCTTTTCCAGAGGGAAAAGCCAATTTCATGAAGGGCGTTTGTACATCATCTCCTCTCTGCCTAGAATAATATTACGGTTGCATTCCTAATTGGTTTAACTTCTAGGCATCAAACTACATTTCCTGCACAGCAGGCCGCCTAGCATATAAATCCATTTTCATGTTCATTCCCCCAGCAGCAGGGTGCATTATTAAACCCAGCCCCCTGCCAAGAAGATCAGCATCAACCCTGTCATCTTGAGTTGCCAGGCTGAGCTCAGCTTACCTCTTCCAAACGCACCCAGATCGCCTCCCGCTTTTGCCGAGCTGCAGTCGCTAAACTGGGAAGCGAGAGATTCAAAATCCTCTTCTCCTGATTTTATCTTCTGGATGTAGCCTGTAAGTACAGGGAATAATTCAGTCAGGGGAAGGAAAAATGGGAAAAAAACCCCAAACCCAAACCTGACCTTAAGGTTTACATCCCTCAGCAAGAAGGGCACAAACAGCCACGTACACACACCACACGCACCAAGTGAGGCTTTCAAACCTCCTGAATGAAGACAGAGCCAGAACTAAACTTTCGTAACACCCCAAAAGCACTCGTCTCAGGTTTGTTTTTTTTTTCCAAGCACATTTCCATCTTTGCACCGTGGTCCATTTCTATTTAAGCTTCTATTAAATAAAAAAGTTGATTCCACCTCCTACTACCCCTGAAGCACGGGAATTTATTATTGGGCTTGAAAATAGATGAGCTTTTGATTTCAGCAGAGCTCACCTCGGTAGAAGACCAAGCACGAAGAATCCCTGAGGAGTGAATTATTTGTCAAGACAGCTTTTTAAAAGGTCAGTTAAGAAATATTCGTAGCCTTACCCAAGAGCTCTGCCTCACTGTTCTGAATCTTTCTGGCCCAGCAGAACCCCCCCCTGCTAGCTCATAACAAGAAAACCTAGGAGATAGATCATATTTTCCAGTCAACAGCTTGATAACACGACTGTGGAGCCCCTAATTACAGATACTGACTGCTCTCGGAGATGAGCAAAGCACAAGTGCCACTGACACGTCCCTTAACACCGCGTGAGGCAGCTTTTCATGGATTCTTAAGATGAAAAGAAAATCCTACGCAGCTTCATGCAATTCAACCAGCTTCAGCTCTTTCATTAAAAGGAGCGTAACCACTAATTAAAACCCCAAGCCATCACCGGTCTGACCTGCAGCCACCCCCCTACCAAAATGCAATTTAGTACCAGTTGCAAGGAATGTTTTTGGACGAGGACAGCTGTGTAAGCTGGACTCAAAGCCTGCAACCAGCAGCTATATCTGCTGTAGGTCTGGTTGCCAGTTAACCCTCCACCTTCCCAAAGCAGCCTGCTCCTGCCAGAGGGGCTTGCCTTCTGCACTTTGGACCACAAGTGATAAATTAAGACTAAATTACACTGCAAAAGTCATTCATCCATGTATTTCAAGCAACGGAGCATCTCCCAGAGGAATTACATGTGCCCCAGAGTGCAGAGGAACAGCCCCAAACCGGTGCTGCGGCTTCCAACCCGAAGCAACTCTCCATACCAGGTGAAATCCAGCTAAACTTATTTCTCGCTAGAGATCTGTTTAATTTTTAAATCCCTCTTTCCAGAAACCTCCCATCAGCTTTTGAAAGAATCAGCAAAGCCTGACTGTCTTCCATTTTAGAACTAAGCAGTCTTCTGCCTTCAAAAAGAAATACCAAGAAGCAACTGATTTTCTTTAACAGAAAAAACAAGAGAAAAGAAATGCTGTTTCCCCTCAAAGCTATTAAGTCTGCTGGTTTCGATAACCAAACTTCCTATTTCAGGTCACTCCCATTTAAGCCCTGTAGCCTGCATGTATAAGGAGTCTGCACTTTGCTAGATAAACCTCTAAAAAAAAAAATAATAAATTGGGCTGAAAATAGTTTATTCCAGCCGCAAGCAGTGCAAGATCCCTACCTGAAAAAGAGTCATAGACGTAATTCAAGAGCTAGGCTTTATT
Source organism: Haliaeetus leucocephalus (assembly GCF_000737465.1). Lineage (NCBI taxonomy): Eukaryota > Metazoa > Chordata > Aves > Accipitriformes > Accipitridae > Haliaeetus > Haliaeetus leucocephalus. The sequence goes on along the minus strand of NW_010972696.1, from coordinate 177,242 downwards.
ATTTGGAGGGATGCTCTCACAAAAGTAAGAGGGTGCTTTATGATGCAAAAGGATGAGGAAATAAGTATTTTCAAGCTCGCTTTAATCCTATATACTTCCATACACCTGAGGAAATATCTGTGAGGGCTGGGGGCAGGTAAGAAAATATTCCTTAATGAGAGAATGGAGAATGGCCTCTTAGGAGATGACACATCCAGCAGCAACTGAAAAAGCAGGTTATCAATTTTTGAATGAATACTTTTATTGCAGTTTAATGCCAGCAAGACCAAAATGAAGGTATTTTAAGTCTTCAGATTAGTCTTCTACCCTACAGCCCATTTTTCCTCCCCAAATCAGTCATCTCTCTAAATCATCTGCCACCAGTCTAAATCTTTGGAATTCAGCAAGGTGTTCAGGAGAGCTAGGTTTGCTTTTCCAGCTGGACAGGCCAGGAGGAAAAGCTACCAAAAAAAAAAGGGAATAGGAGATTGATTACCTCTTGTTCTGGATTTTTTTTTTTTTCCAACAGGTGTCCTGATTATAATGCAAAAGCCATAGAAAGTTATCTTTTATTCCTAAAGCGCATAAACTGCTTTAACAGAAAACACCAGCACTTGTTACTTAAGTGAGATTATACACATTTATCCTACCTGCTGCTTAGAGTGCACACGTACAGGTAGAGAAAGTCTAACATTAAAGTCTGAAATGCTACAAAACTTAAGACAGCAGCTACTTATCCTGCGTTAAAAAGAGAAAAAGGATTATTTATCTGGGTGGAAGACAGTTCACAGCATTCATACGTTTTAGGAAAGAAACTGATACTCTTTCATCCTGTTAAACTATGCTGCTTGAGCATAAACAGTCTGCTTGCTGACAAAACAGAGTTTATCCTAAAAATCCATGTTTGCACCACCATAAATACGTATCTAATTGCATATAGCTGCCAATCCCCAGCAAGTACCCATCACACACAACCAGAAATGTCAGGAATTACAGCTTTAAGATATAAGGTGATGTTAAAGGAATAAAGCATCCAAATTAGGATATAAATGTAAACACTCTGATCCTTAAGCTGTCTGCCCTGGTCACATCGCCAGGTTGCTAGTGCTAAAGAGTTTCATAAGCGTGCAGAGCAAACCAGTCAACTACATGCCGAAGCAGAATTTAGTTATTAAAACCTCCTAATTTTATGCCAGTGACCAGCCTGAGAGCAAAATCTGCCTGTCAACTAGATGAGGGTTGTCCTGGATAAAGCCTAAGGCTTTTTTAAAGCTAAGGTAGCCGTTTCAAGCCACCTCTACCAGAACAAGACACCTGCACCCGGTGTCTAAACTTTGGCTCTGTGAAGTGGGATTAATGAGCCTTTTCCCCAAATGATCTCAGCCATTTAGAACAAATTATGCAGATTAGGTACTGTCCAGGTTTTAATAATCTACCCCTAAAAATCTCCAGGCATAAGTGAAATTGAATAATGGGAGATTAGTGCCAAAAGAGCAGGATGAAGAATGGCAATGGATTGTGCTGAAATGGGGAGTTATTGGGGAACAGAAGCTTTCAGGGTCTGAACTTTGGGATGAATCCTAGCTGATTCTGCAACAAGGAACAGGGGTAAGCTAACAAAACATGCAAATAACAAGCTGGAGGGTGGGTAAGCACTGTCAGCAGAAAGGAGGATCAGAATATTCAACGTGACCTGAATGACCAAGCAAGATCCAACACCACCAAGCAAACTCACACATGCATTTACAAATGCAACAACAAAAAATCATCTGCTATACGCAGAGAGCTTGGTCAGAAAGAGGAGGCCGTAAATGCGGAATTACAAGCAACTACAAAACAGGCAATATGACTTTAAAAGTGAGGAACAGCACTGAAGTCATGGTATACTCAGCAGGGAGAAGGGCAGTAGTAAATGCCACAGTAGAAGGCACAGCCAAGAGCTAATCTAGAATATTGCATACCACGATGAACCCACGCTCAAGAAAGATTAATCGAAACTGAAGTGCAAAGGAGGGCTAAGAGTAGAAGCAGCAGAAGGGATGACCTACATTACCAGAAACTAAAAGCCTGGTTGGCTCAGTGTGTGAAAACAGGCTGGTAAAGAGCAGGGCTCTCTAAATCCACTGAGAGGTCAACATCAGGAAGAAATTAAATTTAATTAAGTAATTAAGCAACACTAATGCAAGAAACACCGGACAGAAACTGATCATAAGCAGTATCTAGCTGGAAACTGGGTTTCTACACATCAGAGCAGAGATGGTCTGGAATAACCTTCACAGCAAATTCAGCCAGAACCCTAACTACTCCTTAAACAGCACTTGGTAAAGCTTGCAGAGGGGACTAAGAGGTTTCGCTACCTTTAATACCAGGGTCAGGCTCAAATTTGAAATTTCTTTCTCGTCCCACATTCCCTGTGATGTTATCACCTATCAGAAAAGCACCTGGTGAGCCAAGTCCTCCAACTCCTGCTGTAACACAACGGGAGAGCTAACCTACATTTAATCCTCCACTGCAACTTTCTTAATGGATTAAAAATCATCCACAGATGATGCACCCCTCCAGCTCTCTCCACTCTCCTCCCTTATTATCAGAGAAAAGCCATCAAATGGAATATTTGACATCAGTCAAGTTCACCTACCAAAAATATTTATCTTTAGTATCGTCCCCTCTCCTGTGGGAACAAAGAACTCCCAAATCAAATTTCTTTCTCAGATTTTTATTACATAAAGCATTAACACCAGAGCTAGGTTTGGAGGGAGATCTCTCAGACATAACCGATCTCCAAACAAAACATGAAAATGTGTGGTACTGTGCCTGTCAAACAAATTCCTCCCTAGAGACCTACTTAGACAATTCTACGCTATAATTACATTCAGCAGGTACAGTACATCTGTTCAGAGAAGTTCATTGATGCCTGGCTGTCAGGAGCCGTAGCGAAGCTAAGCTGTGCATCCTCCCAGTAAGTTTCAGCTGTTCTAGAAACTCAACTTACAGTCATTTTCAAGAAGCCACCACAAAATAATTAATCCTAAGCTGATGTTCCCTATGACCTTCCCAGGAATAGTGTTTATCGGGGACAAATGTGGACAGAAAGGTGGTTGGGTTGGTTTTTTTTTTTTGACAATGGTATTTTCATGACAGGAATTAATTCCCTAATAGCCTTTACCAAGAACACAAGCAGGGTATTTACATGAAGTCAAGTTTTAATCACGACTCTTTCCTCTTCAGACACCACAGAGAGATTACGAAACAAAGGAGTTATCTGACAGCAAGAAGACTCTGAAGCTGTCAAGCTTAATCTCATTCTTTCGAGCCACGGAAAGTTTAAGCTGTTTCTTTCCCTCACCTTACCAGGTAGCAAAGAACTGCGGTATCTCAAAGAAAAGCACCCAAACAATGAATGATGACAATTGTTGAGTCCAAATAATGTTATTCCGGCTTCTAAAGATAATCAGTTTACAGAACATCTATGTATCAAAAAGTCTACCTGGTTACAAGCTCCTGAAATACCTCTTTAGAGATAACAAGACAACTTTCCCTTCTAAAATGTAAGTGATTCCCCCTTACAAAGATCCAAGTTCATCAATGCCTGCTTAAAACACGCCAGCATCATGCGTCATTTAACCGCTGATCTGCAGAAAGCTCTGCGCTGGCCTTTTGATGAATGTCACTCCAAGAGATGGCTCTAGAATAGTTTTATTCTTTTTAAAAAGAAAAAAAAAAAAAAAAAAAAAAGAGGGGAGAGAAAGAGAGAGAATTTGCAGCTTGGCTGAAATATTTCAATCTATCTTTGCAACAGTCTCAACTCCCTTGGCACAGATCTCCACACTCGGCATGCATCCTGCTTTATCACCTCCAGTCACACTTTCTCAGCCACCCTAACCTGAAGGAGACAATTCCCTAAAAAAATTCCCATCTGTGCCAGTTAATTTAACCTCCCCTTCCAAAAGGTGGTGAGCAGATACCACCTGCTGGTCACCACCTCGGTGCTTCAAGTTATTTAGCAAAAAAATCTCCCCTCCCAGGCCTTCCAAACAAGAAAGTCCTTAGATTTATTGCTGGTTAGGACTGAGGCAATAGTCAAAACACCCTCCCTATCTTCCCTCCCTCATTGCTGAAGCCATAAAAGATAACACAGGCCCAGTACTGCGGTACATATCTGCGCGTTCACAGCTCGCAGTGCATCACCTAGCCTTTGCAACCTCACTGCCAGAAAAGACAAAGCTGCCCACTAAAAAGCACAGTCTCGGTTTCATCAATTAATCAGCGGGACTGATTTAAACCTCACCCCAAGCCCTCAAATTCTTTATCCTGAGAAGTAAAAGCCAGTAGTAACAGCTGGACTTTGAACTTGCTTCCATAAGATCAAAACCCTCGATGCTGAAGAAACATGACATCAATTCAATTCCACTGCCAATGCTGCAAGGAAAAATCTAGGCAGCAAAGATCAACACCACCTATCGCGGAAGACACCCAGCGCCCTCACTTATAGACCTGATCACAAGCCAGAATATTTTGGGGAAAAACCCAAGCAGATCAGCTCATCCATACAGCCTCATGTAAGGTCGATTGCCTCCTACAAGCAACTTGATTTCAAGCAGAGGTTAATGAGAACTTACTCTAAGTTGCTATTAGGGCAAGGAGTCAAGTGACATTAAATAAAAAGAAATGTTTAAAGAACATTTGTTTTAGCTTTAAATAATTTTATTTTTAATAGAATAATACACATTTACAAAGAAAATACAAACAAACCTCTGAAATAACATTACAAAAAAAAAACACAAAGGGGAAGACACATGGGCTGGGACCTATCTTTACATCATTTAATCGTACAGCAAAACTGTTTCTCCGAGTGGCTGGGCCACACGAAAAGTCCATGTTCAAAACACTTGGCTTAAAAAACTTTGCTTTAGCAAGTTCACGACACACTGAACCACTCATCTTGGGGTCCAATTCTAGCCTTAAAATGACTTTTCCCCTTCAACAGTATCATATTCTCTCTCTCCCTCCTGCATTTACTTGCCATTTATAAGCTCCAGTGCCTCATCTTTGGTCCGCGTGATCTTTTCCTGCCTCCACGACGAGGGTCTTCTGGACTGGTTGTGTTTCACCAAGAGATGTGAACATCGCACTTTGCTAGGCTCCCCTTGGCCGTTCTTCCCGCTGCCGCTGGGCCGCTCCCACTGGCTGGCATTTGTGATGTGGTTGAAGTAATACACACGGCCTGCGGACAGAGAGAGGGGGTTGGGGTTAAAAAAAGCTCCTGGCAGACCACAAGAATCAGCTTCTTGACCCCAGGAATCAGTTTCTGACCCCAGGAATCAGCTTCTTGATGCCGTAGGCACAGAAGACTGGATTTCTGTGAGTGCTCGGCCACGTCCACGTGATCAGCTCAGCCCCACGAGGTAGAAAACAAGACTTTACAACTCCACATCATTTCCTACACAAGTGTTTCTGTCAGGAAGCGCCTTTAGTCAAAGCAACAGCCCCACGCAGAAGCAGGCTCCAGCTGCCTTTCCAATTCACAACGCTCCCACAGATCAATGACAAAACACCCACTGACACAGTCAGAACCACAGACACCCCCAGGCAACACCCTGCCACTGCCGGGAAGGCGGACAGTGCCAGGTTTCTGGCCTGGGGATAAGACTGTGTTTCACTCTAGCCCTGTTTACAAGGGTGAAGCAGCGTAAAGCCTCTCCATTAAGCACATCCCGTAGCAAACGTGGTGAGTTACCGTCAGCAGAGACCGCATCTTTGCATTGCACAGACTTTTCCTGCCGAAAATCACCTTTTTTTCTACCAGAAAATAAGACCTTCCTGCACAAGATATCCATGGTTTCCCCAGGTAGCAGAAAACAAAGCTCCTGTGAAGTCATCTCTCGACACATTCAGCATTAGTCAGGTAATTCTGCTGCTAAAGGCCTTCCAGCGCTCAGAGCCACGCGTGCGTTTACCTGCGATAACTCACACCATCGATCGAGATGATTTCTGTTTTCTTCTAGTGAACCATTCCTCCCAAAGCTCTCCACTGAAGCTAACAGCAGACTAGACTCAAGAAAAAAAGCCAAGCAAACCAAGGTGAGGGACTGCAACAGCAGAGCTGCGCGGCGGGAAGCTACGACCTGGTAGCAAAGGGCCCAACTTCCCGGTTGCAATCCCAACTAACAGGCTAGATCTGCTAACTCCAGACAGCCAAGAAGCTCCTTCCCTCCAGGATGCTTCAACCGCGGTAGTTCTGGCAAGGAAAAGCTCACACGGGCCCCTCTTTTCTCTCAGCCTCATCGCCTCCACCTCAAGTAAGCAGCCGAGCTGAAGAACACAACCTCCTAGGAACTGCTTTTGACCCGCTAAGCGCGGAAAGCTCGCACCTCGAAGGACGAAACCCTGCAGAAAGCATCATCCTGACCCACAACTTCCCCTCCCTGACCCACCGCAGCCCCACCGAGGACAAAGCGTCCTGCCGCGCTCTAACCCGGCCTTTTATAAAGAAAATTCCCTCGGCTTTGCCACCCTGCCCTGCTTCTCTCCACCGGTTACCCCAGACGGAGAGAAACCCCTCATCCCACGACCCAGGCATCCCTCCCCTGGCAGACCACGGTCCCAGAGACCGCTTCGCCCACCCCCAAAAAAAAAAGAAAAAAAACAAACGCGGGGGGGGAGGGGGACCAGCCCAGG
>NW_010972696.1:168408-170575 GCF_000737465.1 Haliaeetus leucocephalus | reverse complement strand
CAGCCCCGGAGCCAGGCACCCCGCATACCCCCGCCCTGGCTCTCAGGCCCACCCCAAGCCCAATTCTCCACATCCAACCTCCCCCAAGCCCCGGGCACCGCTGACGGCCGCCTTCAGACCCCACCGAGGCCCAGCTCGGGCCCACCGGGCCGTACCCCAGCCTGGGCCTAAAAGCCGGGCCCTCGACGCCCCGAGGAGCCCACCGGATCGCCCCAGGAGCAGGCACCACCCAGCCCCCTTGTCGCTCCCGGTACTCGCTGACCCGTACCGGAGCTGCGGCTCATGCGCTTCTCCCAGCCCGCAGGCAGCTTCTCCTCCTCCGCCATCTTCCCTCGGCTACGCCTCCCGCACCCGGCCCGGCCTCATTGGCGCGGGGAGAGGCGGGGCGAACCCACCCTTTTCCCCCCCGTTCCCATTGGTCCGAAGGAAGGCAGCGCCTAATCTCTCCGCACTGCCATTGGTGGAAAAAAAACCCAAAACCCGCCCTTCTAGCTTTCATTGGCTGCGGGCGGGAGGCCGCATTGAAGGCGGAAGCGCTCCCGGCCACGTGACGCGGGAGCCTGACGGCGGCCCCAGGCGGACAACAGCAGCAGGAACGCGTACAGCAACCCACGGTCCGGTGCCGGTCCCCGCCGCCCGCCCCCCCCCGCCGTAGCCACACAACCAAAAACTCGGAGAAACACATTTATTATAAACCACTTAAACACTCCAGGGCAGCTACAGCACGTTTAAAGTCTCAAAACAGGGCTCCAGCTCAGCCATACCGGGGCAGAGATGGGGGGCGAGGGGGGGGGAATCCCACGGAAAACACCGGGAGGAAGCGGGAAGGAACGGGAGCCGTTACTGGTAGTAGAGCTCCAGGTTCATGCCATCGTGGATCTCATCTGGAGAATGGAGTTAAGGAAGAAAAAAGGAGAGGGGGAGCATCCAGCCTCAAGTTTCCCACCCCAAATAAAACACCCGCCCAGAGAAGGATACAGTCGCCCAGCGTGACGTGATCCTTAAAGATGGTGTACCTGCGGGGACGGAAAACACAGATATCAGGCGGCCGGTACCGTCTCCACCGGCCCGGGATCGGGGGGGGACGACTGACGGTCCCTCCGGGGCCATCGGTCCCGCCCCCCCAGCCATCCCGGTTCAGGGCCTTCTTCTACCCCCCCTCCGGTTCTACTCACCATTTCTTGAGCACAATTTTGTCCCAGCGAGTCCCGGTCTGTGCCGCGATCAGCTTCTTCAGGTCGCGGATGGAATCCTCGGTGCTGGCGGAACCGTTAAGGAAAAAGCAGAGGGAAACCGGGAGAAGCGCCCCCCCCGTCTCCAACCCTCCCCCCCCCCCTTCATCCCGGTTCCCGGGGATACTTGCATTTTACTCGTACTTTCTTGCCCAGACGGTCGTTGCAGACGACTTCGATCATGGCTGCCTGAGGGATGAGAGGGGGTTAACGGGGGAGACGCACAAAACAGACCGGGGGTTAACGGGGAGGAGCGGAGAGGTACCGGGAAGGGGAAAGAAGCACCGGGAAAGAGTTGTCGGTAAAGAAAAGGGTTAAACAGGGAGGTTCTAACCCCACCGGAGTCCCCCAACCCCCCCCCAGTACCCACCGAGCTCTGCGTCACTCCGCCACAGTCCTTACCGCGCCGGATCCGGAAGCTTAAAGCCGGAAGCGGAAGTGACGCCCGCAACACCCGCCTTAAGTGTCGGGAACGGTCAAGATGGCGGCGGTGGCTAATCCGGAATTGCCGGTGTTACCCGATTCGGTGTTACTGCAGGTTCTGGCGTTGCTGCCGTTACGGGAGAGGCTGCGGGCGGCCAGGTGGGGACCCCCCCCCAACACCGCCCTCAACCGGAGCGGTACCGGCACCCGCCCGGTTCCGATCGTTTTCCGCCTCTCCTCAGGGTCTGCCGGCGGTGGCAGAGGCTGGCGCTGGACCGGACGGTCTGGAGACATGTGGATTTGAGTCCGCACCGGGTACGGACCGCCTGGCCGCCTTCCCGCACCGGGCGGGGGTGGGGGGGAATCACTCCACTGCGGGCAGGGGGGGCTTAGGAATCGCCCCACTGCGGGCAGGAGACTGAAATGGAGGGAAAGTGGTCATCCCACTGCAGGCAGGGGACTGAGGTTATGGGGGGGGGAGGAGGAATCGCCCTACTTTGGGCAGGGGGCTG
>NW_010972696.1:160059-168398 GCF_000737465.1 Haliaeetus leucocephalus | reverse complement strand
GGGGGGGAGCAGAAATTGCCCCAGTGCAGGGAGGGGGCTGAAATCAGGGGGGAGGAATCACCCCACTGTGGGCAGGGGGCTGAGATTGGGGGGGAAATTACCTCGCTGCAGGCAGGGGTGACCCCACCCCGTGGGAACAGGCCCTTTTTGTTCTCGCCCCCAGATCAGCTCCCAGACCCTGTGGCACCTGGTCCGGCAGCATCTCCGCGACAGCCTGCGGACGCTGCGGGTACGGGGTGCGCTCCACTCCAGCAGCAAGAGGCGGATCCTCTCCCCGGCACTGCTGGCCGCCCTCGGGAAGCGGTGTCCCCAGCTCCACCGGCTGTGCCTGACAGAGACGGACCTCCGCCCCATCCCCTACGAGAACGTCCCCCCTTCCCTTACGGCGCTGGAGCTGAGTCACTGCGAAATCCCTGCTGCCTGGTTCTGCGGCTCCGCCGCAAGGGCCCTGCCCCAGCTGCAGCATCTCGTTATCCGCAATGTCCCTGCCTTTTCCGATCGTCATCTGTTGAATGTCTCCTCCCAGAGCAGCCTGAAGACTCTGAGCCTTTGTGGCACCTACCGCATAACAGATATGGGGATTCAGAGAGCGGCTCCACACCTGGAGGAGCTGGAACGCCTCGTGCTGCGTCACTGCGTCATCGGCGACTCCGCCGTGGGCTTCATCGGGCGCCACATGAAACATCTCCAGTTTCTGGAGATCAGCGACACTTACTCCCTGACGAACACGGGTCTGGCTTGTTTAGCAAGCCTGCAGCGCCTGGAGACTCTCTGCCTTGACATTTGCGATAAGATTTCCCCGGGTGCTGTTATTGCTTTGTGCCAAGCACTGCCCCAGCTGAGGAACCTCAAATTAGGTGGGGCTCACTTTAAAGATGAAGTAATTGATAAAATTCAGGCGAGTTTGCCCCACTGTAGCTTCTCACTTATTCCTTGATGCACAGCCTGAAGCAGCAGGGCTTTTGCCATTTGTCACTGTTTGCCTGGTTGCTGCTGGATGTATTTTTGGGACAGAATTTACACTGGGGCAAAAACGGAAAGTGTGTTGTGTAAAATGGTTTGTCAGGAATTCGGTTTTGGTAGGATCCCCCCCCTTTTCCGTGAATCGGGGGAATAGGAAAGCCGGGGAGCGCCCAGCTTTTGGGAACCCAACTGATGAGCTTACCAAAGACTGGCTGAGGTTACAAGTTTAACCTCTGTCTGCTCCTCTTCCACCACCGCTAAACATCAGGCAGCAGCTTAACGAGCACAGAATTCAAGGAGCAAAGTGAGGCGCCCTCCTGCCACTGAAAAACAAGCTGGCAGCCCAAACCCTGGACTTCCAGTTAATATCTAACTCCGGATTGCTTAACCACCCTGCACATACACTCCAAACTCTGCCGGGGAAGAAATACCTCAGCGACATGTGCCAGGGCTGCTGGAGCTTTCTTGGAAGAGCTCAGGCCATCTGCCCAGACAGCGAGCATTTTCAGCCCAGGATATTGTCTTGCTTCTACTTTTCTTCAAATTCAGTTCAAATTAACTCCTCAGAAAGGTTTTGGTTGCGGGGCTTCCTGAACGCCTGGTCCCAAGAGCCACACGTCCCATTTGCGCAGCGATCGGGCTGGCACGTGCTCTTGGGAATCGCCAGGGGCTGCCATTACCTCTGGGTTTTGCTGGGAGCAGCCACATTTCCTCATCCCCTTTTATTATCCGCATTCTCCTCCTCCCCGCAATGTCGTAACACCAGATAACTGACACCAAGCGTTGTGATGTTGCTATCCTAAGGATGTTTTTAAATCAAATACCATATTTATTAAATAAAAATGCTTTTGTATTATGTTTTCTCATGCTACAGTGTTTTAACTGAACTAACGTCTTTGTTAAAATAAAGGAGTCGGGCAGCTTTTGACACTGAGCGGTGTCCTTGGGCGTTAACAGCTGAAGAGCTGCTGTCCTGGGACGAAGGTACAAGCAGGGGTCATCGAGTCAGGACATCAGCCAGGCTGCGGCCACCTAGAGCTTGGCACAGGAGTCCCTCAGAGAGACCCACCTATTTGTCTCCCCATTTAGTCAGCCCTTCAGTCCTAGCAAAGCTTTTTTTTTCCCCTTACGACAGGGAAACACGTGGAATTACAAAGAGCTCAAACCAACACCCAAGTCCTGGATCCTCTTAACACCCCGATCCCCTTCCCGAGAGATTCTCCTACGTTGTTCACGTCCTCCCTGAGCCAGAGTGACCAGGATGTGAACTGATGTTTCCCCACAGTTGCTTATTGAGGGTTTTTTACCTCCCTTAGGACAAGAGAATTCCCCTAGGAAGCACAGTAGGAGGATTAGTGTCTCAGCAGAGCCTTTTCTGGGCTCTGCCTCGAGATACAGCTCTCTTCACCCCACACAACACCTGCCCTCCATTCAGTTTACGCAATAAGCAGTTGGCTTTCAGACAGACCTGGATGGCAGTGACCCTCCCTGCTCCCCGTGATGAAATCCTCGTTGCTGTGTGTCTCATTAACAACCAGTCTTTGTGCCCTGGCCTGCTTTTTGTTTTTATACACAATCTCAGTGTAGCTTTGGGGCAAATAAACAACAGCTAAATGCCCCAGCTCTGCTTTGGAACGCATCCCAAGGCTGCTGGCTTAATAACTACTGCTACATGTTTATCACAGGCCCAGAGATTGACGCTGGAGTAATTAGCGTTATTAAAACTTCAAGCACTCTCTGTCCCAGCCCTCTCTGGGCTCGGAGCATGAAGGTAAAACAGCAAAAGGGAAAATTAAAACCAGTAAAAAATCCGTCAGTCAGTCAAGGCACAGCTCGATGCAGCAAGAACCTAAATGTTCTCTCAATGTTTGCAGTGGGATGTTTGCAAGCCTGACGGCACAGCGCTCCGAACAACGTAATTTAATATCTGATGGTCCCAACTTGCCAGTTTTCCATCATCTCTGCAGAGCGCATAATTGCTAAACATGGAATAGCACGGAACAGCAATTACAAGTTTATGTGGCGCAAAGTGGGCTTTTCAGGTTTGGAAGCGGGAGGGGAGCTGTAAATATTGGATGACCATGGGCAAATTATAGGAATAAAGGACTGAAAGGGTCTTTTTGAATCATCAGTTCTGTTTCTGCCCCGGTAGAAGAGCAGCTTGGCCTCCTAGCACATGTACCGAAGCTCTTGGAGGGCTGTTCTAGACCCTTACTGCTTCTAATTTCCAAATTCAGGGGGTTTCTACTGTTTATCTCCATTTCATCTTTTGCCAACCTTTAACTTGAACAGTTCTTCCCCCAACCCCACCTTAACAGCTGTCTTTACGTACAATACCCAACTGTTTTAAAAATACAGAATAAAAGACTTAACAGAGAGCCAGCTAAATCCTCAGAGAAGCCAGCGCATGAAACAGCTCTCCATGTCCTCTCAGGGCTGTGAGGAGCAAGCTGCTCCCATCACGCAAAGATTTATACGGCACACTCATCCAGCTGCTGTATCAGACCCAGATCAGTTTTATTTTCTCAGGCGAGGGCATCTGTTGGGGCATTGCTTGTGCCTTCAGCTTTAGTTTCCAAACCAAAGACCATTTTCTATTTTCCAGACCCGCTTGTTTCCAAAGTGGTCTGTTCATTCACTTACACTTGGAGAAAACGCCTTCAGAAACTTGAGAATTTCCCCTTTTTTTAACTCCAAAGGGATGGAGAGAGTTACAAATAAAAAGGGCACCCAGCTTGGCTGGAGGAAAAACCTCCAGACAGCTGAATTATTGGAAGTGGACACAATCCAAGCTGCTATTTTGAGAGGACAAACAAATAGGACACAGCCTGAAAGGTTAAATTACAACCATTGGACTGAACATCCCTGGAAGTATTGCAGGTTCTCTACTCCAGAAAGCCTGGTGAAAAAGCTTCTGCTTACTTGGTCCTAAGCTTCAAACCCCCCCTCCCCTCCCAGCCACAGCTTACCAGGATGGACGAGGAACATCTTCACGATGATCTGCGTGTTTTTAAAGGTAAAATTCAGCTATGCCAGCCCTTCAACCCACCACCTCGAGGAGCTGGGTGCGAGCAAAGAGGGTAATGAGACCATATCTCGTAGCGTGGTCTTTCTTCACCAGCGTGCTTGGGTTTGGAGAGAGAGGAAGCTCCGTGCCCTCCTTCCTCCTCTGCTTAGGCAACTTGGCTCATCAGCTCTAACAGGGTTGATTGGTTGGGATGGGGACCCCCACCCTGACGAGCTTGACCCTGGGATTGCAGTTCAGGAGGAAGGTGAGGGAAAGGGACATTGCTGCAGGTGTGGGCCGTCCCTGAGATGAAGATCTCTTGGTGGTGTGAAGGTGGTGGTGCCCAACCAACAACACCTGAGAGGGTTCAGCCTTGGAAGTGTCCTGGACCAGAGCAAAATTTGGCTTTTCCTGGAGCTTTGGAACCCAATGGTGTTTCTAAGGTTGAACCCCTCCAAAAAGGGCACCCGATGCCAACTAGGGACAGCAAAGAGCCCCCCACAGACCACGGACTGTCACTTGGGGAACAGTTGCCCTTTGGAAAAGGGTTACTAGACAGCCAGGAGGGTCTAGAAATATCTCGCAGCCCAAAATACATGGTGTAAGCTTGTAATTTCTTTTTATTTTGCTTATGTGGTACCTGAGATCACCTGCCCTGACCTTTAGCAAGGCCACCCCAGTGCTAACACAATGCACTGCGTGACAGCCATCTCTTTTGGGGTCCTTTCAGCCCCCCAGGTGGGTCAGAACAGGAATTATCACCAAAATTCTGGCTTCTGTAGCAAATAGTTAACTATTCCAGGCTATTTGTTAACCCTTCTATAAATGGAACCAGAAAAGCTATGAAAAAATCCCGATGATCCGAGGGGAATATTTTCACATCTCTTTTGTTTTGTTTTAAAGACAGAAACTTCCTCCCGCTGAGGCTGAGATCTTTTTTCACGGTATACTTGCTACTGGGCCTCTTCTTTTTGCTGATCATCACCCTGTTTGCTGTGTCGCTCTCCAGAGGTACTGGGACATCTTTGAACTAATTAATTAGGCAGGTAGGACCGAGAGATACGTGAGGTCTAAGTGCACACTCATGCGCTTAGAGGAGTCTGTAGTTCCTAATTCCACAGGACAGAGTGACCAGAGGAGCTCCCGGACTGTCCCACGTAGTGACCGCTGATGTCCACGCCACCATCTCTGGCTAATACAAGCTATAAGCCCATATTTTAAATTTCCTGGGATTTCTTTGCCCTGTAGGCTGCTGGAAAATTAAAACATGTCTTTAGCCTTGCAGGGGTGAGGTGCTTGCAGGCAGTCAGCTCCTGGATAGCAACACAACCGATAACCCAACATCTCTCCGTCTCTCTCTCTCTAATAGTTTCAGCCATTTCTTCTAAACTCAACGATGTGCAGCTGGAACGGAAACAGAATTTTTCTGACAGGGATTTTCTCCGTAAGTCTTGGCTGCTGCCCAAACCCACCAGCTTTTCTCCCCCTCTGAAGTTTCCCTAAATTGTCCCCAAAGTGTTCCTGCTCTGGATCGCTTTGCTAAGGCAGTGCAGGGCATCCGTCCCCTTCTGGGTTTGCTGCTCTGCCAGCAGCAAATGCTTTTATGTTTTAGAAAGAACAATTTTTCCCCTGTAATAAAGGCCTTTTTGGGTGCTAGTTGCCACCTTCGCAGCAATCCAATATACAGCAAGCTTTGGGGCCGTGCCGTTGTGCCCGTACCAGTTTGGCACTGGAGTGCTGCTGGGAAAACCCCCTTGCTGGGACGAGCCCGGCGAAGACCGGCTCAACTGCCTGACTCCCCCCCCCCCATCCTTCTTCCACCAGTGTTTCCCTGCGGACCTGGCTCAAGGGAATGGGAATACTTTAATGGAAAATGTTACTACTTCTCCCTAACCAGAATGAGCTGGTACAAGGCAAAGGCTCAGTGCGAAGAGATGCACTCGCAGTTGGCTATCATTAACAGCTACGCCAAGCAGGTAAAGACCTCAGCTCCAGGCAGGAAAGCCCAGGCTTGCCCAAATCCTGCCCATAGCCCCGGCTTTCTGCAGACCACCCCCCCCCACTATCTCCCTGCTGCCATCCTGCACGCCCCAACCTTGCTGGGCAGCGGAGAGCTGGTGCTGTTATCCTTTGCATCAACCAGCAGAGAGCAGGCAGAACCTGCTCTGCCTGCCTGCTGCCTGCATCCAGCACTTCCCTTCTATATGTACGGGATGCTTAGACGCAGCACCGGCACCCATCCTGCACCTCCACCTTGTAAATCAATAGCCAAGCGCAGAGTCGTACCTCTCCGGCTCCTCCACGGTGCAAACGCGGAGCTGAGGTTGCTCCGAGCTTGCCAGCTCAAGGAACCGTTCCTGGTGCTTTTCCCTCCTGATCCCTCTCCCCGCTGCAGAATTTTGTCATGTTCAGGACAAGGAATGAACGTTTCTGGATCGGGCTCACGGATGAGAATGTGGAGGGGGAATGGGAATGGATCGACGGGACCGACTATAAAACCACGTTCACGTGAGTGCTGGCCTGCCCTGCGGTTTTGTGCCCGTCACCCCAAAACAGCAGGCAGCTTCCCTGCCCGCACACCCCTGTTTCAGCCAGCAGACCGGTTTTTCTTCACCCTGCCCTGGGACGGGCGCTCACATGAGGTCTAACACAGCAGCAGAGGCAAGAATTAGCATTTAAAACCACCTAAAATTGGACAGATTTAGCTAGTCCCTGCCCTTCTCCCAGACCCAGGGAAAGCTGCTCCGCTCAGCTACCTGCCCCTGCTGCCCTCTCTCAGTTTGATCCTCCTCTGCCCAGATTTTGGAAGGAGGGTGAGCCCAACAACAGCGGCAACGAAGACTGTGCCCACATCTGGATCTCTGGGAAGTGGAATGATGTCTACTGCACCTATGAGTGCTTCTACATCTGCGAAAAGCCTCTGCCCAACTGAGCAAAACCACATGTGGAGGCAACGGCTGATGCTCTGGCACCACGAATGTTCCTTTTTCTTCTTAATTTATACTATCCGAGTGCCCGCTCCCCGCTCTTCCTCTCCACCGCGCTGTCCCGAGGAAGAGCGGGGATGCATTTTGATGGTCCTAAGCAATATACACAGGAATCTGGGTTCTCCGTGGGGAGCTCAGCCTAATAAAGGACAATTATTGCTCTGGTTAACGAAGCTTCTCTCTTTCTAGGCGTGCGTGTGAAGGGGTGGGGGGTGAGCTGGGGCTGCAGACGGACAGCGTGCAGGTCAGCAGCAATGCCGGGAACAGGCTGGCGATAAATGGGATGGAATATGGGATTTGCCACTCAACTCAGCATCCCGGGAGTGGGACGAGGACATCTCCCACAGTAGCATCAGGGAGGGGAGGTTTGGATGGACTAGAGCAGAGCTGAGCTGCATCCGAAAGGATTTGGTGCCTCGGCCGTGAGCCTTCCTGCTCCTAAAAGGGTTTGGTGCTACTGGCGGGTCAGCATCTCTAAGAGCAGCCCCGCTGCCTGCTGGCTCCTGCCTGCAGTCGGGGCTGCCTGTACCCACTCCCCCCGCCTCGGGTCCCTGCCACCGAGCTGAGGATCTGGGTCAAGCAACCCTGGGACACCAGTAAACACGGTTTCAGAGGTAGAAATGAGGTTTGGTTTTCCTACCGAGGGAAAAAACCATCATTTTCATAACTGTTCCTTTTTTTTTCTTGTTTCAATTTGGATTCCACATGATAAAATTGCCTAGTATTTATTTGTTATAACATGAAACACGATCATGGTTCAGCTCTGCGTCACTTCGGCCACCGACGGGGTCCTTGGGCCCTGGGACTCCGCAGGGATCGGGCTCCCTCCCATATTTTCCATCAAAAAAACCCCTCATTTGGGGCCAGATTGGGAAACCTCGAGCTCGCACCCCGTTTGCAGGCAGGAGGGTGCTCACATCGCTCACCCCCGTGCGACGAGGCGCTGATGGCACCCTCTTCTTGCACGGCGTCAGCGGGTGGGTGTGCAGGCGCGTGTGCGAGCGTTGCGGGGAGCGGGTGTGCACACGCGTGTGGGTGCACGACAAGGTGCGTGTGCGCACTGCAGGGAATGGGTGTGCACGCGGGTGTGCGCCCACGCTGCAAGGCGTGCGTGCGATGCGTGTGAGTGCGTGTGTGCGCGCTGCAAGGTGTGTGTGTGTGTGCACGCTGCAAGGTGTGTGCGTGGACTGCAAGGTGCGTGTGTGCACACGTGTGTGCACGCTGCAAGGTGTGTGCGTGGACTGCAAGGTGCGTGTGTGCACTGCAGGGTGGGCGGGTGTGCACACACACGTGTGCACACTACAAGGTGCGTGTGTGTGCTGCAGGGAACGAGTGGGAGCCGCTCTCAGCCACCCGGGACCGGGACTGCCCGAGGGCAGCTT
>NW_010972696.1:89727-159715 GCF_000737465.1 Haliaeetus leucocephalus | reverse complement strand
CCTCCCCACCCGCAGCCCCCGCGCTGGCCGCCGGCATGAAGACCGAAGAGGCTCCGTCCTGCCTGCAGCAGGCAACGCCGGTCCTGGGCTTTGGTGAGTGCGGGGAGACCGGGAACGGGTACCGTGCACCGGGGAGTGGGCACCGGGGAGACCCTCAGCCCCCCCCAGCCCGGGCTGCTAAGGCAGCATCCGTGGCTGGCTGCTCCATCCTCATCCTCCCTGGGCTGTTCCGGGGGGTCTCGGCGTGTCCCCAAGTTGCGGCGGGACCAGCCGGCCCTGCCCGTGCTGCCCGTTTTCCCCCAACCCGTATGATCCCATCTGGCATCAGCGGCGTTCCCAGCTTCTCTGCCGTGTTTATTCCCCGCTCGGGAAGGAGAATCCTTCCTCCTCCGGATTGTCGGGGTGACCAGGGGAGAGGGAGCACCCCCCACCTCGCTCAGCCTGGCTTTGTGGTTTGCCAATTTGGAGGCAGCAAAAACCACGGCAAGATGTTGGCACGCCGCTAAATGCCATCTTGCAACCCCAAAGCAGCTGCGGCTCCGTGGGCTGAGGTTGTCCGTAACAGCAGACAGTACCGGCGTGTAGCAAGGCACAAGGCACGGAGCCCAGAAGGGACGGGAACGCCACAAGCATCCATCCCTCGTCTGCCCCGACCTCCTGGATAAGCCCCTTCGGAGCCTTGGTTTATCCCGGTCCTTTGCTGATTTTAGGGAGCATCCCGTGCAGGGCCAGGCTGCGGTCGCGTGGCCCTCGATCATCCCAGCCACGCGCGATAGCTGGCTTCGCTGACCCGAATTTTCAATTACAGCGAGGATATCTGCCCCCGAGACCCGGTGGGGGGTTCACGTGCCGTGGGAGGGCCTGGAGGTGGGGGGGTTAATTCGGGATAATACCAAGATGAGGCACCCAAGCTGCCTCCTCTCCGTGTGGATGCTGGGCTCGCCAGGTCATGTCCCCCTCAGTGTCCCTTTTCCCCGTCTCAGAGAGCCACAACGCGGTGGATTGGGATTCTTCTTCGTTAACATATTTGCGGGTCCAAACTTGCGTTTTTATCAGTCTGATTGTCTTTAGGGCAGCGTAAGGCAGAAATCTCCTTTACTTTCAGTTTTGCCCCTTTCTCCCGGACTGGCTGTGGGGGGATTCAGGCAAGCTGAGTTTTCCCTAGATTTTTCACATCCCCTCTTCCCCCTGGAGCTCAGTATCACTCGCTCGTCTCCCATAGTGTTACGGCATCACCGTGTTCGTGGCCTTGTGCTGAGCAAGATGCAGCTCTAACTTATTGCTGGGCAGTAACCTCTGCTCTGGGCCCTGCCCGTACGTCCCGGACCACAACGCAGGCAGGCAGCAGGCAGGATTCTGCTGCTTCCCACCACCCCGAATCCCTGGCATCCTCCTGCCTGCTCGCTGAGTGAGACGGAGGGACAAACATCCCTGGGGCTGAAGTTTTGTGTCTCTCCCTTCTGGACTGATCCCACATTCCCGGAGCTCCCTGGCGATTTAACTAGCTGCTCTCAGACTAATTTCCTATTAGGTTATTCCCTGGTTCTCCCCCCCAAATTAAAGAGGAGTTGGAGTTTTTCAGTCCCAGACGCCTCTAACCCACTGGAGGTTTGGCTGGTCCCGCGGTGACATGCAGCCCATGGGGTCAAAGTCAAGAAGGGTGAAAATATTTGACTCCAGAAGTTAATAACAAAGGAAAAAGTGAGAAGTGGAGGCTCAACGTGGGATAAATATCCACGGAGAACCTCGGCACGTGCCCACAGCCCCTGGGATGTGGTTGCTTATTGCCTTGGCCACCCACGCTGCCCCCCTGGCATTACAGAGCTGCACCATTATAGCTCCTGTGCTGCTGCTCCAGCACCACCAGCAGCACGGCAGACATTCATTTTTCCGCTTCTTGGGCTAAAAATCCTCATTTCCGCTCTGATCTGCTGGATCCCAATCTGCAGGAGGGCTCTCAGGGTCTGGTCACCTCCAGGTGATGCTGCCACGCGATTTCCAGGTCCCAGCATTTAATTAATGAGCTGTGCCGGGACTCAGCTTGCCGCAACGTCCGGCATTGCCCAGGCACGTGGCTGCAGGCTCAGCTGGCTGCGATGCCGACTGGGATGCTGGAGATGCAGGACCCAAAGCCAAGCATCGCAATGAAGTGGGGCAGAAGCTGCTTTCGCATGAGACGCCCCCATTTTTGGCTGCACAGAAAGCCCAAATTAGCCAAATTTACTCCCTGCAAACGGTCCCTCCTGTGTTGGTGTAACAACAGCAGCACCCTTCAAGGCAGAGAGTGTTTGCCATGGTTTCAAATGGTTTCAGGACTTTGGGAAAGCACCTGTAGCTAAAATTGGACAGAAAAAGTGTTCCTGCTGGTGGATACTTTCTGACTGCCCGCATTTTGCCTCCACCGTGGCGGTCCTGCCTGGTCCATGCTCCATTCCTCCATCTCCCTACCACCAATTGGAGCCTGCTGGGTCCAAGGAGCCAGAAATCAAGTTGCTGACGGGCTGATTCAGGGTCCTGGCCAGGATGATCAGCAGAGGACTGTGGTCAGGTGTAAGGGCTGCTTCCCAGAGCCTGCGAAATAAGATCTGCAGGGCTGGGAAAGTCTCTGCATGTTCCTGGAGAAGCAGAAAAATCCCCTTTTGCTGGAGATGCTGCTGTGTCAGGGCTCCTCTGCGTCTCCCAGCCTTGCGCAGAGGCACACGGGTCTCTACCGAAATCTGTCTCCTGCCATTTGCCATGGCTACTTGTTGGCTTGGACTCCTTGCCCTGGGATGGTGCCCAAAATAGGGCTGGACTTAGTGTTTCCCCTCAAACCCCCGTTCCTCCAAGGTGCAGCAGAAGACCTTGGTTGCCCTCGGCAGCTCGCTGCCTTTTAAAAGAGCCGTAAGCTTCATCCATGGGATGCTATCATCTCTCCGAGCCTTCGACGGGGCTTGGGCATGTGTTACCCCAGGACCTACAGGCTTACAGGAAGATAAAAGCATTGAGAAGCTGGAGAGGACAGAGATAAGTGCTCGTAAAACCCAAAGAGCTTGGTGGGGTGGAGGTTGTGGACATTGGAGAGGGTGCCGCTGCCTGGCTCAGCCTGCAACCCAGACCCAGTGCACCAGATAATGTATTTATTACTGACTCCTTTACCTTGAAGTTATCATGACAAAGCGTTTGAAGAGCGGCCATAGATTTACATGTTGATAACACTCAGGAGGAAAAAAAAAGAAAAGCTCTGGAGACTTTTTAAGCAGCTCATAGCACCAAATCTGGCGTGAAACTGGACGAAATTCAGACGCAGGTCTGTCTCTGACCTGGACCAAGGTTTCCAACAAGCTCGGCACCCACAGCCTCCTGTCAAGACACACATACATTTGCTCTCTGGTTCCTAAATGTGTGTTCTCCACGTCCTCTGTGATTTATACAGTGCCAGAGCTGCAGGCTTGGGGTTCACCAGGAATTTACCACCTGCAGCGAAACCCAGAACCTGCTGCTTTCACAGACCCAACTTTGATATTTATTTTCAAGGTTGTCACAGAAAACTCCATGCCGAGCTTCCCTTCTCCCTCTCCTACAGTAACACCATGTGGCTTTAAAGAACAAAAAGCAAAAAACAGTGGTAGATAATTGTAAGGAGTTATGCAAGGCTAAGCATCCCTCCCCCCCAAAAAAGCAGACACTATTACTGCAGGACATGATCCCCCCCCCCCAGCAAGGGAAAACTCCTTCTCACGCCATCTTTTCCCTGCTACCCAGGTTCAGACTCCAAAATGCGGGAGGTGTGCGCCGGCTGCGACACCCCCATCTCCGACCGGTTCCTTTTGCGAGTCAATGAGCGTTCCTGGCACGAAGGCTGCGTGAAATGTGCCGTCTGCCTGCAGCCGCTCTCTGGGACCTGCTACTGTCGCAACCGGCAGCTCTACTGCAAGCACGACTATGAGAAGTAAGTGCCCTCCGGTTATTTTCTCTGATTTTTCCTTCCCTCTCGGCTCTGTTTTGATTGCGTTGGAGGCAGGGTGGTTTCAATCAGGAGGTGGGCTTCTGGAAGGGTGGGTTGGGAAACGGCACCGTGGTGTCGGTGTCATGTGGGCTGGCGAGGACTAGGTGAGATGATAAGGACCACGGAGGTGTCCTGCAAAGAGATGCTGTCCGAATAGAGGGACAGGAGTGTTTAGCTTTGATTTAATGTGGCAACATGGCAGGGATGAAGAGGAAGAAGGGATGAGCTGTTGGTTGAAGAGGCAGAAAGGATGACCTGTTGGCTGTTGGGATGCTTTTTCAAGAAATGAGAATTGCCCAGGAGATGATGACAACCCCCAGCTCCATGCCTTGTCCTTCTGGGATGTGCAGGCCAGCAGATTTAACCTGAGGAGCTTTGCTTTGCAGCGAAGTTCCTACTCATGGGATGAAGAACAGATCAGACAAGGACAGGAGCGGGCACGCTGTCCCCTAACCATGATGCTGGGAGCTGCTAGCAAGTGCTCTTTGGTGCAAGGGAGCCCATGGCTGTGGTTATGCCGCGTGGCTGAGCCTGTCTTTGCCACGGCCAGGGTGCTGGGCTCTGCTCTGCTCAGGGTGGCAATCCTGTGCCTTCAGGAGGGTCAACACCACCAAATATTTAGAATGGAATGGAATGGAATGGAATGGGAATAGAATGGAACAGGAACAGAACAGAACAGAACAGAACAGAATAGAATAGAATATTTCAGCTGGAAGGGACCTACAACCATCATCTAGTTCCACTTCATTTGCTTTTGAACACCTTGCTAGGGCTTCCAGGAGAAGACGGGGCTGTCGCGCTCCTCTGCTTGTTGTTTAAGTTTAATTGGGTATCAGATGAGGTGTTTTGAGTGTTAGTGAATCCAGACAGAGCTGAACAGAGGGAAGCGGCCAACAGAGCTGGAGGGGCTGAAGGCATATTGTAAGTGGAAAGCTGGCTTGCGGTGGTGCGATATGGAAGGAGACATCCCTAAAATGAAAGCGTGGCAGGTACCTGGAGGGGCTGTAGGACAGCTGGGGAGCAGCTGCCCTCTGTATCGCTCTGGGCTGCGTGATTTGATAAAATATAGCCATTGGTGTGTGTGAAATCCTGGGAAAAATCAGGTTTTTAGGTTTATCCCAAACTCAGCCTTGTCTGCAAAACTCAAAGAGCAGCATCTCCCACAGCACTGGAGATACCTCCCTGAATTTCGGCAGCGCCCGAGCTGGTGGCGTGGTCGCACCTTGCCCCAGCACTAAAGCAGTGAAGGGTTTTTTTGCCTTTAGTGGTCATAAATGCACTTTTATTAACAAAGCAGCTCAGGTGCTTCTGTTAGCATTGGGAGGTGAACATGGGATGGAAAAATCTCCTCTCTCTGCCCCTGCCTGGCTCTGTGGCCACAGGCAAATCCTTTCCCCTTCACTCTGAACCTCTCCGATTGAAAACTGGAGCCTTCACCCTTTGCTTTCCTTCAAACGCTGGTGATGTCCTTTTCCAAGGGGCATCGGGAAGCCCAGGGAGCCTGTGCGTCCCCATTTTTTGCAGTCTGGAAGTGTTTTGAAGCAGAACAGTCACTGGAAATGAGTCTGGGAGGACAGGGAAAGGGGCTGCCCTTTAATTACAGCCTTGTGTTCCCAATTCTGCCTTCCCCTGGGAGACACAGTGAGCCCCACGTGGCATTTTTTAGGGGGGTGATGTGGCACAAGAAGCCACTCGTATCCCCTAAGGCTGATCCCTGACCCTGACAGCTCTGAGCCGGACCGGTGATAGCCCGTCTGCTGGCCACCCCCTTTCCTTCAGCATCTCAGGAACAAGCGATAAGCTGGAAGAGCCCAAAGGGAGTGCAGGATCTGCCCCTCTGAGCAGGACTGCGAATGATGAACCAGCACCGTGGCCTCCTGTCTGGATGCACCAAGCAAGTGGCATCGCTCCATAGAGCCGGGGCAGGGTCGATCCTGCTAGAGGTTATCTCTCGGCACGGAGCGCTTTGATCATGGCTGTAAAAAAATGGAGCTGCTTCCACGCTGGTTGCTGGCTCCATCCACCTTGCAGCAGGGCAGGGGATGGCTCGAAGGCAAGGGATGGCTCAAAGGCTGCTCCTTTTCCTTTTGCCTCTGGCAAGAGAGCTAAATAACCACAGTGACACTCCAGCAAACTTCAGATACATCGGAAAACGCCGTGAGCTTCTCCCTCCCCGGGATAGGGAGCTCCTCGGAGCTCAGCAGCTCCCTGCCATCGCTGCTGGTCACCGCAGCTGCTGGCAATGCCATTAATGCCATGGCACCAGGCACCGAGAAGACGGTCTGGGCTCAGTCGGTGGCTCATGCCAACGGTGATGCTTCCTCAGTTCTCCTCTTCTGCCGAATAAGCATCTCCTGTGGGCACAACACAAACTGCTTCCACACGCTCCCTCCCAGTTCATCCCTCCCGTGCCAAGAATTCCACTGAAATATTAGGGGGGAAACAGTGCTGCTGCCCGGAAAGCCCGTGTCTGGCTGTGACTTCCCGAGGCTGGTGCCGCTGGGAAGAGCTGGTGACACGCATACATCCAAGGATGCCGGGAAGATGCTCCATCAATTCCCTGAAGTTTGGCAGCATCCTCTAAAGACTTAATGGTCCAATCTTATCTTCCCTGTGCTTCATAAAGGAGAGCGCAGCCTCCTCCCGGCCACTGACGCAAGCGCTTGGCAGCGATGGGAATGGTAATAAAAATACCAGGGCTTGCCCACTTCCCCATGGAGGCTGGGAGAGGCAGGGACAAGGAGCTGGGCAGGTGCAGCCACAGCTTGACGTGGAAGGGGAGGACAGGCTGCATGAGCAAGGCGGCACCCACACCATCCCGGCAAAGGGTGAGGGTCCCAGGACGCTTTGAAGCAAAGGAGGTGGACGGCCGTAAGGTCTTGGCTTCGGCTGCTGTGCAGGTAGACAGGAGCCAGGTGCTGGAGTGGGTTTGAGCACTGTGGTTAAGAGTAACCAGATAAAAACGCGTTTGCAAAACCAGTCTGTAAGGAGCACCATCTCCTCCTCCAGGCAGTCAGGTGCCTGACCCCGAGGCCAATGACGGCATTTCCACCTGGAAAGACCTCAGCCTCCAACATTGCTTTTTTGCTATTGAATTTTGGGCAGGGTAGCATGGCCATGCTGTTTTTCCTAGCGCCGTGCTGCAGGCAGCTGCAGCTGCAGGGCTGCAGACCCCTGGCACAGTCTGCTCCATCCCACTTCTGTGATGATCCAAAGTATCTCGGCCAGCTTCAAAAACACCCCTTAGGGCCTGCAGCTCCTTAAAAGCTTTCAAAAGTTGGTGCTTCAGGCACTTTTGAAGGCATCTCCGCACAGCACCTTTGTGCTTCCAGCATGGGAATTTCCAGGGAGGCAAACTCTCAGTCCTCCTGTTTGGAAATCTTGTCCCCCAGAGTATTCATTCTTGGCCTTGACTTTCCAAAGTTCGTGGTTTTGGCCAGCGATGAATCCCAGACTGCACAATCCAGTGTCGCCCTGGGCTGCGGCGTAGACCAGGGCTTGCAGCGTGGTGACCTGGAGGGGAGACCCATCTGGCATTTATTCCTTCTCATGTGAAACTGCGCAATAAGAGGAAAATGCTTTAATGGAGAGATAAGCCAGCAGCTGCAGCTGAACGTGGGGGAAGGAACGGACTGTTGATCTAGAGATGAAATGTTAAGCCTGAAGATGGATGTTGTTCTGCAGTCCCTATCATATAAAACCACAATCTGAAGGCTTTTGTGAAACTCTCCTCTTCCCCTTTTGCCTGGGGCCCAGCCAGCTCTCCTGTGCTTTGCTCAGGCACCTGCCCTGTAAATCCAGCTCCGGGCAGCTCGTGTAAATGCAATGGCTCAGAAGAAGCGGGGGGAGGAAGGAAAAATACTCCTGAACGATGATAGAGTGGCTGCAACGGCCGGGTCCTGGGCGCCTTGTTTACTTTGAAGTTTGTTTTGTGGAATGACAGGCGATGTGGGGGCTGCCGGGGAGCTGTCAAGAGGGATCTGAACCGCAGCCTTGCGCTGGCAGCCTTCCCCCTCTCCTCCACACTCTCCTTTTGCCCATGTGGAGATGATTTGCTCGTCCTCTGTAGAGATACGGGGTGAACTCGGCTCGAACCTGACTTGCAGCTTCTCCATTGCCGAGCGGCTGCCGGCACGTGACCGGCACAGCTGAGCACAGACCGAGTCCTCCGAGTGCCCTCACGGTCCCCGGTCTTTGCCTGAATCACCATGGTTTCTCCATCTGGCTGTAGAAGCGAGAGGGTTGAGGAGGGCTTGACCAGCACATCCCAGCCATCGGCTCTGCCTGCATCCATTTTGGGGTCCTCTCGGAGCTATTCTCATCCTTGCTGGGTGAGACGTGCAGAACCTAGCGCTGCACTTAAAGTCAAGATAATATTCCTAGCCATCACGGTTTTGAAAGCCCACGAAAGGGTGGCCGAGGTTTAGGGAGATCCTTCTGAACCGAGAGCAGCTCATTTGCCTTTTGAAACCCACCACAGATAACTTCAGCTACCCCTGCGTGTCGAGCAGGGATGTTCAGAGAGCAGAGATCGGAAACTTGGGCTCCAAGCCCAGGGTGTTGGGTGCATGGCTGCCAAATTGGTATTTTGGTACCCTGGAGTGACATCCAGCATCGTCCTTTTGGGACCTTTAACCACTTTGGCCAATTTTCTGGGCTGTGCAGATTAGGAAAAGCCCAGGAGAGAGGCGAGTGCTGGGATACAAATGGAGTTGCCTGAGAAATGGGAAATAGGAGCTGACTTTTTTCATCGGGTGGAATAAGCAGGTTAAAGATGCGGGCTCAGACGACGGCTGGGATGAGGAGGAAGGGTAGAGGGTTCCGAAAGTCTGTTGTGCGTCCAGAGAAGCAGCGTGGTGCAGCCAAGGAGTAGCCAGCAGCCCTGCTCCTCCCTGGGGAAGAGGCAGGGAGCGAGGCAGTGACCCTCCCTGCCGGAATATCGGGGCCTGACCCAGACCGAGCACCTTGGCAACTGTTCTGAGCAAGCTGGTTAATGTTTAAAAACCATGTGGGAGGGCTCCCCTGCGAGGAAAGATCTCCTGGGTAGGAGAAGCCGGGACAAGAGTTGGACAAGAGTGAGCCCAGGCACTGTGTGCAAACCCTATTGCATTCCAGGAGCAGGAGTCAGGCCTTAAAAATGATGAAATTGGTGTTGGAACCGGAAGGATTTGGTTCATTGTTTTTTCTTGTGGTGGGGTGTTTTTTTGGCTTTTAAGTACAAAAGCTTCTCCTCCCCCCTTGCTGCACTTGGGACATTCATAGTCAGCTCAGAAATTATCAGAGCGCTTCCTAGGCATGAGGACATCAAAAAACGGTGCTTTAGATGTATTTATAACCCAAAAAACAGGGACTCGAGGACAAAACAGCACCAAAACATGATGGTTTGCAAGAGCTGATGAGAGCTACGACTCTTAAAGCCCGCCCAGCCTTGCTTTACCAAGCGCGGCCGCTCCTGACTGTGCTGGGCATCCCAATCCTCTTGCTCTGAAGGCAGCGGGCAGGGACCCATCCTGCTGCCCCGCTCGGCCATGGGCAGCTTGTCCCTCTGCTGAGCAACGGGGTCCGCCCCCCCCCCCCCAAGTCTTCTCCTGGCCCTCCCTCTCCGTCAGGCTGGCGAGAGGTAATGAAAAGTGACGGTGCTCTGAAAAGTGAGCAAATAAATGAGATAATGAGCACCCTTGACAAGGCAGTGATGAATGGAGCCCGCGTGCCCGGCTAACAGACCCTGCGGGTCCCACCACGAGTAGCACAATGGGAGACCAGGGGACGAAGGAGGTGGGAAGGAATTGCAACTCCTTCCAGCTCCTCTGGGCTGGGTGATGGGACCGAGTCCGGACGCCCTTTGATAGCACCCATTGCTGGTCCTCCGAGGAGCATCCACAGCTGTTATCCTGAGATCCTTTGCTCCTCCAAGCTGGGGAGGTCACTGCAGCCATCCCTGCTCCATGGGTGAGGACCAGTGGGACCTCAGTAGTGCAGAAATTGGGCAGCTTGAACCTGGGAAAGACCCCGATGTCCTGTTTTTAGGACAGCCCTGGTGGGTTTGCGGCTTTATATCTCTGCTGGACACGGCGTGACCGCTGCCGGGGAGCAGGACAGGTCCCCCAAAGCTTCGGTGAACAACCCAATCACAAAAGCTCGTGCCTTTTTCCCCATCCCAAATATTTCCTCCTTCCTCGTTGGGTGGGTGGTTGAGCCCTGTCTCCCACTGAGAGCAAAGCCCGTCTGATGATTAATGACGTTAATTACACAAAGCTATTCCTACCCCAGTTCTCACTGTTCCCTTGCATTGGTTTGTTCACAGGGCCCAGGAAATTAAACACTAACTCTATAATCGCTGCAAAATGAAAGAAATATGCAGATGCGCCTTGAGCGTGATTAAGAAACCAGCCACCACGTGCTGTCTGTTCCCCATCGCTGTTGGATTGTTTTTCTAACGGGGGGAATACATGGGGGAGGAAGAACTTTTTTTTGTGGGCGGCACATTATTTTCCTAGTTTAATTAAATGTAATTTACTTTGATAGATACTCTTTCTCTTTTGGGCTGGTTTTTTCCTTCCATGTTTTGCGTCCCATGGCTTTGAGCCTCTCCTGGACCCCATGTCACCAACTTTCACGCTATTACTGGGCAGAGTTTTCTTAAGCACCCAGCTCCTGGAGCCCTGTGACCATAGTCTAATATCAGCTGTGCCTGCCTGTAAAAATAATTTGCTTTCTCTTCTGATGAGGAAAAGGAAAATATGAACCCCCAAAGACTTAGATATCAAAGTAAACAACCATAATTTAAGGTATCGTCTCCCCCCAAGCAGAGGACACAGATGTACCTTAACAATCGAGCGGTTGTAAATGTTTTGGATCCTCGGCGCTTCCAGTGAAAGACGTCTCTCATCCCTTTCAGGCTGCAGGTGACTTTACGGGCATGAAGCGGATGCCGAGGATGCTGGTACCTGGGGCTGGGGAGGTGGACATGGTCCGGCGGGCAAGCAGTCTCAGAGCAGCAGAGGGTTCGACAGCCTGCTCTTCAGGGCTGAGCTTATTAACGTGGCGCTGATAGACGTGCTACAGCTCTACTTCCCCGTGCCCACAGCCTCGCAGAATCACTCGCAGAGCTCCCCAAGCCAGCTCTAGGGTTGGCCATGGGTTGCTGGGCTGGGGAAGGAGGAGGGAATTTTCGCTCAGGTCAGCGGTGGCTGGAAGGGCGAGGGTTTGCGCTGGAGACAGCACCAGGCTCTGTTCCAACAGCATGGCTGGCAGTATTTCCCCAGGATTAATTCAGTTTAGACGCAGCACAACTCCAGTTGGGCTTGGGGGTTCCCGCCCTGAAAGAACTGGTGTCTGGGCGAGTGAGTGGTGATCACGGCAAGGCTGGGCTGGCAGGCAAGGAGCAGGGTTAGAGCTCTGGGTGCTGATGCTATTCTCATCCCGGCACCTCTGCGTCCCTCTCGGTGCCCGGAGGACCGCTTGCCCTTTGCAGCAGCGGGGTCTGGATGTTACCTGCACGCACTGAGCACTGCAACAGGAAAGCCGACGCGCCGCTCCGTCCACTTTCCCAGTGCCACCTCCTAAAGCAGAACACCGGGAAGGGTTCTGGGACAGAAACTTACGGTTTGGAAGGCGCCGAAGGGTTGGAGACTGTACCATGCTCCTGCTTCTGGACGCAGCATCTCTCTCAGTCCAGGACCAGGGACCACAAGAGGGCAGCCGCGAAGGCAAAGGTGCCAGAAATAAACTCCTGAGAGCCAGTTTCCAGCAGTGCCAGGGGCTGCGAGGCTGGGAAGAGGCAGGCAGGCAGGCAGGCAGGCGGGCAGGAGCTGTTCCCATGCAGCACAAGCATCCTGACAAGTAAAGGGGAGCCCTGAACTGTTCATGCTTTAAGAAACCAGTTTTCTCCCGGGCTAGGAGATTCCTGGAGTGTGGCAAGGGGAGCGCAGACCCTGTTCTTCTCTCTTATAGACAGTGGTGGTTTAGAGAGGATCCGCCAGAAGGTATTTACAGGCACTCGGTCTTTGCACTAACATGCAGAGCCCATGGCTGGTGTGAGTGATCGCAAGGATTTAAGGGAAAGTGAAATATTTATGAAACATAGAGGTGCTACTGTCCCTGTGTTATCACGTTTCTTTTATTTCTGAACTTGGCTAACACTGCAAGTGCAGCACTTACAATCTATCACCCAGTTTCTTCATCCTCTATTTCCTTCTTTCAGAAGCCTGTGTGAAACCAGACGCTAAAGAAACAAGGGTGACAGCTGGCAATGTTGAATGAGTCTTGGTGTCACACACCACCCTGAAAATGAGATCCTCCGATCTGTCCTCCCAGTCATCTGGGAGGGCTTAAGTTGCTCTTTCTCTCTTGTTTCTCCCAAGGTATTTTCCTACCTTCTGCTTCCCAATCCTCCTTCTCTTTCCCTCTGCTGTTTCTGCTCACCAATCGTCTCTAGAGTCCCAGTAGTTCCATGCCTCCTGTGTTGCTAACACGCTGCTGGAGAATGTGGCCCCTTCTTTCCTAGCTGTTGCACAAATTGAATTATAAGCCAGATCCATAATCTGCTTCCAGCTTTCATTTCCCTCTCCCCCTTAATGCAATTAAGCTTAAATATGGTTAATTACAGTTTATCCTAAGTATCTTGGTGGCAGCTTCACACATCTTTGACTGCTCGCGCAGTTTTTTTCCATTATTGGGGTCTTGCTGATATAGCCGCTGTAATATCAGAGCCGGTCAGCCTTGCACAGAGAAGCAGCATCCCAAATCCCTTTCCTGATTCCTGGATGTGGTTTTGCTGGTGCCAGGAGAAAGGTGAAACTAGAAAGAAGCTTGGCCTGTATAAAAAAAGATGCACAAGTTTAATTAACAATATGCTTTTAAACTGGTTACATTAATCCCCAAAAGCAGTGTAATTCACTTTCAGTGCTACGGTAAATTTAGGGCCACAGTTTAAGCAGAGAAATGAGCAGCCACGCAGCACTGCAACCGGTTCATGAGCTTCGGCGTGACCATGCAGCCTTTGCTAGGCTATTGCCAAAATGGAAGCTACCTCATTAATCTAGACTTGGGTTTAAACCAATAATCCCAGTTCGTCTTGGAAGTGCAGTAAAGCTACCACGCTACCTTTGGATCACAGTCCGCTCACGTACAACTTTCTAGTGGCTTTGTGGACTAGGAGAGTCTACGCTGCAGTTTGTGACCTGGTCCTTGAGGCTTCGGCTTGCTTTTTTTGGATCTTCATTTCTTTCTTCTCACAACTTTTAACTTCCCTTCTCTTTATTCCTACCACCTCCATCCCACGTCAGGCTGGTCTGTACATGGAGATCTCCCTCACTGTTAAGTCAGCCAGTTTCTTGAGTTAAACAGGTGGGCTCCTATTAAGCAACAGCTTAACAGTTTTCACCGCTTAAAAACTCTCTTTAGATTTTTAAAATCTGGGTTATGTTTAACCGGTATCTGCCTTAAGAGCATCCACACAGAGGGATTCAGAAGCTGACTGCGCTAGCTTGGCGTGCTCTCCGTAGTAGATCACTCATGAAAGCAACTTTACATTCAGTTTTTTTCCCTAAGGTTGGTGTTAGCAGAAGGGTACCTTTTCTCTTCTCGATCCTTAATGCAGGCTTAGTTTTTTACTGAAATAGTGTCCTGGCCACCTCTTGGGCCACAGCTGTTTTGTGGGAGCATTTTAATTCTTTCTAAAATGATTCCTGCTTGAAAGGACTTTAAAGGACTTATTCTCAACCCTTGCAGTGAGGATGCTCTGTTATTCGTGAGCCACAATGGGAACCACGGCACAGAAAGGATGTGCCCAGAGCTATCCAAAAAGTCTAGCAGGGCACAGACAGGGACTACAGTTTCTAATTGCCAAGTGCCTTTCTCCAGCTTGTCACCTGCCCAATTCAGCCCCAGGGCGCGGACCTGTGCAACCCTTCGGATGGTACCGGAGGCATTTTGCCAGGAAAGTTGGCTCTAGTCGCCACGTTAGGATGGGATGGAGCAAAGTGTCACTCCTGGTGCAGGCAGCAGCCCTGCCCAGCCACGGTACCCCATTACCGCTGCGTGCTACCAAATCGTCCCCCGTGCCACTGCACGCCCCCTTCCTCAATTAAAACAGAGAGAAGAGGGAGAGAGCGCAGAGTTTAATTTAAATCACATCTCCCAAGCTTGTTCTTTTCTCAATCAATATTGCTTTTTACATCATATCTAATCTCTTCCCCCCCCAAAGTAAAATTTAATTAAATAATTCTAATGAATGTTTAATGATGTTCTTTTGTCATTATTAAATCTGTAATAAAAGTGTCTGCAGCCCTTCTACCTCCCTCCCCCTCACTTCCCCCATTAATACCCCCACCGCCAGCCCTCCCTCTCCCGTGCACACACTGTCCTGCTGTCTCTCTTTTTCCCTGCCTTCCCCCCTCTCGCTGTGACAACGCCAGCATTCAGACCTGCAAACAGGAAATGAGAAAAGGAGAAACAGGATATTGAGTTTGGATACTATCTGGATCGGTAATATCACCCCTAGCTACTAAGCGAAGGAACCCTTCTCCTGCCAGGCATACTAATGGAGATGCGGAGGCTTCCCGGAGCCATGCAATAAGGCAGGACAAAATCAATATGAATTGATAACTCCCAACTTTAAACCCGCGGACCTGGAGCGAGTTTTTGGGTTGTGCCTTGTTGAGTGGAGAGCGGGGAAAGCAAGAGGAGAGAGAAAGGAGCTGAGGGTTCCCTTCTCAGGGGACAGCGGGAAGGTGCTGTCGCGGTGATACAGGGACCAGAAACTTTATTTCTTCCCAGAGAGGAGGAATCCCCATAGAGATGCAGTTCCCATTTTTTTGAACCAGGGATTGGAGCTTCCTAAGAGCTCGGCGTGGAGTAAGAGCCAGCTTGAGTCCGAAAGTGGGGCAGCTTGCCAAGGCACTCCACCAGCTCTCTGCACTTGGAAGAGAAAATCATTTCAAAAAGACAAGGGCAATGCCATTCTCTAGGCAGGCGGGCAGAGGTGGCTGGCTTGGGGCAGGACCCACCTCCTCTATCCCTAGCAAGAGGCTTTGCTCTGTTGTTCCTGACAGTTTGCAGAGTATCCTTTCAAAAGCACCAAGTGCAGGACCCCACAAGTGCTTCTGCATTACAGCTGGAACTTTGCATGGGATCCAGAGAAATAAATGCTGCACCTGCTCACTGCAGCTCTGTGCGTCCCGCAGTCTGCTGGGCCCGTCCCCGCTCAGCTCAGGGTAGGATTCCCACAGTCTCCTGTTGGAAATATTCAAAAAAGCATTTAGAGTATACTCTAAAGAGCGTAAAACCAAACTAGTTCCAGTCCAGGGCAGGTCTGTAGAGATTCAACAGCTGAATCCCACCTTCCTACAGCTCAGAGACAGCCTAATGCGGGATTAAAGCGGAGCAGGCACATTTTTGCCTCTGCTTTGCAGAGGTGAGGGTGATTGCAGAAGCTGAATCCCCCTCCGCCACACTGCCCCAGCGACAGAGAGTATTTTCGGCGTAGGTGAGCTCTTGCAGGGCTGTGAGCGCGAGGCAGCTCGGATGTTAAATGGGGTGTTAGCAGCAAGAAGTGAAGGGCAGGAGGGAACCGCTCAAGGTACACGTACTGCTGTCATCCCTCTGTTCTGGATGTGTTTGGAAGGAGTCTGCTCATTTTCCTCCTCGGAAGCAGCGGTTAATGCTGGCTCCCGTCGAGAGTCACGATACCTGACAAGCGTGGTCCTGCCATGCTCGTTCCATCACCGCAGAAGTCCCCTGCCCAGGTTTGGGAAGGGCTGCACGCTGTGAGCTGCCCCTCCAGAAAAGAAAGCACCTGCGGTACAGAGACAGGTAAAACCAATTTTTGGGACCCGTTTTTCCCAGCCGCTGAGCTCTGCCTGCAGGGAACGGCTGCGGGGTGCAGAGGGGAACGGTTTTGGGAAAGGGGGGGACATGCTTGCAAAAGCAAATGGCCCCCTTTTCCCACTGTGCTTTAGCCAGTAGCACCGTCCCTCCCACCTCTCCTTCACCTGACAGAGACACAATCCCTCCTTGGCAATAGTCAGGAAAAAGGAGGCAAGAGGGGGGGCAAAAAAAAAAAACCCACAACCCACATTTTTTGTTAGCATTCAGCAGTGATATGACAGGCACCCTATGAATTCTGGGAGATTTTAATAAAGAAGACAGGCCTGTGAAATTTAATAAAAGAGTTCATCAGATTATATGGTGATGGCTCAGTGCCACCGTGCTGGCAGTAATATCCTCGCAGTGGGGGGTTTAACCCCTTGAGGGACAGAGCAGCAGTACTGTATTAAATCTTTCAGTAGCATTTCACTCGTGTCACTTTAATATTTATGAATCTCTCTGGCTCTGGGAACCTCTTTGGTGTTGTTTTGCTTTTCTGTTTTGCTTGTGGTTTAGCTTTTCGGCAGAGGTAGTGGTTGGGTTTTGTTTGGTGGTTTTTTTCAGCATCAGTTTTCATCGCTGACATGAGCAGAATCAAGCTGGGGAGCAGAGCTTGTAACACCTCTTACCTTCTGGGTGGATGCCAAGGGCATTTACAGGGTCCAGCCAAGCAGGACCACACTTACGAGATGCAGGTTTTTTGGTTACTTTTTATAACCGAGCGCAATTACATTAAATGCTGCTCCTGGTGCTAGATGCAAAACTCTGGGGAGATCTCTTTGCTGCATGCTCTGTCCCAAAAATCCATCTGTTCTACATGACCATGGCGCTGCCCTCATCCTTGTATTTCCAGCGATGGATAGAGAAGGTCGGGTCTTTCCCTCTGTGCGACTATGAAGATGCAACAGCAATAGTGCCACGGTGGCTCTTCGACTCCTACCCCATCCTTCTGCCTTTTAATGAAACATTTAAGTGAGATGACTAACACCTGTTATTTTAAATTTGTTTTTTCCGCTCCTCGGGGGTGAACTTTGCATGCAGTTTGGCTTTGGTAAGCTTTCATTTCGGAAGACTTCTTTTCTGGTGTACATGCTCACATTAGAGGAGGTTTGAGTATGTTTGAGTCTTGGCCATTTCTGACAAGAGGCACAATAACATAATTACACAATTACAAAGTTCCTTTCTGGGGGTAAATCTATTCACATAAGCCGCAAAGGGCTTTGCAGGGAACGGAGAGCAAAGGTAACTGTTGCCCCCGAATTACTCCTTCTCTCTCTGACCCAAACGGTGCTGGAAGAAGTCAGAAACTAAGCAGAAGGAAATTTTTTTCCCCTTAATCCCCTGGTGCCACTCTGTATCGCTGAATTGGGGGAAATGGCTGTTGCAGTAGGGAATGAAAGAGCATATTGTGCTGGCGCTGCCTCCTCGTTTCCCTTGTGCGTCCCCTTCCCCATCACGCCCTTAGCCCCCAGCCCGAAATCTGGAAAGAGGCTTTGCAAGTTCCACTTCAATATTTCAGACGGCTACAATGGATTTTGCAGCTCAATGTTAAGTAAACAGACCTTGCTTAAGCCTGGACTGCTTCATTTTGACTAAACCCTAACTAAATAAGCTCGTTCCATGAAGCACAGGCCTCGCAGCTTATTCCTTGCTTCATTAACACCTTTTAATCCCATCGAGACAATCATATGCCCCCCAAATTACCCTTCCCAGGCCTGGGTCAGCATCTTCTCTGTGCCATGATGGGTCAGAGAGGTTCTCAAATAACTTGCTGCTCAGCTCATCCCCATCCGAAGAGCCGGGAGCTGGGCTGACGCTTCTCCTCCAGAGCCATCGGCAGCGACAAGGGGTGCTCTGCAAGGATTAACAGGGAGTTAGGCGTTGGGGTGTTTTACCAGTACTAAAGTCTGATAAATGAAGTCCACAAAATGCCTGAAAAGATGTAGAAAGATCTCAGAGCTCCTCAGCTGTGTGCAAAAGACGGGCAGATGCACATGGTCGCTTTGCTGTGATGCCTCTTCCTGCTGTTCCACACTTTGAAACTTTACTGAACTTCTTGGGCGGAAATTAATCACATGCTGGGCCCTCCCCGACTGCTTTGTTATTAAAAGAAAAGAAAATTGTTAATGGCAAAAAAGAGACAGTCGAGCTGTAAGTAGGGTGAGGGTATCAAATAAAGGAATTGTTTTTCACCGAGGATATAACTCCTTGCTACAGGGACCAAGATTTCAGCAAGCATCAAGATGTTGGGCATTACCCTAGTGTCCAGGCATAAAAGAGAAATAGAGAAATAGCGTTGGGACTTTCGGGGCACTGCTGCCCATGCTTCTTTCTATAGCTCAGCCTTTTCTGCAGATGTGCCAGCGGTGCGGCCCCAGAGCTGGCCTCAAATACCTCCCAGCAGGAAGAGTGTGGGCAGCCGGAGAATTTGGCCTCCAGCCCAGCATCAAAGCTCTCTTAAGATACTGCGTATCTTCATCCTCGCTCGGGTGACGCGTGCTGTCTCCGAGTTGGCAAATGGTACAGATGCACTTGCCCTCTATCAGTTCTTCTGCCCACAACGCCGCTTCTCTTGCCTTGAGTGTCCGTCAGCATGAAGAACTGGCTGCCAAAAATGGTCCCTGTAGCCCCAAGCCTCTCTCACCATGCTGACTTGTGAGTAACCGTTCTGCTTGCTCCAGAGCTGCCTTCTTTGCAATTCCCAAAGACGTTCCCACTTATAAGCCCATCTGCCCTCCTGCTACTGACACTTTCTCCATCAAGGTGAGCCCTCCCCTGGCAGGCAAATCAAATTCCATCATTTGCAAAGGCAATTAATTTGAGGCAAGCTGGTAAGAAGGACGTGGGATATGTACCTGTGTGAATGCACCTGCCTCTGCTTGCTGGATGGTTTCTGAACATTCCCAGGAATAAAAGCTGATAGCCTTAACACACCTCCCGTAGGGAAATCTTAACCAGAAATCAAACTCAGCTGGGATTCTGGGGAGACAAGGGCGCTGGGTAAGGACATGGGGAGACTTGGTCAAAATACAAGTGGAGGCACGTGGACTAGGAGGCTTAGGCAGCATAAGGGTCTTTCCAAAAAAATGTGGGATATAGTTGTCATGAGTTACAGGCACTTAGAAATGGTCCTGATGCTGCCACCAAGGCTCTTCTCTTCTCTGGGAGCACGCAGAGATCTCGCTCGTGTCACTGCAGTTTCTAAATGCACTTTTCATTATGAACCTGGGAACCCGCTTATTTTTCGGACCGTCCCTCAGCGTAGTTTCTGCAGGCAGCCACTTCTAGACATGGTGTAGCCGCGTCCGCAGCTCAGGCTCCCAAGCCTCCTTGTAACCCACTGCCAGCAACGGAGATGTATTTTGTTCCTATGGCAACCCAAACAATATTACCTTGACTTAAACGGATTCAGGCAATATTAAAACCAGCCTCTTTAGGAATTCTTGGTGTTGGAGGGGCTGAGAATTTTAATTTTGTGTAATGCGAGCTGACACCGTGTTTATGAGCTGCTTGCTGAATGTTTTCTTCAATTAGTACAAAGCAGAGCGGATTTGTTTTCGGGGCTTAGCTGGGAGATGGGAGGGTGCGGGCCTTGCGATGCCAAAAGCATTATTGAGTTACACTGCAGCAACAGCGCTTCCCTCACCTGATAGCTGCAAAAAAGCCCTTTTCATGGAAATCTGGCACATGACAGCATCTTTAAATAAGGCTTGCTAACTGCCTCGTCCCAACAGCAGCGGGAGGAATCGGCTCGGTGCCTTGCAGGTGAATAGGTCTCCTTTCCCAGCTCTGACATCTGTTTCCACGTTTCCTTTTTCTGCTCCATCCCTCTCGCTATCAGCCTGCCCGCAGTTAGAAGCACATCACGCTCAAAGCTTTCCTCTACCTGCCTTGGCTAAGCAATATTCTGGATGTTTTCCTCAAGCAACCAGTGATATCACTGAGGTTAGAAATATAAAAGGACCCAGGGAATGCTCCAGTATCTATATGGATAAAAATAATGAAGAAAACACAAGTGTGAAACAAGATAGGGAGTTTTCCATCAGGGTTTTCCTAAACTATCCTGTTCCACAATGGGAGTCAGGTCAGGATATTGAAGTAAAGCTTCTGTTTGTCAGGTCTATGTTCTAATGTGTCTGCCCCTGGATTTGGGGCTCGGGGGTGGAACCAGCTTGGCCGGGGTGTGTTACAGGAGAAAACCGGTCTCTGAAAGAAACGGCAAGACCAGATGGGAGCTTGGGACTAGCTTGTCTCCAAGTCAAATTATATTTGTGTCACTAGATTCAGCTACACGACAGCATATAGCGAAGCCAGGCAGATCTTTCTTTGGGGACAGTAATTCTCCCAGCCAAGGTGCAAAAAAAAGTCGGTACTCACTTTTAAACGAGTTGTTTAAATTATAAGGGACAGAAACCTGGAAAGAATAGTTTGATTACCTGAATTGGCGTAACTACTCCTAACTGGTTCTCAAGAAGATAAAGACATGACAAAGTTTAGTTGCTGAGCATGGAATAAAGTAAGATTCAAATTGGAAGAAAGGAATGAGGAGCTAGTTAGCCTCTGGAACCTCTTCCGAATGGATACAGACAGATCCTCCTTCACCTGGAGCCTCCAGACTGCAACTGGCTGGCCTTCGCTGTACATCCAGCACCAGCAAACAGGTGGGAATTCCTGGGCAAGATTCTCTGGGTTGCAATGAACGTGGGGTCAGACTACATCACCATTATCTTCCGGCTGGGCTTAAAGTCCAGGAACATTAATAACTTAATGTTTAGTAATATGTCATATGTTCCTGATGGATTGCAGATCGCCGTGATCTTGGACTGGCTCTGCTGTTGGTTCTTTTTTATTCTTTTACTATTTCACTTCTGCTGTAACAGAAGGATGTTGGTGTTAGAAAGGGACAGATTTGGACTCAGCCCAGATTCGGACTGGGATTGTGCCTAGAACACGCTCAGTTTGCTCCTTTGTTAAGACAGTGAGAGGTTCTGGTTAAAAGGCTACTCTTCACTCCCAGCTTTTCCAACTAAAATTCGATTATTATTTTTCAAGTGTGAATTACAGAAAGACAAAGAGGAAGAGGGGAGAGAAAGAGAGACAGGGAGGGAGAGAGGAACATGCATGCAAACACACTCACACAAAGGAGAGAGAAATCCCACACCATTCCAGTTGGAATGTCCCAGACACTTCAGCCGAAAGCCACCGCACAGCACAAATCCATGGTGGTATTTGGAAGGGATGAGCCCACCCCTGTAAGCCTCTTCATCCTGCTCCACAGAGTTTGCCAGGAGGATTAACCCAGTCTTGTTCTCAATCCCAGTTTATGAGTTCCCTGCTGGTGGGGAAGATCCTGTGTGTTTAAACAACAGCCTAATTAATCCCTATTTTATTACTTTCTCTTGTCAAGTGGCTAAATAGAAGCTGTCAGCCGGCAGCCACCACCGCTCACATTTGTTTAGATCCCAAATTACTTCATCAGAACCATCTGCTCTGTACGTGGGGTGCTCAGCAGTTGTTTATTTCTCTCTCTGGACATGGTGTGGGGCACAAACAGCCTCCCCCGTGGGACTCCCTCTCGTAAGGCTCCTCCAGGCCCTGGGGACAGTCCTGGAGGGGTCCATAAAGTCCTCTCGCTAGGAGCAACCTAACAAAGCCAGGCAGTGAACAGCCCTAGAGAGGAAGAGGAGACACAGAGCTCTGTCCTGTTGGGCCAGGCAAGTTCGTGTTCCTCCCTGGGGCTATGGAAGGTCAGAAAGTCCCAAAACCCAGCTGGGATGTACGCTTCTTGCTGGGATGTGCTAGCACAGCTCCAAACATCCATCCCCCTTCTTCCCTTGGCTTCCTGGGCCTCAGCCCAGGGCTGATCTTCCCTGCCCAAGTGTCTAACCGCTGGGACCTTCTTTGCAGGTTGTTCCAGACCAAGTGCAGCAGCTGCTTGAAGGCGATCGCCCCCTCCGAGCTCATCATGCGGGTGCTGGAGAACGTCTACCACGTTCACTGCTTCTACTGTTGCGAGTGCGAGCGGCGCCTGCAGCGGGGAGACGAGTTTGTGCTCAAGGAAGGACAGCTGCTGTGCCGCAGTGACTATGAGAAGGAGAAGGAGATGCTGAGCGCTATCAGCCCGGCACCCACCGAGTCCGGTGAGGGGCTGGGGCTGGGACCGTGCTGAGGGTGGGGAAGCAGGGTGAACCTCGTAGAGGGCAGGTACCGCTTAGTCCCTAATTAACTGTGGGGAAAGCTCCAGAGGGAGGAGGTGTAGGTAGGAGGAGGTTGCAGCATCTTTTCCCCTTGGTGATAGGCAGCCAAGGGTGTACCAGGCTGTCGAGATCTACTCGGCTGATCTGGAGAGGTTTGGGTGGGCAGATCTGAGACATTACGGAATGGACAATACGGGGCCAGGCTGGCCCATCAGCACCGTCTCTGAATTGACAGTGTTCCCCTGAGCCACAGCTCAGTCCGTGAGCTTTCCTGGCTTCACTCTGTGCTTCTGCTCTAAATCGCACCTTGAAAGGGGCAAAACTCTGACAAGTTTCTCTGAATCCTTCCTCTGGGAGATGGTCCGGAAAGGCCACTCTCTGCTGAATCACCGCCACTGATCTTGCGTTGCAGTGAAAAGCGAGGACGAAGACGGCAGCCACTCGCACAGCAAAGGCAGTGAGGAGAGCAAAGACCACAAGCGCTCCAAGCGCCCACGCACCATCCTTACCACGCAGCAGCGACGGGCGTTCAAGGCTTCGTTTGAGGTTTCCTCAAAGCCTTGCAGAAAGGTATAAGGAGGCCACTCAGTACTACTGCTGGCTGGGATCCTTTAAGTGCAACTTAAGTTCTGATTCAGCTCTCTGGGTTTTGTGGGCAGGTGAGAGAGACCCTGGCAGCTGAGACGGGCTTGACTGTGCGGGTGGTACAGGTCTGGTTCCAGAACCAAAGAGCCAAGGTGAGTGGCGGTTCCCGTGCCACAGCTGGGTTCTGCATACCGGTGGGATAGCACACACGCTCGTTCAATTAAAAGGAAACGTAGAATAGCCTAGAAAAAGAAAAAACAGTTAGAAGAACAGAAGAACAGCTATGCAGGACCAAACCACAGGTCCACCTAGTCCTACAACATGTTTCTGGTAGTAGCAAAAGCTTGAAGAGAAATACAAAAATCGATTAATTATAGGTGTTTGCAGGGCTTAGCATTTTTCACATTGGGGTTTTTTTTGATTACTCTTTTTCTACTTGCTTTTTACCCCTCACTATAGAAAGACTAGAAGGATTTCCTGCTTCTTTCTTCTAGAAGTTGAAGCATTTCTAATTTTGCAGAATTTAAAGGGTGAAAACGGAAAACACGTGGCTTTGAAAACCTCGCTTTATAGTAAAACAAAGCCCTTTGGTTTTTAAACTGCAAATGGCATCTCCCACAAAGATAATACAGCCTTTTCTGTCAGCCCCGTTTCTCACATGGGGACGACTGCAGAGAACATTGACTGCAGAGGAGTCACCCAGTGGAGTCCGAGCAGGGTTGTATCATGGCAGCGCTCGGTCTCCGTGAAAGGCAGGCGGCAGTTGTCCACTGCTGTGTTAAACGCAACCCCCTCCCCTCTCAGTCAGAACCTCAAATCCGGGGTCTCTGTCTCCTTGCAGATGAAGAAGATCGCTCGCAGGCAACAACAACAGCAGCAGCAACAGCAGGAGCAAGACCAGTTGGGCAACCCTCGCTTAGGGACGGGGAGAGGGACCGGTCGCAACAGCAGGCAGAGCAACGATGATAGCGAAGGTGAGGAGCCGCCGCGCACGGTGACAGCTCTGGGGGCTGCAGGCTGGGATGGAGGGGATTGACTTGGATGTATTTGAGAGAGAACGCACACAGGAAGAGATTAGCAAAAAGCACGCAGATTGTAACTGAATTGCTATGTACAAGCTGGAATAACTAGGTGACGTTCAGCAAGACTCGTGGGTACCCGTGACACAGCACGTATCTCCTCTTTTTGAGAAGACAACGGGTTTTTTTCCTGTGCACGTACGCACAGAGCCGAGTACCGTGTGGTTGCGGGTCCAGAGTTAGGCCACCAAATACCGCTGCAGCAATGTAAATAACGTTTTCGCGACAGTGCTCTGCCCCACCACATGCTGCGCACCCTTTGCTTCAACCCGTCCCGCTGGTTATGTCTTTAGACGGCGCGAGCGTTCACGGCCTGGATGGGCTCATGGTCCCCTACCCCAGGATCCCCCAGCAGCAGCTGCTGCCCTTGGATCAGAACGGCTACAGCACGGATTTGTACAGACAAGGGCTGACGCCGCCCCAGCTGCCAGGAGACCATCTGCACCCCTACGGTAGGAGAATGGCGTGGAGATTGTCCCGTCTCTGCATCAGAGCTGCACGTAGCAGTCCAAGCCACGAAAAGCCAACTCCGCCGCGACTGCTGAAGAAGCCAGTGGCAGCGAGCGCTCCACGGGGCTTGGGCTTTGTGCTGAGCCTTTCTCAGAAGTTTGGTGAGGGCAGAGCCTCAGGCTGAGCTCTGCTAGGGACCAGGGAGCGAGGCTGGGGGTCTTCCCTCCATCCAGTGTGAAATATTTGGGTGAGGGAGGAAAGAGTTACCCCTAAAGCTGGTCCTGGGGGGGGGGGCTCACCTCCTACCAGCCCTGCTGACCATTGCTCCAGGTGTAACGTGGTCCTGCTGCCACCCTTTCTCCGTGCTGCATGCAGCTCCCCACGAGACACACTCCCGCCACATTCACACCCATTCCCTTTTCCTTCCTCTTCTAGACTCAGAGGGAGTTTTTCACGATATGGACAGTGACAGCATCAGCCACCTGGGAGACTGCCTGCTGTCAACGGCCGAAGCCAACCTCCTCCAAGCCCGCGTGGGCAACCCCATTGACCGACTCTACTCCATGCAGAGCTCCTACTTCACGTCCTGACCATAGAAAAGCTCCCAACTCTTCACGAGTATCTCGGATGGATGCTGCTTCAAATTCAGAACGGGGGTGAGGGAGAAGAAACAAGACTGAGACCTTCAGAGACATTCCTTGAGCACTGCACAACGGAGGAGGCAACTCGGTCCGCCACACATATAAGCACTAATTCATGGAGACCTTTCACAGCCTGAAGGACTTTCGATCACCTCTCTCCTTTTTTCTAGCCACGAGTAGATCGATGGTATGATGTTGTTTAGCTGTAACTTTAGCAGTTTGTCCAGTGTTTAAGCTTTTGAGCATTATGTCCTGCAAACAAAGACTGGCCGAGCTAACCAGAGCTGTCCCTAGAA
Source organism: Haliaeetus leucocephalus (assembly GCF_000737465.1). NCBI lineage: Eukaryota > Metazoa > Chordata > Aves > Accipitriformes > Accipitridae > Haliaeetus > Haliaeetus leucocephalus. Next base: position 134,611 of record NW_010972696.1, on the reverse strand, counting down.
GTAGGAGATGCCCTTCCCACAAGAACTCAGTTTATTTAAGTCTTGGTTGCAGCTGAGCTGCTCGCTGTGCTGTTTTGCCTCATTTCCCAATCTGGATGCAGACTTCATGGGACAAGATTAATTTTCCACAGTAAAAGCCAAGGTCCTGAGGCATCTCTAAGGGATGCCACTGCTGCTTCAGAGATTTTCTGTGTGGTTGTCGATCAGTTGGCCCAGTTTTTTAACGTTTGACATTTCAGAAACACACAGCAGTTTGGCCCCTGATTGAAACGACTATGCTCTCTATCTGCTACAAGAAAGAACGGAATATTAATCCTCTGGCATGTTCCCCTGCCAAGTCACTTAACTTCCAGAGGCTACGTTTGGTTTTCACTTCGAGGGCAACCCAGGGGTGACATCAGGACTCGGCCAAAAGAAAAGCATGTCTCCGCTGTGGATAGAAGGGAATAATCCATTTTCTCCGTCCATCATCATGCCATGAGGCAGGCGAGTTAGGAGAAGCAGGTGGGCACCAATGTGTGTACCCACAAAAAAGGGCAAGAAAGAGAGAGCAGAGAATGGAAGTCTGAATTATTACCAAAGGGAAATTCTTTATTCTCCTGCCTAGGACCCAAGTCTGGGATTTTGTTCTTTATATACGTGAAGGATAGCCGGTATTCCTGGAAAGGTCAGGTTTTCCCATGAGCCTGCTTACAGCATGCCAGCTGAAGGAATACGGTCCTCCAGAACTAACCTTCCCTTGTCTATTTGAACTGAACAACTGGCAGACAACTCCAAAAGGAAATAATGACTTATTTTTAAATCTTGCATCTCCAGAGTTGTGAGTCTAGCAGTGCAACCCAAGAACCTGGCTGACTGATGTTTCTGCATGTGGTGTTTTACCTCTAAGCCTCCACAGGCTTGTCAGTCTGATTTTAAAGGTGTGTAGCCTCTCAAATGAGGGGGGGGGGGAGAAAGAAAAGAAAAAGAAAAAAAACCCAAAGAAATGGCTAATTTTTGTTGCCTGCAGTTATGGAGGAAGATTCCCAGGAACTAAAAAATCCTGGATTTGGGGATGAAAGGAGATGCACTCCTGACACATTCTGCTTTTTATCAGGAATTTTTCACCTTCTCAACTACTTACAGAGAACTGACAGAAAGAATGACGTGTAGCGGAACCACAACCCTTACAAAGATCACTCCACCGTTGCTTCACCTTTAATAAAGCTGTGTGAACGTGACACGTGCTGATGTGCAGTCACTTCCCGTTGTGTTTACAGTGCCAGGTTCTGTAGCGGGACTTGCCTTTGCTCTCAGTATCAGACAATGCCTCTCCCCAGAAGGCAGTTGTGTACATAGTTTACAGACACTTTGACATTTCTTTTTATGAGGGAAGGGGGAGCCTTTTGCAGAAACAGCTATTTATGACGTATGTTTGCCCAGACAGACAAGTTCTAGACCAAGCTGCTGCAGCTGGGAGACTTCCACCTTTGTTGTGTGGTCACCCACCCCTAAGAAACGAACACGAAAAAACTCCTAAAGCTGTATATTACTTTTAGAGGCTCTTGCACTAGGGACAGTCTCAGTTTAGATGAAGTTTTAAGAGAATGTTACAGTGAACTATGTGCCAATTGATGTTTCTCCCAAATACCAGAGCCACCTTCACCCACTGAAACCCACCCCTTTCTTTCTTGTGATCTAGTGCTGTGATGTGCCAATGTTTTTTTTGCATGTACATTTGAAAATAAAAAAAAAAAAAAGCAAACTGTAAGTGGAAATCTGGAGCTTGCCTCAGCACAGTCAGCCAAACTGCATGCACAAGCAGTCAGCCAGCTCCCTGCAGTCCCTCCAAGGCTGGGCTGGGCTCCTTGGGAGCACGGCCCATCCGTTACCTTTCCCAGGATCTAGGTATCCTGGAGCAAAGGAGCATCTCGTGTTGGCGGCTGTTCATACCTTAATAGAGTCAGCAAACTCGATAGCAGGAGCCAGTTAGTTGCAAGAGGAACTAGAATCCCTACGTGAATAAATAAATATGGTGAAGAGTTATGCTAGACCGGAGCTACTGATGCAAAGGAGTCTGATGGTGACAAGAGAGTTCAAGTACAAGAGCCAGTGATGAAATTCGTACCCTATAGCTAAGGAAAGAAACGCCCACCTGTTAGGCTGCAGGTGCTCTCCAGTTTTTGAGTCCAGATTCTGCCTGAAAGGAGCAGAAATCAGAAAGGTGGACACCAGCACCACAGCTGGCAGAGCCCAAAAGCTATCAGACTTGTCAAGCAAGTCCTGCTGCTGCTCTCACTAAAGGATAGAGCTGCTTTTAGCATCAACAGCCAGGTATCAGAGTTCAGTGACTGCAGGTGAAGCTACTCCCAATTGTATCTTGCAGCTGGAATTCTTCTTGTAGTGACAAGAGACTTGGGGAAACAGCAACAGTAAGCATGAACTGGGAAGAGGCAGAATTAGCTTCGTGTACATATGTGGAAGGGATCTGACCCTTTGGCAACCGCGGGGTATCAACGTGCATCCCAAAGCACCTATGGACATCACTGAATTCACTCTCGCGGCTATCATAGGATTTGAGGAATGTGTACTTGAGAGGAAAGAGCAGAAAGAGGCTAAGCTTACTCTGCAGCAGTGAAGAACAGAATCACACACACCTTGGGCAACACCCATGCTTTTTGGCTTTTTGCTCTGCATGGCCAAGAGACAAAACAATTGCTTTCGTCAAGCAGGGAGGTGCAGGCCCTTGGCTGTGACACGCCAGCGTATTTGCTGAGAAGGAGGGTTTAGGAATGCCCACTGCTCTTTGAAATGCCCAGATGTGTTTCTCCATCTTTGCAGACAGGAGAATAAAGGTGAATAAAAGCGAGTCGAGGTGACAGACTGACCACGAGATGAAAAACGCTCCCCTCTGCCCACACAATTTCCCTCGTGCTCACAAGTGACTCAAAAAATCATCTGGACAACAGCCAAGTAAAGCAAATGTGTGTGTGAATGGAATGTGGCTCTGTACAGCTCTCTGCCCTCGACAGTTGCCCGTTTCAGACCCGGGCCTGCCAGCAGCACTAAATCTCTCCCTGTGACTGCCAACACCAAAGGAACACACTGATTTATGGTTCCTTTAAGTAAGAGAAGCAGAGTGTAAAACGAGAATATTTTCTGGATGAAAAATTAAAGAGATGGGTTTGTTAGTTCCTCATTCTAGGATCATGTGTAATTTACCTTACTGGTTTTAAAGTTCCACTTGAAAGGAAAAGTGACATCAACAGGAGTTAAAGCAACAGGCTGAAAAAAGTCCTGACACACTTAATTTCACATTCTGAGAGATCTAAACCAAGAAGAAATGGAGGAAAAACAAAGCAGAGAATTAACTAACCTAATGATCCTTAGCTTTCTCTTAGTTAAGGACCTCAGAACTCCTTGCATGCATTAATTAATTATCCCTCATTACTCCCCAGCCCAGTAGGTGTTATTTATTTCAGAGGGGAGTAAACAAACAGAGACATAGAACATGTCACAACTAGCTTCTGAGGCCACACAGAAAGACAGTGGGTAAGTTAAAACAGAAAAAACCTGACATCCAGTTTGCTTAACTACCAGCCAAAATGCACATCTACCTGAAAACAAGAGTCAAGAACAATTAAAAGTGGAGAAAACACAGAACCAGGAGATGGAAACCAAGCAGAGAATGGCAAAGCCCATGCCAGAAGACTAGAAACAGGACTACAGTGACACAAAAAGACTTGTGTGAATGAAGGATCCTTTACCTCCAGGCGAGAACGCCTACACAAGTCTGACACTGCTTTCTTAACAGTTCTCGACCACCTCGGAACTTGCGCCTTTGGGTTCTTTTCCTTGGTACTGCAGGGCTTTAGTGTTTATTTCGGGTCTGCTTTGTGTTTGGGAGGATGCGAGAGGACCAATCTATCCGAATCCTGCTCTAAATCTTCCCCCCCCCCGCCCTGAGTCTCCCACTCTGGGAAATACAGGCTTATTCACTTATTGATTTCAGCCACTTGGCATTAATTTAGCTGAATCTCTTTGCAGCCTTTGGAGATAAAGCTGAATCTACCAGTTTGATTGACTGCCTGAAGACTTTTTCCCCCTGTTCAGTTTTATGCCAGTAACTGTCCTACTTCTAACGGCTTCCTGCACTTCCTTCTGTAAGCCTGTCCTAATCAAACTGAGAGGTATGAGACAGTATCATAATCCTGTGGTACAAGAAATTAAGAGGCAGCTTCCTGGGTTCCCAATCCTTGTTTCATTTTCAGGTTTTCAGACGTCTCCCTTGCCAGTTTACACCTTGTGAAAGATACTGGAGCAGCCGAGGCTCCTTTTAGCTTTAATTGCTAAATATGTTTCCAGTGACAGGACCAAAAAAAACAACAGCTGGATTTGGAAATAACAGCTTTTCCCAACACTCACAGGGATGCTTGCTCACCCCGTGTATACGCTTTGCCTTATTTCCAGCTGCTGTCATGCATCCAAGCAAGTCTGATCCACAGCAGCCCTTCCCTTATGTTTGTCAATGCCATAAATAGCTGTAATTGCCATTCCAATTTTATTCCAGCAACCAGCAAGAGCAGGTAGCCCATGCAGTTCGAAAACTGCAAAACTCCTGCTCCATGCTTCACTTAAAGAGCTCTTAGGCTCCTCTGCCTTAGTGAGAATTAAACTGATTAATCATGCAGTACTGCACATATAGCTAGATTCCTTCAAGGCTAAGAGGAAAGCAAGAGAATACTCCCTGGTTTCTTCTAGCACATCCAGTTGAAGGAAAGAAAATCGTTGGTATTCCTTTCACTTTTCACAAAGGAATTTGCCAAATTTGCCAGGCCTACAAGTTGATTTAACTTAGAAACTTTTCCAAGGGAGCTGGTAAACTGAGGAAGGCAACAACTGCAGGTAGCAACCATCACCACAATACTTCCCTCCACGGGAAGGTTCTGTGATTCTCTGCTACGTGAAGTTATTTTACATTTACATTACATGTGTAGTGCAAGATGTGCATTCTTTATTCAGAATAAAACTTGCAGTTTTCCTTCACTAATATTTTCTCAGAAAGCATTTCTCTCCTCGATTGCACGCAGAAACAGGATGGAGCATCATCTTCCTCTTCCCCCTCTCTGTATTAAAAAGTGAACTGAACCCTGTGAGAGTTTGGCTCATCGATGACAACAGCAAGTGCCTGGCAGCTCAGTGGTTAATGTGTTAGAGCAAGTAATAATAGAGTGGCTCAGGCTCCTGAGAAGGAGGAGGCATAACTGGGCTTAAGAGGGGGCCCCGTGCACCTTAAACATAATGAAAAATGGCTTTTCTGCTGACAGGCTGACATTTCAATACAATGTCAACAACATGTAAAGCACCTTTGCTCCTGTATAACGGCATCCTTAATAAAGTTATTCACACCACAGACATTTATGACTAATGGGGTGCTGCCTGGTATAAATAAAACTCAAAAGACTCACTAAAATTACCCTTCTGGTAGCACTTGCCCCCTCTCTAAATTCATCTTGAAGCAAAGCTACCATCACCTTTTTCTCCCAACTTTTCTCCCATAAGACAAAACAGCTCTTTATGTTTCAAATGCATGGCATTTGATAAAGGGAAACAAAAAGTTTTCTGCAAGCGTGCACATATGTTTTTAGATATGACCCCTGCATCTTCCTAAGTTCCCATCACTGCTGAAACGCAGCCACCTCTGCGAGACAGACAACAGCAACGCCAACAGCCAGCTTTGTGATTCGTCTCTGCTAGAGGCTGGAACAGATCGACTTAAATCTGCCGTCCCTCTCACCAATGGAGTTAAATTCCGCCCAACTGGAAAATGCCAAGCGATGTTTGCCAACCACCACAGGCTCAAAGGCAAACGCTTGAACTTATGCCTGGCTGAAACACGAAGGATTTATGTGTCCCAGGAAGGGGGTATGAACCCCTGGGAACCAGGTCAAAGCCAAGTTTCCCGGTCCACGCCTCACCCTCTCTTAGAGGTACAAAAAAACCTCACACAAACACAGCAAAGCTGTGCTGCGCTTTCAAACAAAGACTCCGCTGGTGCTGTACACAATAGTTTCTGTGTGTCGTCTGCTCCCTGCATACTTCTGGAAAATTTTGGTTTATGGTTCCCAGTAACTCTTCCAGAAGACCAAGTTCCTACTATGGACAGCTGCAAAGCTGTTCCTTCGAGGCTGCATTTGTATAACTAGGTCGTAGAAGCTCATTTCTCCTTCCCTGAACCTGGTCTCAAGTACCCCAAAGGACTTTCCAAGGTTTAAACTTTTGCTGGGAGAGATTCTCAGTCCCACTTAACAGGCAGCACATTAAACAGACTCAGGCATGGCACACTGGAGTAGACCCAATGGCCCAAGGTCGTAGCACCCCCAAACTCTCCCTCCGCAGATGCGATCGCAGGTCTTAAGCCCTGGGTCTTAATCCACTCCTCGTTAGACCATCTACTGTTTCTTTTATTGTTTAATTTTTTTTTTCCACTAGTGACAGCCCAGAAACCACCTCTCCTTAGAGCTGGGCTCTTTGTTCCCCCGTGTAAGAACAACGGAGGAGCCCCCCCACCCCCCTGCATCGGAAGATCTCTGCTGCGCTGTCAACAGAGCAGTCAGTGCTCTGAAATCTGCAGTTTTTCTGCCGTCTCTGCCGGCGGGAAGACTCCCTCTGCTGTTCTAAACCAGCAGAAGGCCTGGGGCTACAACCCCTCATACCACCCCCAAAACTGGGAGCCACATAGGATGTTTTCAAGTGGGTCATGCTGGAACATTTATGGTCAGAGAAATGTTCCTGTAGTCAGTCCAGCTCAGAAAGCAGCTTCCATCATCAGTGGGAAAAGCCAGAACTGGCTTTGGATCTTGAAAAGTGGGGGTTTTTACTGGGACGAAGGAAAATATTATGCTTAATTATCAAAGGAACTGTTGAAGAATACAGACTGCAGAAAAAGAGGCAAGGGCTGATTTTAGTTTTCGGTTCCTGTTCAAGCACATCTGCAGGCTGCTGCTGATCCTTTGGTGTCGCTTCAACACAGTTCTGTAATTTACTTATAAAGTTTTTAGAGGCAACTCAGCATACAAAACCCAGCGTTACCAGCACACGAGTGCCGATGGATCACGAATGCTCTGACATCCCAGTCAGAGTCCAGCACTCTGCTGGAGACAAGCGTAGCATGACCAGAACCAAGAAAACCACATCGCAGGGCTGCGCTTCGTTTTTCAGAGGGGAAAAACCAACCCAACGAAGCATTGGAACGATACTCCAGAGTACAGGAAGACTTGTCATTCACCCTGAAGAGGAATTGTAATTCCAAGGCTCCCCTATGAAAAAACAGCACAAATAAAAGCATCAGGTAGGCTCTGTGCGTACGCAGCACCCTAGTTATGAGGTACAGTAGGTTACCACGTCAGGTCATGGGAGTATGTTGCATTCAGGTGATTTCTACATACTTAACAACATCTTATTTACTTTAATGTTGCTCCATAGAAGTTTACAAGATCTTTTGCAGAGCACTGCAAGCTGACCTACCCCAACACCACCATTCTGTATGTATTACTGTACAAACCGATGACCAGATGTGGACGAAAATCCTGACTTCACCTCAGCAAGACTGCTTTTCTCCCACAGGGTATCGGCTTAGTCCAACACTGAGAATGACCAACCCATCTGGAGAAAAACACTGTTGCATTCACGCCCATAATGGCCACACACACATCGCTTACAGCCCCTGGCAATCCACACCAATGAATTACCACACTTCTAGCCCAAGTAAACTTCCTGGCTGTGCTCTATATTTTTCTGAGACAGGAAGGGAAGGTGGGTTAGAGAAAAAAGCGGGTCTACGCGTACGCGGGGCTGTACTATTTTGCTCCAGCCGCTTAAATGAGCAGCTCCCAAGCAGATGTGGTGAGTAGCCGTCAGCAGGAGGGCTCTGGACCGCAGGTCTAGAGAGAAAGCAACCCTGCTCTGCAGCCTGACGCTTACCTCACGTGGAGGGCTTCACCTGGTCAGCGCAGAGCAGGAAGGCGTTGACGTGGTCGCTGCAGTTCATGACGGAGGCTTGGTTTTCCTTCAGGCACTGCTCGAAGGCGGCGAACGGCTCCGCGCAGTCCTGGCGAATCTGCTGCACGATGGGGCTGCAAAAACAACACCGGACCCTCAGCTCCCGCTCTGAGATCCAACCCGAGAGGCCTAACCCGGTCTCAGCCCCATCCCTGACCCCATCCCACCCCTCCCGCACTCACTGAGCGGCGGCGCAGCGGGACATACTGAGGCGGAGACGGTGACAGTCGCGTTGCCAAGAGGCCGGGCTGGCGGCCACGCACCGCCCGTACTGCTCCATCTCGTTGCGGCAGTAACGTGCCGTAATCTCCAAAGCCGCCTGCCTGCGGGGAAACAGTAAAATTAATACAGTGGAGGCAACGCGGCCTAAACCGGCCCGGTCGCCGCCGCCGCCCACTACTCACATGCCGCCAAGCACCGGGCACTCTTACCCCTGTGCGCATGCGCGGCCACCGCTCTACGGCAACTGCGCATGCGTCGAACCATGGGGGGTCGGCGGCTGCGCATGTGCAGCCGCCCGTCACACCCCCTCCGCGGCTCGACGCATGCGCAGCTGCGGCGGGGGGGGGGCGGGGCGGAGCTCAACCTAACCACTGCGCAGGCGCCGGATGCCGCGTGCGAGCCCCCCCGCCGGAAGCGGAAGTATGTCGTTTGCGGTTTCTCGGAAGATGGCGGCGGCCGGTCCGGCTCCCGGTCCCGTGGACGAGCTGGTCTCGTCGGTGACGCTTTACCGCCGGCGGCCGAGGCTTCTTCACGGCACCGTGTTGCCCTTCGTGGCGGGGCTCTACCCGGCCTGGTTGTGGCTGTGGGGACCGCGCGTATGGGCGGCGTGGGGTGAGGCGACGGCCGCCGCGACGGTGGAGGAGGAGGGCCCGAAACCGGGACCGGGCCCCGCGCCCCCCGAAGCCGCATTGCTGGCGCTCGCCGCCATCGGTGTCGTCCATCTGCTGACGGCTCTCTCGGGGCTGTGGTCGGTGCACGCTCACTGCGCCCTTACCTGCGTCCGGGTGAGTCCCGGGGCTGCCGGTGTTGGAGAACCCGCCGGGGCTGCTCCCGAGCAGCGCGGGGAGGCTCCTGCCCTTCCCCGCGGGCTCCCCTGTCGTGCGGGGGCGGCTGAGAGCGCGGAGGCGTTCAGTTTCTTGGGGGGGGTGTGCAGAATATGTTTCTTGTGATGTGGCAGAGGAAGGAAGCTTTGCAGGCGCGATGAGAGAGGGTGAGGGGCTTGAGGAGACGCTTTGCACAGAAGTGCATTTCCCTTGAGCTGGGCTGGGGCAGGGTGGCTGCCTGCTGGCAGGCGGGAAGGAGAGATGCGTGCCTTTGGCAGGCCCCGGCGCAGTGTCGGGGAGTCCAGCAATGTGTCTGCATGCAGGCAGCCTGGGGGGAGTTGAGTGTTCAGGGCAGGAGCCGACTGCCTTTGCTAGTGTCGATTGTTCCGTCTTTGGACAGTGGACTCACTGGTTCCCATTTTTGCAGTTGCTGTTGTAACCACGTCTTACTGGCAGCTGTATATGTCTTAAATGCAAGTGAGGTACTGAATATCCTTCCTTCAGTGGTAAGGTATGATTTGGGGAATGGATTGTGTTAATGGGAGCGTCTTTGATTCTCGCAACGGCTCCGCAAAAGCACCCGGCTCTTTTGTCCACATGTCTTAATGCAGTCTGGCAAGGATTCCTCCCGACTCGTTGAAACTCAGGGTCTGTGACCCGCTTTACAAAGCATGTCTTGTTTGCATTTCAGGAACCTTGTCCTAAGAAAGCCACATTGGCTAAAGTTGTGCCAACCCCAAATAACGGATCAGTAGAACTAGTGCCACTCCACCGAGACCAGGTAAGGATCCCGCTGTCTGGAGCAGAACTGACATCTGTCACATGCCAGGGAGCCGCTGCATCGTGCTACTTCAGCCTGCAGTTTGTTAGCTTTTAACTTAAGTAATTAAGGAAAAATCAGTTGTGGTCAGTCACAAGTGGGAATGTTAAAGATTGCACGGTGTTTCCTGGTGCGTGTACCACAAGCAGAGTCGTACAATAACTAGAGATGTAAGGGACTGGGGTTTCTTTCCTTCTTCAGGCCAGATTATGTGGGGAGTGAAGCCTTTGGCGTGTCTTCAACTGGTTGTTTTTTTCCCCCCTTTCTGCAGGGTGAGGATGGGCAGGAAGCTCTTTCCTTTGAATTTCAGAAAATCAAATATTCATATGAGATAGACGGCAAGAAACAGTTTCTTCCTGTAGCTTTCCCTGTGGAACATCCCCTTTGTTACTACCAGAATGCCCGAGGCTATCAGGAGGACAAAGATATTCGAGCAGCTGAGAAGAAATACGGTACAAACAAGTAAGTTTTCCAGGCAGACCTCACTTTGCCAAAGTATCCCAGCATGTCAGGAACAGCGTTTTTGAACCACAGTTCTGGTCCTGGTTTTTACGTTTCAATTACTCCCGGCACTTGCTTTAAATTCCTTTAAGGATAGAGAACAGTATTGGACCGAGGGGTTTTCTCCAGCGTGGTCTATAGGTGCAGATTAATTGCATATAACAAATTAACTGAATCAAAGTCATTGAAACAGGGAGATTGTGGACGTTCTGGAGTAGAACCTGCTCTGACGCCAGAGGCTGCAGATGGCTTTTGGGTTGGGCTTTTGCTGAGAGTCTTGAATGTTTAGGTTAATAAGGATTCAATTCTTTCCCAGGGCTGAGATGGTGGTGCCGGAGTTCTTGGAACTCTTTAAAGAAAGAGCTACAGCTCCATTCTTCGTCTTTCAGGTAAAATGAACAAACAAAAAGAGCTGTAAGTACTTCTCCCTGCTAAAAAATGAGAGGATTCCTTACAATCCTGGCTTGAGAGCCATAAACCAGCTGGCAGCTTTCTAAAACCAGGAGTAGATGCTGTTCTTGCACTGTAATACTGGTTTTACTGCTGGGAGTGACCCTGTTTCTCCCTAATGCTTTACTGTGACTTTCTGGTTTTCTGGCTTGCTACTATTAAGTGTATACCAAGTTAACTTAAAAAAACATAAATTCCTAGAACTTGAAGGCTTTTGTTTTCTGAGTGAGATTAGAATAACTTCCGTGTCCTCCCCACAGGTGTTCTGTGTGGGTTTGTGGTGCCTGGATGAATACTGGTATTACAGTGTTTTCACCCTCTCCATGTTGGTTGCGTTTGAAGCTTCTCTGGTCCAGCAGCAAATGAGGAACATGTCGGAGATTCGAAAAATGGGCAACAAGCCGTACATGATCCAGGTAATTGGAACCAGAGAGGATTATGCATTAAATTTTTGATGTAGCTGTCTTTTAGCTGACTTGCTGTTCCTTTTTCCCATCCTTTTCCTCTGAACCTCTTCTGACGCATGCAGGGCTTCTCAAAGTGGTTTGGTTTTTTCTACAGGTTTACAGAAACCGCAAGTGGCGCCCCATTTCCAGTGATGAGATTATTCCAGGGGACATCGTTTCCATTGGTAATGACTTGCATGATGGTTGTAATCTGATTTTAAATAAGCTTTTGATTTTTTCTGGTCTGTTAAGTTGTGCAGTGAATTGAATTAGGCATAAAAATCTTAACAGTCTTGGTTGGGTGCTTTTGAGGACTTTGATTCATAGGTGTCACAATTCAAGGGTCCAAGAGATTAATCCTTGGGCTGGATCTCTTGGACCTGCTAGCTCTCTTGAAGAAAGGTAAATACCTAGATAAATCATCCTCAGATTTTTCAGCTTAGGATTGTGAAGATGAAGAGTTCCCTTCCTCCTGACAATATCTTCCTAGAATAGAAAGGGGAAGGGCAGATCTCTCTCTTAACCCTGCTCTCCTTTTTAAGGTTGTATTAGCCCAGGATGTGGTGCCAGTCTTTGAAGCCTGAGTGGCAATGAGAACCAAGTGACTTGATTTTAAACTCTTCTGTTCTCAATAGAGACTTAATAACCTTCAAACCCTTTCGGTTCTCAGCAGTGCTGAGTCGGTCCGTGCTGTGCTAGACTTGGCAGCCCATGAGAGGTTTGAAGCTTTAGGAATCTCCTGTATCTCAGCTAAACTGAAGGAGAGCTGTGCCCTGCCAGACAAATAGTCAAACAATAGTCACTTCTGCTTTTGAGCTTCTTCTCAGTTTTAACATATTAATTGCAGGCCGATCTCCTCATGAAAATCTAGTGCCGTGTGATGTGCTGCTGTTACGTGGAAGGTGTATTGTAGATGAAGCTATGCTGACGGGGGAGTCTGTGCCACAGATGAAGGTCTGTGTGAAGTGTCCCCTGTGCTGTCCCTTTGTTGCAACCTGGAAGAGCAAAAATACTCAAGCCACTGCAGCATTTGCGAGTGCAAATTAATCTCTTTGTGCGAATGCTGGCCCAGGCAACCTGGTCTGTTTGTTGTCAGCTCCCTATCAGTGATTGATGGTCTCTGGTAAATGAGAAACAGAAATGTCTGTTTTGTCTGGCAGTGTCTCCAGCCTTTGGGTCTGAACTCCGTCATGTGGGCATGGCATCGCCCTCCTACACATTCCCCAGTCTGGATTCCTTTGGCTGGGTAGAGGTGGGAGGAGGAACAAGTGTAAAGCACTTCAAAACCCTGAATCTTCCTTCTTTTTGTGCCAGTGGGTGACTTAAAAATGCTAAAGTAATGCTTGCAGAGCCTCCCTTGCTGAATTCAGCGTGCCAAGGGTGAACTAGTCCCCTGAAACCAGAATTTCCACAGGTGCCAGGCTCTAAACACAGACTGATCAGGAGTTGAGTGGCGTGTAAAGGTCTAGATTCAGTTCAGGCCACCTTCAGCTGACGTGAAGCTAAGAACATCTTTTGGGATAAGAACAGAAAGGAACACTTGAAGTTTACTTGTTGATAGCTGTGAATCTGAGACGTGAACGTTGTTCTGCAGGAGCCTGTGGAGGATCTCAGTCCAGAGCACGTCCTGGACATGCAGACAGATTCCCGGTTACACATCATATTTGGCGGAACAAAAGTGGTGCAGCACATCCCGCCCCAGAAAGCTAGCACAGGACTGAAACGTATGTACCTGCACAAATGCCCTTGGAGAGGGCACATCACGCGCTCACAGATTTATTTTAGAAGGCTTGATGCAACTTTTGGAGGATGGCATTGAGTCATTCTCCTTGGTTCTGTCACTAACAGTTTACTGTGATTATTGGACCGCTGTGATATTCTGTTGAAGTTGACTATGTCCCCTCGTAAGTGAGAGGAGGGCGTAGCTTCGAGTGTATTCTGTCTGTGATAAGCCTATAAAGGATTTCCGTAAGCTTACTGTTTTCATTCCTGCTCCTGTTCCAGCTGTCGATAATGGGTGTGTGGCGTATGTTCTGAGGACCGGCTTCAACACATCTCAGGTAAGATGTGAACATGCCTTCTCACCTCTGTCTTGTCGATGACGTTGGTTGTGTCGTTCAGTGCTTCGCTGTCAGGAAATCCTTATGAAGTACCACAGTGGGGAAATATAAATCAGGGCATTAAAATTACTTTTTTGTTTGGAAGAGGAATAAATAAGGTTGGTCTCTTCTCTGTGTGTCAAATAAGTAGTCTGATGTTTGGTGCAGAAGCCTGGGAGTCAGGATTCAGGGTTCCTGTTGTGACTGGCCACACTATGTGTATACTACAGCTCCTGGTTATCCCTGTTTCTGTAATGATAATTGTTAGGAAAGGGCATTTGAGTGTGTTTGTAGAGACTGGAGGTGTGAACGTGAGCTTTTTCAATTGAAAATTGAAGACTGCTTCAAAGAAATCATCAACTTAAGTGACTTAGGAACAGGTTTAGGGTTTTTAACAGATTAATTACAGGAATGGGAATAAGTTTCAGGCTCTGGCACCAAAACACCAGAGTGTAATTTTAAAATTGGATGTCATACATATTTTTAACAAACTACTGCATGCTGCAGAGATAGCTTCTTGCACTGAAGGCTGTTCTTCTCAGGGGAAATTGCTACGTACAATCCTCTTTGGGGTGAAGAGAGTGACAGCCAATAACTTAGAGACCTTCATTTTCATCCTGTTCCTGCTGGTCTTTGCCATTGCTGCTGCAGCATACGTCTGGATTGAAGGTGAGATTTCTTCTTGCCTCTTTCCAGGTCTCTACACAGGACTTGTACCAAAGCTTGTGGGAAGGACAGTTGACGTAATTTCTGAGAGTTACAATAGCTGGGTTGGGCTGCGCCAGTGTTTCAGTGTAGGGGCCCACACTGCATTCTGGATGCTTTTCTTGCCCTCCCACAGCCCTTCCTAGGTAGGTGAGCTTCTTTGTGGTACTCATCTTAGTTCTGTGGGGCACACAGCCTGAGGATGAGGAGGTATACAGGTCTTCTGTCTCATTCCGTAGGCACCAAGGATCCTAGCAGGAACCGTTACAAGCTCTTCCTGGAGTGTACTTTAATACTGACTTCGGTTGTTCCACCTGAACTTCCCATTGAGCTCTCTCTGGCTGTCAACACCTCCCTCATTGCCTTGGCCAAGCTCTGTAAGTACCAAGCCTAAACACAGAAACAAAAATAGGACTGCTTTCTTGTGTCTGGAACTGTGGGGATGTTGGTGAGGAAATGAGTGTGAAATGACTGTAGTGTCCTCAGTTTCTACCTAGTAACAGTATGGGTTTGGTGCTGGTGTATATGAGGGGGATTAAACCTCAAAGAACTTAGGAGTTGTGTGCCTTGAAGTGGGTCCTAAATCAAGTGTAGGAGGGAACTGCTTGCTCAACAGTCCTGCAGTTCTGCACTGAGCAGGCTCCTATATATGGAATAGGGAGGCCAATGACTTCTGTGTTGGACTACGTCATTGCTACAACTTGGGGTCTCTTCTGGTTTCAAATGCCACAGAAATTCAGAATGGGGAGTTTTGGGTTCATTAACTCTATCAGCACCGTGTTGATAGCTCCTGTCTTGTGATTAAAGCCACTGAGTGTCCTGTCCTGGCTTTGTTGTAGCTGATCTCTCACAGAATTTCCTCTCCTCTCTTCTAGACGTGTACTGTACAGAGCCCTTCCGCATCCCCTTTGCAGGCAAAGTTCAAGTTTGCTGTTTTGACAAAACCGGCACGTTAACCAGCGATCACCTTGTAGTGAGAGGAGTAGCTGGGCTCAGGTAGGTCCTGGGTGATTTTCATTATATGATTTGCTGTGGTCTGGGCTTTGAGCACTGTGTGATCACATTCCAGTAAGGAAGAGAAGATAGAAGAGGGATTCAGAGAGTGAAAGAAGTGGATTGAACTGGAAGGAGAGAGGGTTGTTGGTCTCTGGCAACAACACTTATGGGCTCAGGACTTCTGAATTTAATCGTCTTGGGGGACTTCTTGCACAGGGTTTTTATGTAACTGAGATCTTTGCTGCTTCTCTGTGCAGTAGCATCCTGCCTTCTCATGTCACTGCCGTAATGAACTGTGCTTGAAGGCTAGATGCCACAGCAGAGAGATGTCTTGGCCCTTTGATTCTGCAGTTATTTAAATGTGTTAGTTCAGGCCTCTACTTTGAGTGTTCTTGAATCAAGTTTGCTTTGGAGGACTGGCAAAAATTATGGGCTTTGGCACTGTTTGTAGTTGAGACAGCGCCAAATTTTCTATGGCTTTGATCTCGTCATGAGAAGCTCCACTGTTTACTGTATTAGAGTAGGAATTTTTGGCTGGGAAAAATTCCAGAATTTGTCTGAGATAATGTGAATGGGTCTGTTAACATGGGCAGTCTTTTTTATGCTGCAGGGATGGGAAGGAAGTGACACCAGTATCTGACATTCCTGTAGAAACCCACCGAGCGATTGCTACTTGCCACTCACTTGTACAGTTGGATGATGGGACACTGGTGGGAGATCCATTAGAGAAGGCAATGTTGATGGCTGTGGACTGGACCCTGACCAAAGGTAAAACCTGATTCCAGCTCCTCCCTGGTTGATACCTGAGCCGTGTTTATATATGGTGTGGGTTGCGGGGTGGGATTTTTTGGAGGAGGTGACGATGATAACACTTTGTCAGTTCTGAGCTTGACATTATCTAGTCTATAGAGGTTTCCTATGCCTCATGCCAGCTTTCTGCACGGAGTGAATTCCATCTGGTATGGTCCCAAGAACTGGTTTGGGGCAGTGGAAATCCTTGCACTGCATGTCTGAGGGACTACAAATAGTAGGAGTCCGTTCTCAGGACTGCAGATACTGCATTCTGCAACTGGCATGCTCAGGTTGGTGTCTTTTGGTTCTGATTGTGTAGACTCACTAAAATCAGGGTATGACTAGCGCAGATCACAGTAGTGAAAACATGACAGTGTGGGTTTTAGCATGGTCTGCTGGTAGTCTCTTTGGAGGCTTTCTACTCTGCTTTCCTGTCTTTCACAAACAGGTAACTAAAGTAGAAATCTTCCAGAAATACTGTATACCTATCCCACTGAAACCCATGCTGTTGTGGTTTTTTTGCTTCTGTTTTTTTACCTGCTACAAATTATGTTCAACCTGCTGCGTAGCTGTTCGTACTAATGCACACAGGTGTTCTGATCAGTTATATCCCTTAACTGTTGGCATGAGAATTTCCAGCTCTGTATGCTTGCATCTAAAGAGAGGAAATTCATATTATCTCGGTGACCTATGGGTTCCTTTGGGACCCAACGGGAGGGTTGTTGCTTTTGATACCGAGAAACCTTTCAGGATTTCCTGATCTGTTTGTTTCCAGATGAGAAAGTTTTCCCCAGAAGTATTAAAACTCAGGGACTGAAAATTCACCAGCGCTTTCATTTTGCCAGTGCCCTGAAAAGAATGTCTGTCTTGGCGTCGTACGAGAAGATCGGCTCGACTGATCTCTGTTACATTGCAGCTGTGAAAGGGGCCCCAGAGACGCTACACAAAATGGTGAGCGCATCTCTCTAGGAGAGGAAGGGCCTTCTCTAGCACCTGTGCTCGTCCCTGTACATCTCTGCTTGTCCCTGCCCAGTCTGGAACCTGAATGACATAGGGATTTCATCCTGCAAAAGAGCACAGCGAGCCAGTGCCTGAATATAAACTCCGCTGGGGAGTTTCAGTCTAATCCCAGTGAGATCCGAGTATCTTGCCATATGTATTCCTGGCCTTGTTGCTTTTGCTGACAGCAGAGAGCTAAATCTGGGGGATCTACTCTTTTGCCCTTGATGGTGAGGGACCCTGCCAAAGGTGCCTCTTTTCCTCTGTCTGAATATTTAATGTGAAGTGCTGGAATGTTCCACAGAATTGTGTTTGGAACTGTGTTCATATGGTGCTTTTCCCCATGCCTTCTCTAGTTGTCTCAGTGCCCAAGCAACTACCATGCTGTCCACACGGAAATTTCACATGAGGGGGCAAGAGTGCTGGCCCTTGGCTACAAAGAACTGGGGCACCTCACTCACCAGCAGGTATATCTGTCTGTTTAAGCCTTGAAATTGAGCTCCTGTCAAAGGAAACAGAGATGGTGCGAGCAGGGCTGGGGAAGAGGGTGTCTCTTTTGGGATGTGGTTGCCCAGAGCTGCTGTAACCGTGTTGCTTTTACGATCTGGATCTTCTGGGAAGATCGCAGCCTCTGCATTGTGCTCCCAGCTTTGAATTCCTGTGCATTATTGATCAATACTTCTGTTTCCCTGTTCGTAAAGCAGGGTCAATTCTTTCCTTGTAACAACTGAGGAGGCTTAGCACTGAACTTCTTAGCTGTGAACCTGGTTTTATGTGGGGATGGGCACGTGTAACTCTTTTCAGGGCTGTCTCTGTGGAGCTTTGTGCCAAAGAGGCCTTTCTTCTAGAGCAGCTGGGGATGGTCCAGGGTTGCTCTGTGCATCTCAGAGCACCAGTTGTGTTTCTAGTGATGCTCTGATTGCAAGGAAGCGCCCATTGGAAAACAAGATTCCTGCTACAAAGCAGCAGGTAACGCTCAGCTTGCTGATTTGCTTTGGCAGGTGCGAGAGATGAAACGTGAAGCTTTAGAGTGTGATCTTAGGTTTGTTGGATTCATTGTGGTTTCCTGTCCTCTCAAAGCGGACTCCAAATCCGTCATCAGGGAGATCCAGAACGCATCACACCACGTAAGCGTCAGCAGCATCCTAGCCTTACCGGTAGCCATGGTGTTTGGGATGTGGAATTTCAGTACCAGAAGCCTTTGTGGAAAGAGGGCAAAGGCTTTTCCATGGCGAAGGCAGGGAGACCTTGTGGATATGATGTTACTTTTGCAGTGGGATTTGCCCTGGCCCAGAGAGAAAACATTTCTGTGGGGTGCTGCAGAGAGCAACACCTCATAGGGAATGTCACAAGGGTCCAAGCTAGGCAGAACCCTTAAGTGTAGAGGAGACTTCCTGTGAAGTGCTGCTTGCCTACCCAGAACTGATTTTTGACCTCTCTCGCTTTCCCCTCAGGTAGTGATGATAACAGGAGACAATCCTCTCACTGCCTGCCATGTGGCCCGGGAGCTACACTTCCTCCAGAGGGAGCACACCCTCATTCTGCAGCCTCCTGTGAGCAAAGGTAACCAACCGATCCCTTGCAGGAAACTGTTCTGTGTTTTGGAGGACAGCAGCCAAAGCCCTGCTGGGGCACTGTATCAAAGTTAGCCACGTGCTGTTAGCACTGCTGCTTGATGCTGATAATGGAAATTACTCACTTTCCAGAAGCCTAGATAACCCCCTGTCCTTTGCCCCTCTCTTTTCTGGCTTGGAGTACTATGCAAGCTACATACCTTCCTCTGCCAGCTCAAAACTAAGCCATCTGAGCACCAAAATAACAAAAATAACGGCAGCTTGAAGGCCTCCTTGCTGTGCAGGTTCAGAGACCATCCAGGGAAGCTGAGAGCCATGTCACTGCAGGGAAGGGGAGTCCACATAAAGACCATAGCTAGGTGGGAGGTGGGCATGTCACTGTCCTAAGAAGTGGAGGTCCTTCTGTCCATAACGCGAGGGTCAGCATCTGTAGAGTGGCTGGGAGCATTTCTTACAGCCAGGCACCTCAGGCATGTTCATGTCAAGCTCGTGCTTCTCTTTCCAGGCTCCAGCTGGCAGTGGCAGTCCATCGACGGTGCTGTCATGCTCCCAATCTTGCCAAACTCCTTGCGAGAGCTGACGCAGCGGTATGACCTGTGCATAACTGGGGAAGGTCTCTCTCACCTACAGTCTGTGAACAGACAGCAGCTGCTGAAACTCATACCGCACATCCAGGTGTTTGCCAGAGTGGTGCCAAAGCAGAAGGTGAGAGATTTCAGCTGCTGGTAAAACCCAGTTTTAGCAGGGTTCCCAGCAGGGCTCATGTGGTGCCTGGGAGCCACATAGATACTAGCACATGATTAATGCTAAAGCTGTTTACAGCAAACGAGCGTAACCTCTCCTGATACCTAAGCCAGCAGGCAGCAAGGACCAGAGCTCAGGGTGTGCCACATTGTTATCCTGAAGAGTCCTGAGCCTGTTAGCCCATTCTAGCTCTGCATTCCTAAAAGAGATCCTGAAGGTGAAGCTTTTGGAGTCTGGCTGTGAGGCCAGTGAGTTCCTGTAGAGCAGAAGCACTTGACCAAGATGCATAACCCAGTGCAGACAGCAGCATATCAGAACACACAGGCTGCCCATTCTCACTATGCCTTTCTTTTTGCAGGAGTTTGTAATCACTACTCTGAAGAGCCTGGGCTATGTCACGCTGATGTGTGGGGATGGGACCAATGATGTCGGAGCTCTGAAACATGCAGATGTGGGTGAGTCCACATGCAGGACTCTCATGTGTGCCCCTGTCTGAGTTTGGCTAGTGTTCCTAAACACAGAACCAGTGTTTCTCTGGTGTTTTGAGGGCTGGGATCAATCTGACCAACATCATTTGGTGGCATAAACTAACATAAAGAAGAAGGATCTCTGCGCTGGTGGAATACTCACTGTGTGTGCGCCAGCAGGCAGCATGAATTAGCTGCCAACATGTTTTCCTGGAAGAAAGATTATTCCTAATGTGTTTGGGGGTTTTTTTCCACTAAGCTTTACTTCAGCAAGTGTAACATGTCTGAAGTCCCTGTGTAACTAGCCTGCCCCCCTGACTCCAGGTGTAGATTGCAGTTGGGATCCCTACTTGTTGAAAATGCTCTGCCAGGAAGGGGATTACAGGCCTTTTTCCCTGCAGCTAATGTTTTTACACTCCTACAGGAGTGGCACTGCTGGCAAATGCTCCTGAGAGACTGCCCGAACGGAAGAAGAGAACCAGAGATGGACCCAGTGATGGGAGGCCTGCCCTGCCATCGCTGGGGAGTGGGACTGTGAAGCCCACCTCCCGTGGTGCCAAGCACAGAGTCATGTCCCAGAGAGAGGAACAGCTGGCAATTCAGAGGGTTGGTAACAAGATGTTTAAAAGCCCCGTTAACTTATCCTTGTTCTTTGTTCCTCCTCTGGTTTACTGCTAATTCATGAGAACTGGAAATGGCAGGACGTATTGGGAAAAGACCAGCTTTTTTGCTTCTTATCCTGCAATAGTAAAATGGATTTGAGCAGAGAAGGTGCTGCTTTTCCAGCCAGCCATCAAGCTAAAGCTGCAAGCATGAAGGCTTCTCAGCCTCCTCCCCTTGGAACAGGGGTGTGGGAGAGGATAGTACAAGATCATCTTTGATCCGGGTTGTGATAATGAGGTTTGCCTTTGTGTCTTTCCCCTATTTGTCTGCAGGAGCGGATCAGTCAGGTCCTGAAGGATTTGGAAGAGGAGCGTGTACCAGTCGTGAAGTTGGGTGATGCCAGCATTGCAGCCCCCTTTACCTCCAAGCTCTCTTCCATTCAGTGCAGTAAGTGCGTAGTGGGAGCTGAACGGTTGGTGGCCATCTCCGTGTGTCCCATTTCCCCAAGGGGAGTAAGTCTAGATTTGAAAGAAGCCAAGACAGAGGGCGTGGGGTGGTGAGAAGTGCCCCCAAACCCATGGCTTTGCCGCCTTTTTGTGTGGAGCAACCCTGTGGAGGTTTCTTGGATGGGGACGGGAGCAGTGAGGGCTTAGCTTCCCTCTGTACCGCTTCAGAAAAGGAGAGGACTGAGGGACAAAGCCCCAGAACCTGTTTTGTTTTGTTTCCAAATGCTGCTTCCTCTTGCTCCTTAGTCTGCCACGTGATCAAGCAAGGTCGTTGCACGCTAGTGACAACACTCCAAATGTTCAAGATCCTTGCCCTGAACGCCCTGATCCTTGCTTACAGCCAGAGTGTCCTCTACTTGGAAGGGGTGAAGTTCAGTGATTTTCAGGCAACTCTGCAGGGTCTGCTGTTGGCTGGCTGCTTCCTTTTCATCTCCAGGTCAAAGGTAAGGGGAAGAAAGTGTGTTGGAACAGCGGCTGGCTGATGTCAGTTATATCAGGATTACTGAAGGAATGCCTCTCTCCAAAAAAAGCCATTTATTTTAATAAGTTAACAGTCCACAATGCTGGAGGGCATGGGGTTTTTTTGCTCCCCTGGGTTTGGGGGGCTCCTGAGGCCAGCGCTTGCTTAAGGGAGCATCTTGTGATTGCAGGCAGGCAGCTTTGTTCAGGTTGGTGGAAGAGGTGGGAAGGGTAATGCAGATAAATGCTTCAGTTGAGGCTGTTACTTGCACCGACTAAGCTGTGGGTCTCATGTACACGTGAAGTGAAATTCTCGCAGGCATTTCCCAAGAAACACAATTGTTAGTTGGATTCTGCTGGAAAACTGCCTAGAGATGGTCAAAACCGTTCCAGTCAACCCTGCTTGCTTTTCTTTTGCAGCCTTTGAAGACACTTTCCAAGGAGCGCCCGCTGCCAAACATCTTTAACCTTTACACGGTCCTAACAGTGCTGCTGCAGTTCCTCGTGCATTTCCTCAGCCTTGTTTACCTGTACCGCGGTGCTCAGGCACGCAGCAATTCCAAGTAAGTGTCCCTTCCTCTGACACTGGAATTTTTTCTCCAGTTGCTGTTAAGCAAGAGGGTGGAGAGAGGCTTCCCCCACCACAGTGCTCTTTCTGCGACTGCTTTATCAAGCACGCCAAGTGTTAGGAGTTTCATGTGTTAGACGCATCCAGAAAAAGCATTTCTGAGTTGTGCATCAGCAGGCAGCTCAGTGTGGCATGGATGCGATGGAACCAGTGGGAATATGGTCTGTGATACGTTGCAGTTCCCACATGGACGGGGAAAGGAAAATAGAAATAACACCAGTGAGTGGATTACTGGAAAGCTTAGGAAGAAAAACACACACACACCCTAAATTTTTTTCCACTTGATTTTTATTTTGTGGAAGAGAACCCAATGATTACCTGTGCTTGCAGCATCCGCAGCTCTGCTCTCACCCGTGCAAGCATGCTTGTGTCGGAGGTGGGACTGCTGCTAATGGGAGCCACCAAAGTTTGCGAACAAACTGTTGTTGCCCAACAAAACTTGCATGTAGTTTAAATAAACCATAGTTTAAATAAACTGGTGATTCTGAGTCTGGTCCACTGATCTCCAGCTTTGTTCCCTTTTAGACAGGAGGAGTTTGTGGATCTGTACAAGGAGTTTGAGCCCAGCCTTGTGAACAGCACTGTCTACATCATGTCGATGGCAATGCAGATGGCCACGTTTGCTATCAACTACAAGGCAAGCCATGTTTAGGTTACATCTCCAGCAGCACCAGAGAAATTATTTTGTAATTCAGGTGCAATAATACAAAACAACGTTCTTCTCATTTTGTCAGTGCTCTGCAGGGAAAAACTCCCTCTTTTTGCACCAAGTTGGAATGAGCCAACTGTCCTAAACTGTGTCATGAATTGCTCCACATCCCCTAGTGTGCATGAGTACAGCCTTACCTCTGCTCACCGTTTCTCCCTGCTGTGTTTCAGGGCCATCCTTTTATGGAGAGTCTACAGGAGAACAAGCCTTTACTGTGGAGCATCGTCCTTTCAGGGCTTGCCATCGTGGGCCTTCTCACGGGCTCTTCGCCAGAATTCAATGAACAGTTTGGCTTGGTAGAAATCCCTACTGAGGTGAGCAGGCAGCGTTTCTCTGTGCTTACTTAATTTTAGGCATGGTTTCCAGTGGGAGAAGAGGTCTGAGCCTGTCTTCAGGAACTCTGGAGGAATCTTAAGGTTTTTAGCAGATAACAGCTCACAGGAGCACTAACTACCCCCATAGTTCATGTGGTAGCAATCCTGCTGAAGCAGTGGGGATTTTTTCCAGCATGCTGTCACTTTTTTACAATTTAGTGACTTTTACAGCATGCTGTGAAAGCCAGAAGTTCAGGCTCTAGTTCAGCAGTTGCTGCAGAGGCTGTGGGGACGGAGCAGCTGAACGGGGACTAATGGGTTGTGTTTGTTTTCCTAGTTCAAGATTGTGATCACGGAAGTGTTGCTGGCTGACTTCTTCCTCGCCTTGCTCGTGGACCGAATTCTGCAGTTTCTGCTGGGGAGCGCAAAACTTAAAGTGCCTTCCTGAAACGGATTCCGAGGTCCCTCGCCCCCAGCAGCGCTATACAAAGGACAGCACCCAGGGCCGCGTTTTGCCATCACGAGAAGAATCATCCTTAATTCTTTTGACAATAACTCTGATCCTGTTCAGAAATAGGCGTGGGGAAGCTTTCTTCCAAATCACGCGGACGCCACCTCTGAAACAAGACCTGACTTTTTAACGTTTGCAGGACGTACTACCAACTGTCGGGAGTTTTGTACTGCCCTAACGTTTAAGGAAACGTTTACAGAATTTGGTAACTAAAATCAGAATCGATGTATTTTGAAACATGTTTGGAACTTCCTTTGTGGGGCTGAAAGCTTTGTGGTGTTTTTAATAGATGGTGAGATCAAGTGCAGGAATAACAACGGCAACAAACTAGAGGTGAGGCTCAGGGGTAGGAGTTCTCACACAACAAACACTACAACCACCCTTGCAACAGGTAATGTTCAGAATAAAGAGTTGTAGCATTGGCAAAGTGTAGGAGAACAAACACTGCCAAGAACTTCTATACATTATGCTGTTGTACATGCCAACCCTGAAGCCCTGTATTTCAAAACCATTACAAAAATATTTTGGCAGGTGAGAAGAGAAACATGTTTTATTTTTCTACCTAAGCAATTCCTGTAATCAGATATTGATTGCATTTCTTCAGCTATCTTGAAATTTAATCTGAGAGAGGGAGGAGCTCAGCCCAGCGGGATGTTTGGCTGCAGTTTACATCCTTGAGGTAGACTCCGGTGCTAACAGACGCTGGGTGGGAGCCTAGCAGCAGCTGTCCTTTCAACTACAAAAGCGTAATTGTACTGAAAACAAAACAAAAAGTGGTCAGGACACGACACTGGTATTTGAGAAATTCCAAATATGACTGCTGTCCACCTCAAAAGAGGTGCATGACCAAAGCAGCCTGCTTACCTCTTTCTCAATATCAGCAAGTGACTTAACATTCAGGTCTGCAAGGATAGCCTAAAAGAAAGACATAAAATATTTCTAATTAAGACTAGTTATAAGGTAGGACTAAGAACAGCAGCTTAAATGAAGACTCACGTTACTGCCAGAACTCAGCTTGCTTTCAAATTTGGGGTGTAGTGTGAAAGGCACTCCGTCCATAGCTGGGAAGAGAAGTGAGAGATGCTTTAGGAACATCCCAGGAGCTGCTCTGAAAATACACAATTACTTAATTGCCGCATAAAGCCGATGAGTGGAAGGGGACACCTTAGCACCCAGAGAAGAGTTTGAGCAAGATGTCGGTGACATCTTTTAATTCAAGCCAGGACTAACTTTCAGGAAGGGAAAAGTCTTTAAGAAAACCTTCTTCTAAAAATTGAGCTCAGTTGCAGTCTTTAAAGGGAACAACTGTGTGCAAACCCAACTATCGGCCTATATTTTCATTTTAAAGTACTCTTTAAACAGGGATATGCTTGCTTTATGCAGCTTCCTCGTTTGATTCCAGATGAAGAACCACTTTACCTGAGAGGCCGTAGATGTTGGAGGTGTCGTACAGAGATTCGTGCTGAGAAGCGCGTTTGATGCTGCATCGAGCCGCAGGTGACCTGTAGCAGATTGGAATAATTAACAGTCGGAGCATTAGCAGCACGCAGCAGGTAACGAGCCCCAGACCAGGGGAATGGAAATGGTGAGGTGACACCAGCAGTTGCAGGATTTATTCCCAGTCCTGAACTGGTTCAGGTAAGACTTGGGGTGGCGGGGGGGAATAAATGAGTGCATACGCACTTGTGGTCTGAGTCAGGGGGTTGGAGCGAGAGCTGCTTCAGACCTTCGCTGATGGGGGGCTGCGCCTTGGATTTCAAAACCGGCCCTTTTTTACACCAGATGGCAAAATTACCTATTTCCCTAGGGGGAAAAAAAAAAAAAGAAATAAATAACCACCAGGCCCTTTGCTGTGAGCAGTGGCAGGGCGGGCAGGGCCCCCCTACCCTATTTTCATGTAGTGTGGGAGGGCTTTGCTCTTGGAGCTTAGCTTGAGGTCGAAAACGGCCGTTTCAGCGGTGTCCAGTGGCAGCAGCTTCATGTAGACCCGCTTTTTGCGGGAGATGCCGGTCCCTGTGGAAAAGGGGGAGGAAAGCAGGCGACAGGACCAGGACGGTGGGAACCGGGGACCGGCCCCTGCTGTCCCAGACCCCCCCCCGCCAGGGAGTTAGGGGGTACTTACGGGGCTCCGGGAACTCGGGGATCCGGGTGTAGCCGGGGGGCTGAGGGCTCCGGTCGCTCAGTACCTGCAGATCGGTCACTACGGGCCCGGGAGCCGCCTGGACAGGATGGGACCTCGGTACCGGCCCCGGTTCTGGCCTCGGCCACCCCCCGCCCCGGTCCCGGTCCCTCCCCCCCCACCCCGCACCTGGGCTCCGCCGGTGCAGACGCAGAGGTACCCGCCGCCCTTGTGCCCGAAGCCCTTGGCCAGGTTGGCCGCCGCGCCCTCCACGGTAACGGTGATCTGCGGGTACAGGGACCGTCAGGCCACGGGGGAACCGGGCGGCGGCGTTGTCATCGTCCCCCCGGCTCCGCCCGCCCCTACCGCGGTCCAGCCGGCGGGGGCCGCCTCGGGGGCAGCGGCCCAGGCCACGCCGGTGAGCGGGGTCTCCGCCGCCGCCATCATAACCGCCGCTTCCTCCCCGGGAGTGGCGGAGCGCCGCCCCGCCCCCAGCTCCTCAACAACCATTGGACGGCGCATGGTTACGGCTACGGCGATTGGCTGGCGCCATCTGAGCGACGAATGAGTTAACCACTAAGCGACGACCGACCGCTCGGGCTGCCTTCGAAGGCGGAAGCGCGGGGGAACCGGGCAGGAACCGGGCTCCCCCCGCCTTTATTGACAGCAGCACCGACAGCGCGGCCCGTAGCCCACCCACCAACCCCCGGCTCAGCCCTCCGGTGGCGGCGGCATCATCTTCCTCAGCGGCGGGGCGGCGATCAGCTTGCGCACAGGGGAGTTAACCAGCTGCTGGAAGGTCCTCGTGGCTGAAACGGGGGGGAAAGCTCGTTAACCCCTGTTAACAAGCCCCACCGAGGCTTCCACGCCCCGCCACCGAGGGATTCCTGCTTACCGAGCTGCTCCGAGAGGTGCCGGAGGTATTGCTGGCTGTCTTCGGTGAAGGCCTGCAGCAGCTTCACCGCTTGCTGTAGCTCGTCAAGCTGCAAAACCAAAGCGTTAACAGGCAAAAAAAAGCTAAAAAAAAAAAAAAATTAAAGAGAATTTTCCCCCCCCCAACTCACCACAAGCTCCATGCAGCTCAAGACCTCCCCCTGCTCATCCAGGATCTTCTGGTAGTTGGGTTTGGTGGCGAGGACTTGGGCCTGAGATGTCTGGAGGTAACTGCAAGGCTCGGCCTGCCCTCGGCTCCTCTTGCATTCCTCCAGCTGCCTGCACAGCAAAAGTCATTTACCCCTCAGGTGGCGTTTCGTTTTCTTTTCCAACACAGAACAGCTCTAAGATGGAGAGTAACAATCACACCTGGATATTTCTTCAGCACTTTCCTGGTGACGCAGTAAGAGCTCATCCCAGGACTGACATTCGGCAGTGAACCTGCGGAGCGAGAGGAGAGGACAGGTCTGTACCCCGCAGTTGGAAAACCGAAATGCAGCGCTGGCTCATACAAAAAAAAGAACCATTTAAAGGGATTAAATATGCCCAAAATACCCTCGAGGAAGGGTGTCCAAACCCATACTGGTGTTGAGAGACTCGGACCGTGCAGACGGTCGATCTTACCTGGTGATGTACTCCTTAACTTGGGCCACTGACTCATCCAAAGCCGGATCCAGTAAAATCCTAAAGCACAGACAGATCATCAGCACCGTATAGCAAGATGTATATGTATAGCGAGATGTATACGTTCCACAGAGGGCTCTGGTGACTGTTTGGGCGCTAAATGCTTAGAATTGCAGAATACAAAAGAGAAAACTCTTGATCCCAAAAAAGATAACACCCCTTGGAATAGTCACTGTACTGGTTTGTCCAGGGATACCAGCCCCCCAAAAAAACTTAGCCACCATCAGCGGGGTTAGACGGTTTATTTAGACAGCTAGGCAGGCCAAAACCAGAAAAACAGAATCACAGAACAGTTTAGGTTGGCAGGGACCTTAAAGATCATCTCGTTCCACCCCCCCCCCCGCCACAGGCAGGGACACCTTCCACTGGACCAGGTCACTCAAAGCCCCGTCCAACCCAGCCTTGAACAGTTCTACCACCTCTCTGGACAACGTCTTCCAGTGCCTCACCACCCTCACCAAAAAGAACTTCTGATCTAAACCTACCCACTTTCAGTTTAAACCTGTTACCCCTCATCCTGTCGTTACACTCCCTGACAAGGAGTCCCTCCCCGGCTTTCCTGTTCCCCCCCCCCCAAAGTACTGGAAGGCCACTCTAAAGTCTCCCCGGAGCTTTCTCTTCTCCAGGCTGAACAACCCTAGCTACGTATGACCTCCCAAATACGTGATCCTTATTATTCATGTGCATATACCTGTGATTTTTATACATATTTATTCATTTAATAGGCAAAATCTTATTTAGTTTGACTTCTGAACCACTCCCCTCCCCAGACCCTGCACGCCTACAAAGGGAAAACGCAGTGGTTTCTTTCCCATTAAGAAGTTTCACACACACCCCTAAAATCTGCTGGCACATTAGCCTTTCCCCGCTGGTTCTGTTATAGTTGCCTGGATGAGGGAAGCCAGCTAATTAAAGTGTTTCAATGAACTCAAAGCATTTTGACAACTGGTTTGTGCTGGCAGGGCGAGGTCCTTGTATGCAGCAATAGATGCGTTTTGTGTTCAGGCTACCCCCTTCTCCCTCCACTTCGCCCCCCAAAGCGGTACGACTCACTACTTACTTACACTCCACAAGGGATGAATTTGGCAAGTACTTACCCTTTAGGGTCTTCTACGCAGCTCTTCAGCGTTCCGTCTTGTTTCAACTTCTGTATGTATCGCTTCAAGTCTTCGGAAACTGAGTGCACTGGAGATGAAGGCAAAATAAAACAGGATAAAACAACACTCGTACCCACTGCCTAGAAAACTAGTAATACTGAGAAACGAAGCTGTTTCCTAACCCGCAGACACTGCTCTGACTCCTTATCAGAAGGCATTCTAGTTATGCTGTTTCTAAAGGAATAACTCATCTCTGCGACCACGGTTTACATTCGTGTGTCCATTTGTCTTCCCTCCCAGAAACTGTGGTCACGAACAGCATCTTAAAAACATTGTTCCCATATTTTTGGCTGCACCCACCCCTTCTAGGAGACTGCTGGTTGCGTTTTGAGAGGATGCTAGGGAAGAGCCAGTATTTTTAAGTTCAGGATTACCCTTGCTGATACATATATCGCACCTTACCATTAGCTTTGAAAGCCTCAGGGCTAAAGCTGTCAGTCTGCTTCAAGGCATGTTTGAGCTTCTGTGCAGAAAACTAAGAGAAGATGGAAAAGAAGGTCTTAGCACACAATTCCTGAGCTGTATATATATGGCAGAGCTTGCGGGAGGATTTGTTACTGAAGTAGAAAGGAGTCCCTCCTTCCCCAGCCCGTATTTCACAACTTAGTTATACAAATCAGAACGTACGTTTAGTGGCAGAAGGCAGGCAAGAGAAAAATGATTCACTTTTAAAAGAGAAGATCTTACCTGGAAACTGGACAACAACAGCATAGAAAGCCGGTCTACCTCTGGCAAGTCCACGCTAATTGATTTGCTTAATTCTGAAAAAAACAGAACAAAATTATTTAAGAACAATTACATTCACACCAAGCTACAAACAGCTGAAATGTTCCTGAAAGACACTAAAAGCTGTTGTTGTACAGGAGTGCGGTTTGCAGGATATGGAAGGAGCACGGAAAAGAGGGAGAAACAGAGTTCCTAACAAGGAAAAGTCACGCGTAAAGCTCAACCGTGGAAATAAAAAGGCAGAGACAATAAACCACTGGTCTACAGAAGCCGCTAATGCAGCACCTCCTTTTAACCTCAAGTACTTGGACCTCCGAGACCACTGCCATCACAGATGTCAGTGGCTACTAGTTTGGAATAACACAGTTATGCTGTAATCACCCTAAAGGTCATGCCATGAAATTAAATTTCAAGTTGCTGCGGGCTGCCCTACAAGTTTCTTGAGAGCGCTTGATAAAGGGAGGAAGGGGAGCACGGACCAGTGACATCTTGGTGAACAGGAGGCAGAGATTTTCGGCGTTTTGTCCCCTTCAGGCTTGAGCGACACCAAGAGCGACGCTTGGCTTCAGGAGAGGTGATGAGCAGTCTCGGGGACAAGTGAAAAGAACGCGATGTATGGTCTTTCTTAGCACTGCTTCTCCAGGGAGACAGCCTTTTGGGACTAGGTCCGAGGGGGTGTTTCCTGAGACTGGGACCTCCTTGGGGTTCTTTCCTCGATCCCACTGTCTCACTGGGACTAACGTTCTTCTCATTAACAGCAGTTACATCAGGTAGATTTAGGAATTGTTCAGGATTCGCTTTCTTCTCTCCAGGGTCAGCATCTGAGAAAAACGGACATAATCAACGCATCAGCAGGGCAGAAAGAGAGGAAAGGGTCTATCCCCAAGGATTCGAAAGCGCTGAACCTGTTCTTTACGCTTTGTTATCCAGCTCGGTGCAACAGCAGCGCTGAGGTACGACGGCTGGATCCCCACTTCACAGCCTCCCAAAACCGCCGGTGCCTCGGGTTCTCCTTTCCAGCACCAAGATCCTTCTCCCGAGCCCCGGGAGGGCCCCCACTGGGCGGGGAACGATGCTCAGCACCACCCATCCCTCCCCGCTCCCGGGCCCGCCGCCCCCCTTACCTGACACTACAGCTTCAGCCGCCGGGCGGGCTCCGCCGGGGGAACGCTGAGGGGGAAAAACGGTTACGAGGCTGGTAGCGAGGCTTCCCCGCGGCCCCCCTCAGCCAGACAGGACCCCACACACACACACCGCTCACCTCCTCTTCCTCCGTCCCGCCAGACGGCCGCGGTAAAGCGGGAGCCGGCCCGCAGCCCTCCGCCGGTTGCTCCGCCATGGCGGCGTCCCGCGGCCGCAGCGGCCGTTGGGCGCGGGGGACGGCGGGAAGGCGCCGCCCGCTGGCAGGCGCATGCGCAGAGGCTGCCTCCCCCCCTCCCCTCAGTTTCCCGCCCTCATCCCCTCAGGGACCCCCGCCGCCTCAGAGCTGAGAGGAAAAGGAGGGGAAGGAAAAAAAAAAAAAAAAAAAAAAAGGCTTTGGAAGTTTATTATCTTTGATAAAATCTCAACTGAAAAGGGTGGACTCTGCGTTAACAGCTGCAGAAATGCACAAAAACCTATTATCCATGGGGAAGTCGGGGGGTTTTGTTGGTTTGTTGTGGGTTGGGGTTTTTTTTTTTTTTTCTTTTCACTAGACATTAAATTAGAATTACGTGGAATGACACATGATGGAAGGTCCTACCCGAGAGCAAAGTCCAGTGAGAGTTTTGGTAAAGCAACGTTCTGATTAATTAGCTCAGAATGAATTCTAGTTAAGAAAAGCTTATTTTCCTATACAAAATTACAATACAGAGAACGCATACAATTACAATACAGGGGGTTTAACTGTTAGTAGCTATCAACTAGAACAGAAATTTCATAGTAAAAAACTTTATGGAAATTAAAATAAGTCAATTTTCTTAAGCTGTAAAACTTGAGACAAATGCCAAGTTCTAGAAGAGACACTTTCAGATTCTTACCATAAAATCCATATTTTAAAAAATGAATTTGGTTAGGAAAATGAAGCAAGTTCTTTTAAAACAATTTCACATCCCAATGGGCATAAGTAAAAAGAACTCAACTGCGTGAGGCTGAGAGGTAGAGAGGTATCATTGTAATCACAATCTTCTATTGGTTCCAGGGTTTTTTCTGAGGTAATTAGCTGTGTGTCAAGTTGTATAAACAATGGTATTGGCAAAAGAGCAACATTGACAAATTACACTAATGACCTCTTTCCTCTCATCAATAGGTCCTAAAAACTTAATTAGACGCATCCGAATTAACACTTCCAGGGTCTCCAGCAGGTGAAGTGATTGATGAAGGGGTGGTAGCATCCTGCCAGCTGCCATTAGCCTGAAGGGAGAATAAATATATCATTTCATTAAATCTTTAAGAAACTACTTGCAGACAACAAAGTATGCCTTTATATGTTTACACCTTACAAGCGACAGTGCTTTTGGAAGTAAATAACTACATATCGGCTCCGACAAAGCATAGTCCACAAATAACCCGTAAACGCCCCCCCCCGCCCCAAGATTTTATGGTGTTACTCTTATTCCTAGTGCCATCTCCTTATGGCAAGAATTAACCAAAGTGCACAAATTTTCTGGTGAGCAAAGCCAGAACTCTAAATCACGTCTCCGGGAGGGAAAGGCTGCTGTATTAAACTACACCTTTTCCAGCTTCTTCCTATCCCCACATCAGATACATCGGGGGGAATAAAAAGTCAACATTTATTCACAGATCGTTAACTAATCTTGGGCAAAATTTCTGTTTCTAGCAGGTAATACCTCAGCACATCTTACATCTATACGCTGCGTCGTATACAAAGGATTCCCCACAATTGTGTCATATCTTCCTGTCTGGTGTATGACGTGATGTAAGGAATCCATCTAGAACAAGATGCCGCAGAATGAGAATGGTAAGGATAAAAAGTCAAGTGAAAGAAATGCAGTAGTACATGGTACATATCTATTGGGCCAAAAATTCTTTAAATAAGGGGCAGGTTTTCTTGCAGGAAGACAAGTTTTCTTCACAGCTTCTTGCTATTAACAGAGCTATACATAGCTACTTCATAATCAAGCAGAATTAGAGCCTATCACCTACAGATTTTATAAGAGAGGAACAGATTTTATGCAGTTCAGGTACATTTAGAAATTCAGCAGAAAGCTTAAAATGAGTTTGACAATACTGTTAACTAAAAATCCTAAGCACAGTTCTACTTATATGGAGAAAGACTGACTCTAAAAGGAGAAAACACCGATTCATTAATGTAAACTTAAAGGGAGAGAACAACAGCAGTAGGTTAATTTAGGTATCAGTTAGTTCTGTAAGAGAAAATTCCAGTTCCAAGAGAAAATACACACTTGAGCATGTTTGTTTCTCGACTTGAGAAATTTGACTCTAGTCATTTCTTGCATCCTAGCCAGCGCTGGCCAGAGACAGAAAATCCATCCCTATCTAGTATTAAGAGAATCTACTCTGAAAAAAATAAAACAAGATTGTATAATCCAACCCTGCTGTTCGAAGCGGGGTCGATTACAGCAGGTTGGGTTTTAAATATCTCTAAGGA
Organism: Haliaeetus leucocephalus; assembly: GCF_000737465.1. NCBI lineage: Eukaryota > Metazoa > Chordata > Aves > Accipitriformes > Accipitridae > Haliaeetus > Haliaeetus leucocephalus. Next base: position 101,973 of record NW_010972696.1, on the reverse strand, counting down.
CAGAGGCTCCATAACCTCCCTGAGCAACCTGTTCATACAGTATAAAGGACAGAGAAATGGGATTTTAACATTTATCCCACTGCTGAAAGTACCTTTTTTTTTTTCTCCTTACTGACCTGCGACTGCACGTTGGCTCCCACTGGGGAGCTCTGGTAGGAAGTCAATGACTGCAAGTTTATAAACGAATCTCCAGAATTTGTCATCTTAAAAGAGCCAGAGGAAGCTGAAAAAAAAAAAAAAACCACAACATGTTTTAATGAGAAATAAAACCCACCAAAAATGGCTCTTCAGTAAGTATTACATTATTTAAGTTTAAAAGAAAAAGAAATCCGGCAACTGTTTCAAACACAGGTATTCCATGGTACTAACTGTGACAAGAAATAAATTAGAGACTTTCAAGTGGACAGACTCTTCACTGGTGCTCTCACTCACCTGAATTTGGTGTAGACGGAGAATTTGCCTGGTTGCCTTGAGCCACGACATTAGTTGCATCTACTGCTGTTTTTGCAGCATAAATATTGGCTTCTTCTTGGAACTTCCCCATGTTTTTTTTGTATCGAATTCTTTTGTTACCAAACCAGTTGGAAACCTGGAGACATATATCGCTGTTAGCATTTGATCAAACTATTATATTTTCTACTATATTCGGAAGTTACCAGAAAAGGAGACATTTTAAACTAGGCTTCAAACAGAAAATACCTACTACTAAACCCTTCAGAATAACTTAAATCCTATTTAAAGTACCAGTAACTGAAGCCTGTTCCTAAGTATGGGGAAAAAAAACATTGTTCAAGGAAAAAAAGTCACTTAATACCAGATCAATCACTTCATACCTGTGAAACCGTGATGCCACCTTTCTTCGCTAGCTCTTCTTTGGCCTCTTCACTGGGGTAAGGATTACTCAGATGCGAATAGAAATACTCATTCAGTACTTCCGTTGCCTGTTTGCTGAAGTTACGTCGTTTACGCCTATAAAAACATTAGTTATTCCTGTTTAAATGGTGTTATAGAGTAGACCGGACAGAGTAGACTTGGCTTTTTTTTCCTCTAAAATGTATTTGATTTGAAGGAGAATGTAAGAATTGAGTGGAATTAAATAGATGTCAATGTCAAAGCAGGCACAATGGGTGGCAAATTCTTAAATGTTGAAATGAGATTGACACTGGGAATGACAGACTTGAGACTTCTTACGCAGTCAACTGGCATCAAACAACAAAACAAGTTCAGGCTTAAACATCTGTTATCGCTAGATTGTGTTTTCTCGTACCTTGCATCAAGAAAGCGTGAACGCAGGATCATTACTGCCTCGCACGTGCTCTGCTTCAGTTGCATCTGGATGGTGCTGAATTTGCCGTGGATTATGTTCACCATGCGCTCTATTTCTTTTGGCGAAATTGGTCTCGTTCTACTCTGTTCCCTAAGCAGGTTCATAACGTGGGTGGTGAACTCACTGCAGGCCTGAAAATACACACATTTGTATCGACAAACAATAATATACCCTAGAATTCATTCCCCAACAAGAATATAGATATCCAAAAAACTTTAGAGGAGTTTCCATGTTTCAGCTTTACTCTATTTACTCTTAAAAAACGGCAACAAAGATAAACGAGACATTTATTATCTTTAGTTTGATGTCCAGTCCCTCTATCTTCACCTTACTTCTGTAACACTGAGATAAGTTTTCAACTGAATTGAAAATCCTCGCGTTCACCTGAATTCATCATACTTCCTGTTCTGTTCTTAAAACCAACACCAAAGGAAAAAACGGTTATGTTTAATTGAGATGATAAAAACTCTTCCATGCAGAAAGATCACCTGTTCATATTTCTCTAGCTCAGAGTGGTATATCTGTCGGATCTGTGACAGCTTGGCCCTGTAGTCAGAGTGTTCAATGCTATTGTCATTTGGACAGCCACCTGATGTTGCTGCTACAGCCATCGGTCCTCCTCTTCCTCTTTTCTCGGGCCCGGAGACACCCTCTGCCAGCAACATGTTATCTAGTCTCATTAGTTGAGCATCTGGGGGATCTTCTTCCTGAATACCGCGAATACTTAACACTAGATAAATATAAAGAGGGAATCAAAAGATTATTTCTGAAACAGGAAAGAGCATCCACTTCAATTCTGGCAAAGCATTTAAACACTCTTCAGAGGTTTTAGCAGGTCTTGAGCTCAAGAAAGAAAAGGGAGCGTTTAATGAAGCCACGAGGCAACAAGTCAAAACAAACAGGACGTTGTTCCCATTAAGAAACACCAAAACGCAAGGCAAGTTTTCAAATGCACGCAGATAGTAAGACTACTTGAGGTCATACCAGTTTATACCACATTTAGAAAGTATTTTAGCCGTCTATAAAAATTAGAATGAAGTTCTTACAGAGCAGATGCCCCCCATATCAGCCTGCTGCCTGGCTCCTTGCACGGTCCTCAACAGCATTCAGCACGAGCTCATGCAGATGGACTACGATGGACAGACACAAGGCCTGAGCCACTGGGACAACTGCTACGCCTCTACGTCCAGGATGGAAACAAGCACCACACTAATGTAAGATCCCGTCAAAATCTGTACATAAGGCATGAGTTTGACCTCATCTGCTTTATATGCCAAGGATACAACCACACTACACAGCAGCAGGCTACAAATTGAAGTCTTAACAGTGCTGAATTTTAAAATATATTAAAATCTATCAAAATCTGAAACAACATGAAAAAATGCACCAGAAGCCCGTTTCCTTACGCTTATATTCAACAAACCCAGATGGCAGCAGTCTGTATGCTCAGATTATTCAAGTTTGATTCCAAGCAAATTTATTTTAAAAACTTAATTTCCCAAATTTTTTGACAATTTATTATTAACTTCCTTTTTTAAAAACCGTAACATCTCACGAGATATTGAATCAATACAAAAAATGCCAACAGCTTTTTGGCTTTTAGTTTGACTTTACATGCTAGACAATTTTAGTTTGACAAACAGTTGGTCTTAACCTTGTGAAGCTACCAAATTCAAATGACCTTTTCCAAATTGTAATTGGCGGGTTAACGGGATATTATGTTCCGTACCGAAGATAAATACAAAAGATCTCTTGTTATGCAAAGATTCTAGTGTGAGGCAGGAGAACAATGTATATGTACAGAGACATTAAACGGATGCATTTACGACAATTTTCAACATTTTGTAGGCAAAAGAATAGCTCATCTAAAAAAAACCAATAATAGTTCTGAACATACAAGCAGCCTAAACTTGTAATCACATTGCTGAACTTCGTATTTTGCAGGCTATACAGAAACGACTGCACAATTCTGATGAAGAGAGCGCTCTGGAGTGGCTGCAGACCCAAATTCGCTCTGTCACGGCAATCCAGGTCTCCTCCAGAACATCCACAGTCTTTTTGGAAGCGGAAAAAGGTAAGGCAAAAATAGCTATAGTGTAGTACATGGGTAACTGTTGAACTCAAGCTAAGACAACAATGAGGAAAGTGTTGATCATTTTAGAAGTTAGTGGCTTTTCTAACTCATTATGGAATTAAAATTAATACCTTTTTAAAAAAACATTGCAGACCACCTACTGCAAACACCCTTCACTGAGCGAACGTTACAAGAAATGGAACAAACACAGAAAAAAGGGGGGGGTTATTTGTTGCTGGGGTTTTGTTTTTAAAAATCGCCAGTTCTCCTTTTTTCCAGGAGACCCAGCAGAAGAGTTCACCAGCAGCCATTTGCTTTTAAGTCTTTTTGATAAAACTCACATTAAACTACTTGGACCGGTGAGCACAAATTCAGTGGAACAGATATTTTGGTGTCACCTTCTTATTTGAATGTGCTTTTGCCAAACATCTTTTTATGCACATTACGATGCATATCAGAGTACCTCATGTTGAAGTCAAGCTCCCAGCTGCAGCTTAATTTTATGTCACTTGTCTAATTATGGCAATTAGACATTAGTTATCATCAATTACACATAAGCTCATCTCAAGTTGACTGCTGAAAAGCATGTATAAAGCACCTTCCCAGTCTCGAGGGAAGACTCAGGTTGGTTGGCTCTAGTAAGTCACAAGAAACTAGAAAGGAGTTAACCATCATCAATGTATCGTAAACTGCATTTCCAACCTAGTAGTTCAAACTTTTACTTAACAAACTCTCTCAAAGGTGAGCAGACCTAAGAATCAATGAGTGCAAGAAGCTTGGACCGTCCGATCTGCTCCATCAGGTTGATTTTAAACTTTTGGCAACTCCATCTTAATAGGTGTGATGGTTAAAACACAAGTTCTACGGAAATCATCGCCACGGATATTATTTTTAAATTAAAGCCATCATCTCCTGGAAGGGATACCTTTTGCTTGAGCTTTATTTTTACTCCTAGTATCGTCACCTAATGATAATATTTGTACAGATCATAAGTTACATCAGATTCGCTCAAAACTACCTATTCAGTGAATTCATAACTGTGTTTGCTGCAAGTAGCAGCCAGTTCCGATTTCCAAGTACAAGAGCTGCAGTTGTTCACCTCCTGACCTTCCAGAGCTGGTAATCTGAAAAGATGGCACAACGGGAGAGCAAAACCATTGCAGCAGCAGGAACGCTGCGCTCTCACCAGCTTCTGCAACTCTCTTTTGATAGTCTGGTAAAAACAATTCCAGAAGTAGGTGCTTTACCCCTAAGAGTTTTGTCAGGGTAGCTGCATCTACCCTGCGAGCTTTCGGCATGCTCTGTGGGTCAGGCGTCACCCATTTCTGTGTACAATACTGAAAATTATGCCAGCAGGAGTTTGCAGTTTGCGTGCCTTCTGAAGAATTAGATTTTGTTAAACAAAAAGGATTCCAAAGGGGAAAAAAAGTTACCACAATAAAAAAAGGATCTCGGTCAACACTGACTTGTTACATATGCCTGTCCTTACATGCTGCTGCTTATTACCTACTGGCTCACAATACTTTGAGGAGAACACTTCTCTATAAAGCTTACCCCTTTCAATAGCCTTTTGGCCATCAAATTTTTGAAGTTCCCACAATAGTTTAAGAACATGTAACAACTCTATCAATATGCAAGGCTTTGAGTCAAGACACTAAGAGACTGGAGTTAAGGTATAACCAGTTACAGCATAGTCAGTGCTTTAAGCATGATTTAGAAAGTCCTTGCATAACGGTAAAATCCTTCACACTTAAATCCTTCATAATCCATCACTTTTACGGATGTTTAAGAAAAACCCTACACTGGCTCAAAAAGCCTGAAGAGTCACTCCTGTCAGCTGTACCAATATAATAGTGTGCGTTCTCTGGCGCATCACCTACCAGATATTCATCAAATATGTAAAATAATTATACTAAGCAAAATGAAATTCCCATCATTTCTAATTAATCTTTAATTAAAATACATCACAACCTAAGGTGCTGAAGCCTCACTCAGTATGCAAATGCAATCATTACAATATATTTACATCTCATTAATTAAAGATTTGCAGTTCTGTAATGAACTGTACAAGATCACTGGTACCAAAATAAGTGATACACACTTTGCTTAGACTTGCTTTCCTTTCCAGATTTTCCTTCAGAGAGCAAGTAATGCAGAAGAGCATGATAAATTTGTCTATTTGGTACAGAATACACCAAGTTAGACCCCAAACCTGCCATATTAGGGCCAGAAAGGAACAGCCCATACTGTATGAAGTATAAAATACCTATGGAGAGTACAAGGAAGCAGGCAGTTGGGTGCTGGACCTGCACCCCTCCTCAGCCACATCTCAGTTTTTCCCAGATGATCCTATCCCCTATGTTACACTTGCAAATATTTATCCTGTAACTCATGCTAAATACTGACTCCTGATGTTTTATTCCAACAGAAGGGTTTCCTCCATTTGGCAGTCCACAAATCAAACTGTTAGGTGAGAAGGCAGGGGTGCATTTTTTTAACAGCAGGTCACCTAAAGCAATCATGAACCCATTCTGAACTACTTCTTAATGCTACCAAAATACCACACACACCCCTCCTGCAGTACCAAGCAGATTTTTTTCACCCACACAAGACAACCCGTTTTTCAGTCAGCAGTCCTCCGTGGGGATTCCAGCCTCCCAAGCACCCCACTACAGAGAACAACATTGCTGTTGGTTCAGCTGGTCTCAAAGCAGTGTCACAGAAGAGCGCTTTCTCCAAATCCAAGACAGTCTCACACATTCAGGGAGAGAGGAAAGCGAATGGAAACAGAAGACAAAAGCCAGCGGGGCTCCGAGCGCCGAGGAACAAGACTCGGCTACGTAAGAATGTCAACAAACTCAGCAACAAAGAGAAAGCGTGTTCTTCGGCCACGCCGCTTGCCAAGTTTTATAACCGAATTAAAAGGTACCCATTGAATTAACCTAGCCAAGTGCCAGCACATGAAAGGAAGGACAGAGGGCTGTAGCTAGCAGCGATGAGAAACAATAAAAAATGGCACTCCATGTTACGAGGCTGCAACAAACATGTTCCCTACCAGAAATACAGAATGGGAGTCCCGCTGCGCAGTGTGTTCCACAAAAGTGGGTAGAAATACACTTTCCCTGCCCCAAGGGGCCTGAAGCCCATCACAGACTAGCATCCTCCTAGCATGGTATAGTCAGCCGAGAAGAAAAACTCTGAAATTTAAAATTCAGCACCAAAAGCATGAATCTTTAACACTACAGATGTTTAATTCTGTTTTTAAGATAGAATTATGCCATATTTGAATTCATACAGCTTGAATCATATCTGAAGTATAGCCCAATCAGCAAAAACCCTATCTGCTGCATAGATTAAAAATGCTCCAAATGCTTCTGTGAGTTCCCCAAAAAACTAAGTGGGCTTTACTGGATTAGATCCCTCTTCAAAATAGCTACCTATGTTCCAGGCGGGTATTTAAGACCTGAAAATAAAACACCTGTTCTTCCCATAGCTGGTTTAAAATTTTAAAAATTAAAATCATTGGAGGGGGTGGGGGCCGAGAACAAAATATTAAATGCGGCCAAATCTATTTAAATTACAAAGAGTCATTTGTACCTTCTTTTTTATTAATAAACACTATTGGGGAGAATTTTTTGGCACCTTTCAGCTGGCTGCCCATTGCAAAGGCGTACGGCTTATCCTGAGCCATTGTGAATGATACCAGCGCTCCAACAAAGAACGAAAGAAAGATGGGGGGGGAGGAACATGTTTGAAACTGATTTCCGAGCTAGAAAAGAAGCTTGTGTGCCTGGGTCACAAAGAAAGCCCAAAACCTTGTGCTACAGTATGTCCAGGCTTTTGTTTGCTTGAAGCCATAACATCTGCTCCCCATAATTTAAATAAGGAATAGACAGACCATCAGACATTCAAAAACCTATGAGACCAAAACAAATCCAGCATAACCGCGACATCGGAGCCTGTTCCTGCAAGTGTATTTAGCTCAGAGAAGTCACAGTTTCAATCAATAAAACGCAGAAGGCAGCTTTCAGTGTAGAAAGGAAAAACAGATGAAAGACCCTCTTTAAGGACAGCAATCCTCGAAGGACAGACAGACATAAAAGCACACCCAGACAGCACACACGCACTTGCTACCACAATGTTTTTCTTCAGAAGCAAACTGCTATCATGAGAACACAATATATGCAACCAAACTCTCCAGAAACAAACGTGTAATGTCTGCCTCAAAGCTCCCTTCCATGACAAGGGCACCGCAGAGGACGGAACTGTATGGTCCCTCATCTGGCAATACAATGAGGAGCACTGCAAGTTTCGGTGTTTTAGAAAAAATCATACAAATGTAGGTTTAGGGTGCAAAACGTTAATACAGCTATAAGTTAAAAAAAAAAGAAAAACAAACCACCATTTTAGTTACATATAATGAAAGTAGTTATTCTCTATAAAACCCATCAAAATTCACTGTAGTTTATAGAAATTAGATACGCAAACAACATTGCTTAAGTGTTCATGTATGAGCATATCCTGGGTAATTCAAAATTGAAATCCATTTGCCCCCAGTGCTTCTGCTCCTCAAAGAAAGCTGCGTGATCACCAACTCCCATTTCCTGCTACTTCTGTGTCTTCCAATATCCCCAAGCGTTCTGCCTTACTGTCTCTTTTTCTCCGTAATACAGTTATTTGTCAACTTTGAACTCTTAACTACCACCACAATTTTGGTACCAATTCCTTCAAGGAAAAAAAGAGCATAACAACACAGCAGGATTATTCAGGGTTATCCAGGTACCTAGCCAGACATCAAAAAACCCCAACCTACAGATTCTTTACGTACGCACAACCAAAAGACTCGTTCAAATACGCAGAGTTGTTTTCTCCAAACCTGCACACAGACAGCATTATGAAAACCACATCAGAGCCATTTCCAGCTTACAGAAGATGATGTTAGAGGTCTTTTCCAACCTAGATGATTCTATGATTAAGCCAAAAAAAGAAAAAAAATAGCCTTAAGTTGTAGAATCTATCAGGGAAAATACAGGCCACATTAAACGAGAGCCAAGCTGATGACTGAATGGGGGGTTTTTTTGGAAAGCTGAGGCCAGAAAAGACAGCAACGCACCTGTTTTCTCCTTTATCTCACACAGCACGCTGAAAAGAGCAGGCTTCATTCTGTGGCAGTTCAAGGCATGTTTTCTGAAATGGAAGAAGAAAGAATGAGTGAATGCCAACAGGAAAGGCAGCGAAAGGTGCCAAGACTTACAGAGGACTGGATGGTGCTTCAGTAATAGCAGGTTAGTGCTAAGATTAAGAAAAAAATGTGCAAGTTCTGGTGATATATTTCATTCAAGTGCCACACTCGGTCATCACTAGGAGCAAACTGTTGTAAAAACACACAGGCCTTAAAATTCAAAATTCTGCGTTGCTTATAGGAACTGTAAACACCTTCAGTTCTACCAAAAGCGTATTTTATATGCAGGGATAAAAAAGTTCCTTCTTGAGTTAGTACGCTTCTATAAAATCTAATAATGGAATCGAACCAAAAGGTAGAAAAAAACCTGGGTTTAGAGCATATAGATCCTGAACAGCAGGAACAACAGAGAGAATCCAAGTGCCACTCAGTGACTCGCCCAGCTCACACGAGTGGCCACCTGATCCAGTGAAATGCAGATTGTATTTAACAGCATTTTAGTACAAGTTTTACCACACGTGCTCATTTTGCCCTTTTGAAGCTGTTCCAGTGTTTGCTGCTTTGTTTTCCCCTTTCCCTCCAGGAGGAGACAATGTTAATTACACCACTAACACAGAACCCATCCTAATGTCTAATCAAAACAGAGAATTTTGCTGAGTTGAAAACACATTTGGAGTGTGGTGAGCACCGTATAAAAGCGGGAGCTGAGGTTCCCCACGGAGGGTGGGCGGTGTTTTACCAAGCCATTGCCAGTTTTCAAGGGCAGGCAGCAGTTCAGTGCCCAACTTCCAGTGGAAGTCAGCGGAAAGAAGTATCTAGCTGCAACGTATGCCTCCAAGAAAGTCTCTTTTGCTTCTTGTGACCCCTTTCATAATTCAGAAATAATATTTAAATCGCCTTTATAGCTAGGTTTCAGTGTGGTTTTTTTACATAAATACGAATTGGCCTTCCTTCTGGCACACCAGTCAGTACTCCAGCTATCGGGAACGGCGTGAATACAGGTGCTTGGCTTCCTCGCAACCCATGACGCTTACAGCTACTGCTGTGAACGGCCAGCGAATATCGGAACGCAAGCTTTTAACAAAAATCGCAGAAGCTGAAGTCGATGGGCCGCTTTCCTTCACGACACGGCCACAAGAAGTATAAAACCCATTCAGCTACGGAGATGTTTGATAACATCGACCCCAAGACAAACAGCCTGAGAACAAAGGCAGCTGAGAAGACAGCCTAGTGCAGTCTATTGTCCTTGCCTGATGAGGGAAAAAACGGGGGGAGAGAGGGAGAGAGAGAATGAATTCCAAGCCTTCAGACTGTACTCTCCACCCGGGTCGAAAAAGCAGTGTTTAGGTACAAGGCAGTAGAGATACCAGAGCCAGAGATAATTGCATAATTAATATGGCCACTAACTCTTGCAAAGATGACTGAGGTCATAACGTAACATGTTTAACAGCAGCATTAAACTCATCCTGGGCAGATTAATTTCCTTTCAATGAAACTTTCACCCAAGTCTTCAACTTGGATTTTAAAAATTCTTATTGCGTGCACTGCAAGAACCCTCTGACATTCACTAGGTGTTAAAACAATACACGCAAAACACATCAACAGCCATTTTTAATACAAAAGAATAAAAGCAATCCCCAAAGAATAAAGCGGTTACTGAGGTGTGAGAAGTCCCGGGTCCCCATATCACTTGTGCGATGGGTTTAACCAGGCCTGAGTTTTACTTTCTCAGCAGCAAGTCCTCTTATGGAGAACTAAGTAAACCCAACAAACTTCTTGTCCAGAACGCAAAAGCTTCTTTCATGCATATATGCCTGAAAACACACCAAAAGTGCTTTAAAATTTGGGGGCCTTCAGAGCCTGCTGTGCTTTGGCTGGACTTCAACAACATTTCTGAGGCAATGTTAAAGTAATTTCCTTTAAACAATGGCCAAGCCCATTCCTCAACTCTTACTTGAAAACTAAAGTTCCTGACAAGTTTATTCTGCTCAAAATTATCTTACATAGGAGGTTGTGAGAGAAAACTGCAGCTCTTGCACAACACACAGGCAAATCCATGCCCATAGAATCTATACAGGAGCTGCAGGTGGTTATTTCTGAGATACAGCGCCAGGCAGAAAAACATCAAGTTTTGGGAAGGAGCAACGGTCCTACACGTGACCCACAGCACGCACTGCTCACAGATTTCATCGCCCTACAAGCTGCAGCTGAAAATTACCTGAAAGAGTCAACTTTAAACCCAAATTATGACATTCTTAGAGTGCATGGTTTCTCCTTACACTCATATAATCGACTCCACCATTAGGAATCTGGTACCCACCCTCGGTAACGACGCTGCGTCGGCACGCCAGTTGCTGCCAGCGCACGATAGCAACAGGCGTACCCAAAAGCGGCTAAACTCTAGGCAGAGATAAAAAAAAAACTCAAAACAAAACCTGGCACGGTTTTATTGGCACCGTGGCAATCGCCGCGATAGGGAAATCGGGGTGCGGGCAGGGAAAGGCGATGGTGCGCAACACTCAACCAAGGGGCAAGCCAGAGGAGCGGCACCACATTAACTGTGGGGGGAAAGAAAAAGGCCAGAAAACCATTTTGCTGATTTTTATAAACCCGCTCTACGAGTCTCCACCTTCTCCCAAACCACCTCATGGCGGGGGCTGCCCACCTCACGCATGCCGAGGAAGCAAAGCGTGTAATTACGTGTAATTATACCGCACCAATCAGGGCCGGACGCAGCTCCGGGGCAAGAGGAACGCACCAGAAGATGCCGAATTCTGATGATTTCCAGGCTGGTTTTGCCATATAATTATTTACATCCCAATGACGACAACAAGGCAGGGAGAGAAGGAACGTTAATTCTTTTTTTTTTTTCCTTTAAATGCGATTCGAGAGAAACTTCGTGATGGGGGTGAAAAACCGGCGAGCCCCTTGTGCCATGAGGGGCCCGACAGCCCCCCGGTTCCCCTTGCTTCCCCTGCCCAGCCAACTCCAGCCCTCGACGGCAGCGACCGTCTCCGTTTGCCCGTTCCCGGTGGCGGCAGGCAGGACGATCCCGTTTCCAGCGGTTTCTCTTATTTACATCACCCGGGCAATTTCTTAACGAAGGACGGACAATTAATTACGAGGAACCGGGGCGTCCTCCGGTATTGAAGCCCCCCCCAGCTGATGGGAGACGACGACGCGGCAAACACCGGCAACCGGGGAACCACCGTGGAACTTTTCGCCTCCCGAGGGCCATCTCCCCACCGACCCCCCCTTCCCCCGCCGGAGCCGCGGCCACGTCGCACCGCGGGACCGCTGCCCTCCGCCTCCCCCCGCCACAAGCCCCGGTAACGACGGGAGCAGCGGGGCTGAGCGTGTCGTCCCTCGTCTCCCGTCCCCCCCCTCCCCGCCAAACGCCGCGCAGAGCTGAGTCACGGCGCCGGGCTGCGCGGGAAGGCGGCCGGTACCGAGCAGCTCCGCCGCGCCGAGCCGAGCCCCCTCCCCGCCCGGCGGCCGGGCCCGCCGGTACCTGGCCTGGGCCTCGTCCAGGCTCTGGTCGGTGATAGCCATGATCTGCTGTAGGACGTCGCCCGTGTCGTGATGCGCGGGCGGCGGCGGCGGCCCCGGTGGGGGCGCGGCGGCCGGATCCCCGGCGGTTGACGGAGGGGGCGGTGGGATTCC
>NW_010972696.1:40695-89663 GCF_000737465.1 Haliaeetus leucocephalus | reverse complement strand
CGACGTGCCCCGCCCCCGCCCGGCCACGCCCCCGCACGCTGGGGGCGGAGCCGCCGAGAGCCCCGCGCTGGGTCCTAGAGCCTCCCGCCCCTCTTCCCGGTTGCTGTCCCGCGGTTTCCCGGGCACGACCGACGGGCCCCGTCCGCTCCGTTTACCGGCGGAGGTTCCCGAGGAGCTGACGGGATCAAATTCACGCCGTCACGTCAGCGCGGCAATCGGCCATTTCATAAAACTGTATTCAGATAAGCTCTGGTGTTCCTCGCCTACTTGACCTCTGATTTGTCTAGGCTGACAGTAAACAATCTTAACGTGCTAATACGCATTTAAATGCGGTGCAAGGATTCCGTTCTTCGCCCAGCCGCCATCGTTTTCGCGGGCACCTGATGTCGGGCCAAGCATCGAACAAACACGACACTTTGTCTCGATTCTCCGCTTTTTAGACTCAAAGAGAGCAGGATCATTCAGATCAGTGCTCTTGGAGCTTCATTAGTAAGAAACACAACTGAAGGACGAATTAGACTATATATTTCTTCTTTGTTGCTAATACTGGTCACGTTTTTGAGTAACCTGAGGAAACCCTGTCACCTCTAAACGGATTTATTCTGCTCGGTCACCATTAAGCTACTGATCTTCTGAAACACCAACACCACGAGTACCAAACAGCACCATAATTGCCTTCTTCCATCAGCAGGCAGCACAGGCTTCAACCCGGGCTCAGGTCGTATTCACTCATTGCTTTGTCACCTTGGAAAGACACTTTAAGGTGACCATGCATGGCTCTGAGCGTGCAGAGGCTTCAACAGCAAAGTGGCTGTACATCTCATGTATTTGCAGCTGAATAAGGTTTGCAGCTACAAAGCAGTGCAGAAAAAGTTCCTCTTCATAGAGGGTCACCCAGGCAGCTTTATGCCAAGTTTTGGTATCTTCCTAAGCTGCTACTTTAAAGTTATAGCGCTATAGCTAGACCTAGGGTTGCCTAAAAATAGAAGCTAAAAAAGGAGAAAAACTTGAATTTAGATTAGGTATTTCCATGCTTCTGTGCAAGCACAGAGCTGACTGCATCAATCATTGTTCTTCACCTTTTTCAGCGTTTTACCTTCCAACAGTGTAACACGCTTACAGGATTTACGTCCTTTTACAGCTGCCTTTCAAGCAGAAGCATCTTCCACGCTCCTGATTGCTACCAGTCCAATGCTTGAATCTTCACCTCATGGGCAAGAGTAATTTAACATTCAGTGTTGCAGTTTTAGTGCTGTTTAAAATAACAGTATCAATTCTGCAAATATGAAATGTTGCATTCATCCTCCAAAGCAGGCCTATGACATTCATCTTCTGCTTCAGAACACAAAATCTGGGTTCAATCCCTCTCTCGGACGCCTGGTGGCCAGGTCTCGGTGTCAGCCAGGCACGTCAGCTTCTCCAGCTGCTCAGCAAAATCTTTGTAAAGAAAACATTCCCTCCTAGACAACATGATGAATGATGAAAGTGCTGCAAACTGACCCAGAGCTTCCCCTCTGGAGATGTTCCCAGCAGAGTGAGTGCAGTGTATGGGCAATTGCTTGGCTGAAGTAGCTCTGCCCTGACAAAGTTAAAACACCTTTTCTATTCCTCTGCAGCAAACGCATTGATGTTCTTGTGAAAAAAGTTTACTAAAAGCAGCAGTCATGATAACATGCAGAGTCCTGATGACTCTGGAAGGCAGCAGGGCCCCTCAGGGGACCTGGCAAAGCCTGGCCAAGGGTCCCTTTCCAAACACAAAGCAGGGCAACCTCCTCCTCTTCCCTCATTTAGCTTGTTCTCTCCCCCCTAACACCACGTACCCCTTAAACCCACTGACATTTCCAGGCACCACTACAATCATAATCAATGCAGAGTCGTGGTCAGAAGTCTTAGCATACTGACATTCCTTGGGGGTGGGTGGGTGTAATTGTTGCATTTTTAAAAAAAAAGACAAAAATTTGTTACATTAGAAAATTTCCAAGAAACTTCTGGTATCAGTAAACACAAACACCTAAGTACTGAGCTCCCAGAAATCTGCTCAGCTCCACCCAGATCATGAAATCTTTGTTTCCAGGCAGAGCATTACCATTCTCTTAGTATCAGTGCATTTATTGATTGAACTGACTAAAGCTTTAAATCAGGGGGGAACACAATAACCACAGTAACACTCTCAGTCGACCTCATCTTGGCTCATTCACCTTTTTTTTTTAATCATTGGGTAGTGTTTGGACCAGAAGCAGCATTAATGCCCAGAAACAGAACAGCTTTTTACTGCTTTAAGTGTACATATGTCTCTGTGTGCATATGGGTGTGTATATAGTCCCTTTTACGGTTATCATGAAGCTTCAGTGCTCAAGCAACTCTGGCTCTTCATCTCTCTGGATTTGGTTCTATAGGGACAATGCCTGCATGGCCAAGCAGCGCTTTTGCTCATGCTAATACTTTCCACCATTACTACCACATCAGGGGAGTGGCAGCAAACAGCAGCTTCTTTGTTAAAATTTCCAAATATGAGTAATTCAAATTGAGCTCTAACATTCATGTATAATGAAAACCCAGATCTATTCTGATTCCAGACCTCTATGTTTAGATGTTCTGCCTTTGTTACTTCAGGTAAAAAAAATCTTAGCTAAAACTCCTGTGGAATAATACAGGAAGTGTCCTAAGCAAGGGACAACTTATCTGGAAAAGCATCAGAGCAAAAGCAGGGTGGGGGTGAAGACAGGAGAGACAGAGTGAGGCAGGGAAGAAAATGACAATGACAGAGGAAACAGATAAACACTGTGAGTCCTGAGGTTGTGACTTGGCTCAGAACAACCAACCCCTCCTCCTTTGTTATGCTAGCTCACCAGTAAGCAATAATGACAGCGGTATTTAACCTGCAGCTTTAGATAGATTCTAGCACATCACTTTGTAGTGGAAAAGTTCTGCAGCATCCAGCCACCTTCCATTTATTCCAACATAACACCACAGATCCAGGACCTTGATTTAGGCACATGCTTGGCTTTAGGAGCTACAAGTTCCCACTCAGTAAGACAGTGGCCACCGCCCCCCCTCCCCCTTTGCAACATTGAGAACACACATACAGGGGGTTTTTTCAGGCTTTATTTGAAGCAGGTTCTTGCATAAAATGCTGGGGCCAAATCCAATTTTGAGTAACACCTTTTAAGACCCCAAAGGCAGCAAAACCTGGCTCCCTGCATTCACACTTGTCAGGTTTTCACAATGAGGGAACTAATTTTCCCATGTCACAGGGCTGAATGTTTATGACCCTGTGGCTCTGGGAATGCTGACTGATGAGATACAGAGCAAGCACCACTGAAGAAACGCTGTATTTCTCAGCATTTTGCTAAAATGATTAATAAACCATCTTTTCTCATTCACAGGCTGACTATAGGCGGAAAGGGAGCTGGATTAAAAGATGACAAGAAATTAAATTGTCTTGCAAAAGTTCTTGCTGATGCAGCCAAGGGAACGGGGAGAGCTGTCTCCAGCTCTCTGATAAATTGCCCTGTGCACTTCGATTGGAAATGGACTGGGGTATAATTAGCAAGTGAATTCTCTCCTGTCAGCACAAAAAAAGGGGGGTGAGGGGGAAGAGTTCATTTTAAAACTGAAGCCGGGACTTCAGATGCCAACTGACAAGCTATAAACTGAGCCGGAAGCCCACAAAGCATAAACTCGCAGGGAGATACACCCCCACTGTAGTCTATGCCTTATCTCTAGGCATTTCCATAGCAAGAGCTACAGCTCAAATAAGTGCTTGTGTTGTGATGGGATTAGATGAGCTGCTAGACCCGTGATTCCTGCTTTTGCGAGGGAAGAGAGCAGCACACAGAAATGACAATCTTGCCAGCAAGAAGCTTGCATGCTCCGCAGCTGTAGTTCAGAGTTTACCTGGGCCAACAGACTTATTTGTCAATGCCTCTGCCCATAAGACATGTAAGTTATATGTACATGCATGAAGATACCTGCCCACTACACCTGCATGCTGTTCATATGGGCAGAAACTCTCACCTTGCTCTTGCATCTGTGACTACTGCTTGCTGCCAGTGTCCTGTAAGTCAGCACATATGAACTTGGTTTCACAGATCAGTCGGAGGCTTTGCTCGGCCCCAAAACTAACTGGGAAGTTGTGGGAAACAGGCTCCACTGCCACAACTAACGTCACCCAACTCCTAGATTCACATACTGGTGACAGCACAGGTGGCACAGCCCCTCCATGGAGCATTGAGAGGTGCCAGCGAAAGCATTAAAGAGTGCCAATAGGATGATGGGAGTCTGTGCATCCCCCCTTCTCAGGGGAGAAGGGGACACAAAAAGTCAGAGAACAAGAGAACACACGGTGAAAAAGCTTGGCTTACATTGCCTCCCGGCGGACGAAGGCTACAGTACACTGCACAACAGCTACCCCCATCCCCGCAGCAGCTGCCAAGGTTTTCCTGCCAGTAAGGGCACTCGTGAGCTACTTCCAACGAGAATCATACACTCACCATTTCAAAACACCACTTGTGGAGATCTCCCTAGGCTCTGGAGAGCTGCATCCCATCGTGTGCACAGTCACACTGTTCCTGACCTGTACTTGTGGTTATTCATGCACATGTCCCGCAGCTTCAACCTCAAGTTGCTTACGTACCCCTTGGCTGCCGCTGCAACAGCCTCAAGAACATCAAGCACTGTTACAACAGATGAAGATGACTACACGGTCCATGCCTCAGACCACATGCAGCACTGTGGTGACACATGTCTGGGATGCGCTGGCTTTGGCTTTCATATTTGTGAAGTGCCTCCTGGACTCACCATCATCTGTCAGGGTTTCCAAACACAGATGAGTTTTACTTTGATTTGGGCTGTGAGCTAAGTCACTTCTTACAGCCAGATTAAGGAAATGGTAAAATAAAACTGATCTGGCACTGAAAGCTGCATGACACTCACAACAGCCCATACCAGAAAACATCAAGATATAAGGATGCATCTTTGATCTCTGACTATTTGTAATAAAAAGTGCCATTTCCCTGACAGCCAGAGAAAAAATAACAGAAAGTACCACTTCTGTGAAGGTCCCCAAGGCATGGAGACAGCAAGAAGAGAAAAGCAGCAGTGCCAAAAGCATTTCTGTTTCTCTGTCACCATACAGCACAGCAGCCAGTTAGCCATTGGTACCTCCAGATACCATGCTGCATTACTCCTACCAAGACAAAAGTGGGTGGTAAGTGCTAAAAATCAGAGGCGGGAAGCACCAAATAAATAATTTTATGAAAAATTACTACACCAAAGCGAAATCCAGCGTGCAAGCTCCTTTTACTTCCTGGTTGGTGGCACTGAAATCTAGATGAGCCCATGATTATGAAACTTAGGAGGAAGATATTCTCCTGCTGACTTTGGACATTGTTCCCCGGCAGTCCTCGGGACATCAAGGGTGTGATGGGGACACTGAAGCTTTAGAGACATCTACAGGCACATTTGAAAAATCTGAGAAATCCTGGGCACATTTTTTCCAGTTTGTATTCCTTGCTTTCAGTGAGCAGAGAAAAACTGGGAGAGTAAGACTGGTTCTCCCATGAAAAGGGTCAATACAACTCAACCAAATGCTCCTTTCCAGATGTAAGCCAAGCAGAAGTCAGCTGAATGCTCTCTGCCACCACTACAGAACAGACTGAGGTGAGATTTGTCAGGAAATGGGTGCAAACAACTAAAGAACAGTTATTCTCCCTGCTGGGAAATGCAGGGAAATCGGAGCCCCTCCTTACCTCTTCCCTCTTGTGCCTGCTGTATTCTCTGTAACAGTCACAGTGTAAGGACAACACCTGGTCAAGACCACCAGTTAGAAAAGAAGCATCTTCCAGAAAGTCCATCTGAAGCTGGACTCCAGGCTTTCAGATGAGATGAGACACGGGTTCTTCTCACCTTTTCTCACAGAAGTGAACACTCACATATTGTGTGGGAACAAGGACTTGTGAAACTCAACCTCTGCTGCTAAACATTGTGCTTTTTATAGAAAAGCTTTTCACAGAAATACCACGGGAAGTAATTACTACACCATCAGCGTGATCTTCAGTTACCTTGGCTACACACATGCCAACCCACTGCAGAGAGATACCAGGCTTCACTTCACAACTGCACTAATGTGTGTCCTAAGCCAAGAAGAGCTCGCCCTATAAAAGCCTCTAGGTGCTCGCTGTCTCCTTGCTGGCCTTTAGCGGGGGGAGCACAATGCAAATGTATGGGTACGCTCCTAAACTATCTACCACCATTATGCAGACCAGGGGCCCCAGGTGTCACACCAGTCACCCTTGCACATTAAAAATAAACTCTCAGTCATCATATTCCACTATTGCCCAAGACTTAGAAAAGCAGAACTGACTCCAAAAAGCTTAACTTCTGCATTGGCTACATTTACAGTCTAGCAGAAACTTTGATCTTCATTTTCTGTGTCTCAGTAGGTCAGAGAGATGACAAACTGAAGTTTAAAAACAAAGAAAAACCCACCATACCCAGCTTCCCCTTATTAATCTCACTTTCCCCCTTATTCTGTCCTTCCCCTTCCTGCAGGTTGGGTTTAGGGTTTTCTTGGGGTTTGGGGTTGTTTTTTTTTCTTCAATAAAATAAACTTTCAGAGTCCATCAGTCCCTACAGTATTAATCTCCAGTGCTACCCTCCCCAAAAAACACACCAAAATCCATATTACTTTTGGCAGCAGCTTGCTTCAGGAATTCCAACCAGTCAGCAAGGCATGACCTCTCATTCCTGGAACCATACAGCCTATCTTTGATCAAGTTGTGTGTTCTCACTTGTCCCACATTTGATCCGTTTAAAATACTTCCTAGGTGTCTCGTCCTTCCTCCCACCCAACACACCCTAAGCCTAGAACAATCTCACATGCCAAAAAAAAAAAAAAAACAAAAACAAAACACCCCCCTTATCCCCCAAGACCCACACACACTAATTTCAAGGAGATTTCCTCTTAAAAAAAAAAGCTTGATGAAACCAGGAATGAACCTTCAAAGGCAATTTCACACTGTGATTTAAAAAAAGGCAGGGGGTCTTCTCAAACTGAGAAGAGGGATATTGCCACATTTAAGCTAGACACACCATAGGTTATGGATCATGAATTAAAAAACAAGCTATCCCATAAACCTGGCAGCATCCAGCTCTGCATACAATGATAAAGTTATATTTAAAGTCTTCTAAGCAGCTTTGGAAAACAAACATGTAATCAGGTAACACCACACCCTTTTCTGCAGCATCTTGTTCAGAACACAAAACTGTGAGTGAAAAAAACACAGTGCAACGTGGTTCCTGCCTCCATGTAGCTGGGCAAGGCTTTTTGTTTCCAAATAAAACTAGAAAGTAAAGTCATTTGGAATACTGCACAACCTAAACCCCCTCTTTTTTGATATGTGTTTTATATACACCATTTATGTCTCTCCCTTCCCCCCCCATCTTCATTGCTGGAAGGGCAGTTAAAATCCTCCTCCTATCTCTTCTGCCTCATTGATTCACCATTTCTTTTCAAATCTCACTGAAAACAGCACTTTCCAGGCTAGTTTCTATGACTCCTAATTTCCTGCTCTCTCATCTATTACAGCCAGCTGGAAACAACTAGAAATCTAAGGGTCCCAAGTCACTCGGGAAGAGAAATCTCACTGAAGAATTTCAGGCAACCTGCCTCCATTCCTGATGGGTGCCAGCCATCACTCAGAAACAAGCTCCATTAAAGGTTTGGGACTTTTTTCCTCCTCCTTACAGTAATCAGTTGCTATTTACCTTTGTGAAATCCTGCATTTTGAAGACTGCTAGACTATAAGCTGCATTTGTACATTCAATTACCATTATTCAGCAGAGTCCATTTTTATACAAAAAGGGTTGACATCCTCCAGGGAGTCAGAATGTTCTGCCTGGTACAAACTGGTCAAGTTCTTGATATACTTTCCATCAGTGTTGTATATGACAGTTCTTTAGTATTTACACTGGTTTGGCAGTTAGGATAAATTTAAATAAGCCATTTAAAATACTGGAAAAAAAACCTCAGATATGATCCTCTCTATATTGTGATCGTAAAGCATCAAGAGCCTGTTGTCAATGACTTAAAGTCAGCCTGTGTTGCGGGTACTTACAGGAAAGCGCTTGTCAGAGCGGGATCGCATTGCTGAAACGCAGCTCGACAAGCAGCCAGCAGAAGGCTGAGGTCAGGCTAGTTACCAGATCCCTCAGGGAAGAACGTGTACAGCTTATTAAAGACCCAACTGGGCATAAAAGCCAACTGCAGTTCTTCTAGGAGCCAAGCGTCATCTCACCCACTACAAAGATTCATTCACACCCCAATGCAGTACAGTCAATTCTTTACACACACCCTGGTTAAATCAGACTGGTATTAATCCCACACCAAGACAATATGAACTTTCATATTTTCTCCTTCCCCCTTTGTTAATAAAAGAAAGGCAGAGCTTAGCATGTATTTAATTGTAAAATTAGCTTTGCATGAAGTAGGATTCATGCACTTCCTGCTTTAGGGATGTTCAGGAAAGCAGAAAGAAAAGGTCTAAGTTTGTTCTGTCCTCCCAGTAACAGCTTTCCAGGTGTTCGCTATTACCGTCTTCCTCCAGCTACTGCTAATTCACCACCTGCTTCCACTGCAGTGTGTACCTGTATCCCAATAAGAGTATTTGCCAGGGAAAGTAAAAGCAACTGGAAGTCATCTTTGGCAATAAAAATAAAATTACACCTTCTCTTAGCCCTACCACCTGGTATGCTTTAATAGTGTGAAATTTCCCCAAACCAGCCAAGTCTGGTGTTTGCAAGCAATGGACCAAGGCTGTGGCCTTACTCCCTGCTCTGGCTGCAGATGGCTGGCTGAAAATTACTTCCTCCAGTTCTCTCCACACTCTTTCTGGAGGCTATAACCCCTCCAGCCACACATGCACAGTCCTGCAAGATACTCTCAAAGGCAACCCACCTAGAAGGCAGATCAGTAGCAGGGCCACAGCGCAGCAAGTCACAATGGATGCAAGCACACAGGCCAGTATCCCTCCCTTCCAGCATCACATCACACAACTGGAGGATGTTACTTTTCCCAGGGCTTCAGGGTGGGGACACGGGAAAAATTCCAAGTCTTTTCTAAAACCCAGGACAAAATATTTATTCAAAAAGTCTCTGGGACATGGAGATGGGAACCATATTCCAAGACTGTTTTAGTCAATCCAGGAGACTGTCACCTTAACACTGTCACTTCCTGACCATGTTCTACAAGAAAAAGTCCATACACACACATCTGAGTAACAATGTCTCCAGTAAGTTGTCTTCTCTGCAAAGCCAACTGAGGTGATCAGTCAGGAAGCTGATCATCTGACAGAACAGGGCTGTTTTATTAAAAAAACACAAAACAAAAAACCCCAGAAACCCCAAAATTATAAATTTAGACAATATTCCAAAACCTGCCTTCTGTTAGCCTCTCCCTGCTCTCACAGAAGCCCATGGTGAACAACTAACTCTCGATTTTGGACTGTCACAGGCACATTCACACTGTTAAAGTTTAATAGTGTGAAGGAAACCTGGAGAAGTGTTTACAGTTTCTCAGCCATGAATATTCTTCCGCCAGCAGAGGATCTGCCCTCCAGTCTGGTCTCGCAATCAAGAGTGACAGTTTACATTGCATGTCAGATGCAGCCAATGGACTTACTCAGAAAACTAGATCCTATGTGCACTAATATTAATTAATATTGCTAATTTCTTATGGTGGTTTGCTGAGAGAAAGACTACATTTGAACAGACTATTAACACATTATTTGGGCAGTTGAGTATTAAGGTACAAACCGCACATTAAAACCTAAGGCAAAAATGCTGATTGCCTTGGAATCCAACCTAAACCTGTCCCAAAGGGCTTTCAGTGAGTAGAAAGATGGTTTAATGGGAACATGACTCACTCCACATTTATGAATAGGCAATGAACTTGTGAATACCACATGGTATCACTTAGCAGAACACAAACACAACTGCAGTGAGTTACAGCACCACTCTCCATTTTAGGAAAGAATTAGGTGCTCCTAAGACATCCTCCAAAAGCCCAGAGTACTTTGAAATTCAGTAACGGACACTTAGGAAAGCAGGAATCTGCTTCTCAGGAAACAATTCAAACAGATTCCTCTCGGAAGAGGCCTTAAGAAGAATATAATTTCTGAAGCAGGTGGAACACAACCTGAATAAGACTCTCTGGGGAAACACTAAGCAGCTCTGTTTAGGAAGCAACACATAAAGCTGAAGAGCTTTGGCTCTTTGGAGTATGCTACCACTGGAATGACTATTTCTGAAGGCAGTAATACTGAAGTACCAAGAAAATACTTTGCTCACTGAAAGATCACACGAGATTCTTGTTGCACATAGCATACTTCTAGATGCTGCTAAATTAAATCAACTTTGCATTAGAAATAGCAGTCTTTAATAAGAATACTACTCAAAGTATGTTTGTCCTAAATAATGCACCATCCAGCAGGTCCTTAAAAGCACCTTGTCCTTTATCGATGACAAGTTTCTATAGAAATATTTATGCTTGAGCACATAAAATAAGTCTCTACTGCTTTAGAAGCAGGTCGCTCTTAGCCTCCGCTCTTTTGCTCAGAAAGCAGCCGCTGTTCAGCACCATGCTTGTCTCTGATCAAGAGCTAAATAGAGGAATCCACAGTAAAGTGCCCGTTCTGAGAAAGTGTTCTGCGGTCTGTGGTGTTTAACTTCACCACCGTGGGGGTGTATTTGGAATTCCTATAACACACAAAGCAGAGGATCCTCCGGAAGGTGCTACGCATCTCGTTGTCCCTGTAAGAGTAGACAATAGCGTTTATCAATGAATTTATCTCTGCCAGCAAAAGGACGTATTTCTCCACCGCTAGAACATTGCAGCTCTTGCAGCCCAAGCCATCCAGGAGGAGCACAACTTGTCCTGGAGTCCAGCAGATAACAAAAGCACCTGGGGAAAAAAGAACCTCTGTTAGAGAAAAAGCAGGTTCCTGGCCCTGCCCAGTCATTCACCATAAAGATGTTCAATGGAATCACTAGTGGTTTATCTCATGAAAAAAAGTTAAATAGGGACAAAAAAAACCCCACTAGATTCACTATATTTTTGCTTTGGAGGAAGACCAAGGATTCAATCAGCAAATACTAAAAATGGATGCATTGGCTTTCCCCTCCACCTTCCCCATCCCTTTCACTCAGAACAACTCTTCCAAGTACTTTCACTTACCTCCTCTTGTCCCCATCATTACATTTACTGAGTGAAGATAAAGTCTCCACATTTCCTATTTACGTGCCACCCCCTCCAAAAAGGGAAGCAGGTCATAAAATTAGGGAAGAGCCAGGGTGATACATCTTGACCTAAATAATCTCCACTGTCCATATGGTTTATGGGGGCTTTAGTTAACAGCATGAGTTTAGAAGAGTCCTGGCCAACACCTGGGGCACTCCAATGAAGTCTCTCTCACACAGCTATACGCTGAGCAGAAAATAGCCAAGCAATGGGCTGGCCAACACCAGGACTGAGCTGGACAAACTCCACCACTGATTCAGTCAGGCTGATACTATGTTCTTGCCACCACCTGCAAAGCTCTTTGGCAAAAGGGTAATTGCTGTTTTGCATGACGGAGTGGGAGGTGCCTGCAGCTCCTAAAGCCCTTTTTGCGGTCATGATTTTAAGGCTGATGTAAATGGAGCACTCGCCCATCAGTGCTCCTGGAAGTCATACATAAGGTTGTATCTTAAAGCACAGGAACTGCACCCTGCTGTGCCTTCTGGGAAAGGGTGGAAAAGAACAAGACTTTCTGGGAACTTTGCAACTACACCCTTTACTGAAAAACATCTGTCAGGAAAGAACAACAGCCAGAGGAGCTGCACCAAAACCAAAAGCCTGAATTTAAAGCTGTTATTGAGTGAAATGCTGCACTGGTGAAAAGTCCAAGGAACATTTGGGAGGGATCTCCAGGGTTTTTGGGAGCCTTTCCAGCCAATTTCAGGCCACTGCATCAGGTAACCCTTTTTATTTAAGCAAATCATGCTCCCAGAAGGTCAGCACAGCAGCCACACATCTGGGCCAGGCAGCTTTCCCCACACTTGCAGACATGACATTACCCCCTTTAAATTTAGCAAATATACAAAATAGATTCCTGGTTGTCATGAAGGAATGTCCCATACTTCTATCTTGAGTGAGCCTGCAGGAACAGGACCTCCTTGTTTAGTGATGTAACTTTTTTTTAGCCAGGTTTTCATCATCCACAAGGCAAGCCAGATTCTCTAAATAGTGGCTCCCAGCAGCACTAAGTAAAGCCAGAGGAAGAGTAAAGATGGGAGGGGAAAAACAAAAAGAGGTACCTAAAAATTCTGGGGCCTTCGCCTGCAAATCCAGCTGATTTCCTTGCTCCCTAATGGAAGCTAAAGTATTCAGAAGGAAGCCTGAATGCCTAATAATCTAACACAGCATGGTCACTAACAACTCTGCCCTGTGGTTTGGTCATCATCACATCCTGAGTCACTCAACTGGTCTGTGGGAAAATTTGCTCCTAGTTCCCAGATGTACCTTGGACTTATTACTGGTTTCCAGGTCAGCTCCTAGACCTGTTCTTAATGCCCAGGACCTGCAGGATTATCAACCACTGCTACCTTGCCTTGCAATGAAGTGGCACACATAGACAGCTCCTACCGCACCCTTGACTTCCTCACATGCTCACCAACAGCTACACCCTCTGATGCATAAGGCGCAAAGTATTCCTCTGTGCAGAGTCCAAGTTTGCAGAAGGCTGGGGAATGAGAGGGTGGAGAAAGAATTACACCAGGGCTTTCACAGGGAGGGGAAAAAACCCTCTGCAGTCTCAACTTTCTGTATGCTGAATGCAAACAGAAAGGTATTTTCCCCAGAGTTGAGCAATTCTCTCCCTTGTTCCCTCCTGTGCAAGGAACCTGTACAGAACCAACTGCTGCTTCTGTCCGACGCTGCTCTGCAGAGGAAGGGAAAAACCCTTTGGTTACAAGAGTCCCAAAGGCCTGATGTACTCCTGAGTCTCCCTCAACTTTCCACATTAGGTTTCCTCCCCACTCTGTCCATCCTCAGACACCAGTCCCAACTCCCTGTTGGGAGCTCTTCTGAGACACCTCTGGCCCAAGCTTTTTCCTCACTCAAGCCAGAAGGGGGGGAACATCAAGAGGAAAGGGATCTCCCAAAACAAGGTGATGCACCAAGGGCAAACTGCTTGTTCCTTCCTGGCTGGCATCTCCATCCAGCCAACCCTCTTCCAGTTGATACTGTGAAGCCCCGTAAAATTAAGCAGTCCTGCTGACACCACAGGGTGACCCTCTGATACTGTTTGGGAAGGAAGGGGGAACAAAACAACTCCCCACTGTGGACTGTGTAAAATATATGAAGTGAATCATTCTGACCCTCTGTGCAGCATCTGATCAGCTCCAAGGCAGTAATGAACTCCCAGCTGCATGCAAGAGATGGAGAGATTGCAAGGCAGGGAAGACATCACAGGAAAGGCAGGAACAGGCAGAAAACTCCAGTTTCGATGCTCACAAGTTGCAACAGGACCCGGCAAGCCCGCATGCCCCCAAGCAGGGACACACCAAGCAGCCCGACAGCCCCCCCACACTGCTCCCCTCCCCTGCTGAGCCCTGCTTTGCCAGCGGGAGTTCACAAGGGAGTAGTCTTTGTTTGCAGCTACAAGGTTTTCCTGACAGAGCAAATTCTGCGCTTATCAGGGAAGATTTGCAAGCAAGGGGTTGTGACCGTAGGCCCAGAGTCGAGCTGGGTTGCGGAAGATCTGAGCGCATTGATTTATTTCACTTTAAAGAAAGGTTGTTAGACCATTAAAACACAAGGCAAAAAACAGATTAAAGAAATCATGGAGTCATAAGCTGTTGAAAGCACAAGACAGGCACCAGCCTCCGCTGTTAGATGCGCAGCACTGGGCAGAACAGCACATATCCAAAGAAAGTTAAATATCCTGCAGAGGCAGAGCCTGAGCACCAACCACTTCCAGTCACTGATCTGCTCTTATTTGCACTACAGACTGCAGATGCAGACAGACTGACAGGCAGTTAGCACTCTGCTGGAGATCCCAAGCTCACGAGAGCAGCTCAAACTGAGTTGAGAGTTCCCAGGGATGTATTTACCCAAGCAGATTGAGACCTTGTACTGAGCCGCTCCACAAAAAAAATGTGAACAGAGTTCAGTGCTTTGTTCCAGTAAACAGTAAGGAATTTGGATGTAACTCCCTCATTCTCGTTTCCCATCACCTTGGAATATCTGCCCCAAGCCTCTCTCCATCCTTTAATAAAGGATGAACTAAGTGCTGTTTCTTGATCAAGGCATGATTATAGCTCCCAATTCCATTCTACCCTTCTATGGGGGAAGCATACTAGGTGTTGAACACACAGAAGAGCTACTTCTGTGCCCAAAGCACCTGCACTTAGAGCAGACAGATATTACCAAATTCCTCTTGTCTCTGCTAACCAAAGGAGCAGAGGGCAAGAGATTCAGGAGCTTGCCCTCCCCTCTGTCTGCCAGGTTGCTCCCATTACAGCTCACACACAATTCATGCAGAGTCCTGACACCGTCGAGTTCCTCAGCAGCCAAACCAAACCATCACACCAGCAGCTTCAGAGACCAGGGAAGCAGAATGTCACTTCCCAATCTTCCATGTTGTCCCGAGCACATTCACCTCACCAACCCCACGCAACCCAGGATGGAGGATCAAAGTGTCATGTAGATTGACTACAGCAAGTGGACTTACTTAGGATAATAGTGACCGTCTTGACAAGGCTGATCATGGTCTCCTTGTAGCGGGGGTGGAAGCTAGTGTGCTTGGACATCCGTGTCATCTTCCTTTTGACATAGATGAAGATGTGTGTGTACACAACCACCATGATCAGGAAGATGACCAGGTTGGAGATGGCCCAGAAGGTCAGGTAGCTCCTGCTGTAGAGCGGTGCCATGCTGGAGCACTTCTCCAGGGCACAGAGACAGTGCCAGCCATAGGAAGGGATGAGCCCCAGGAGCAGAGCCGTGACCCAGATACAGAAGATGAGGATCATCACACGCTGGTTGGACATTTTGCTGTGTAACTGCATAGTAAAAACAGTCTGGTGCCTTTCTACAGCGATCGCCAGCAAGTTCACCACAGAGGCTGTTAAGCTGGTGTCCAGCAGGCTCTGACGGATGAACCAGGTCTTCAGGGAGAGCTCTGCTGTCCTAGGTCCCGTGTGGAACATGAGAAACATGTATGCGATGCCAGCAAAGAGGTCAGCAGCTGCCAAGTTCCCCAGCAGGTAGTAGATGGGGTAGTGGAAACGCCGGTTGATGATGATAGCAGTGATGACCAGCAGGTTGGTCAGGAGCACAATGACACTCACTGTCAGGCCCAGGGCAACTACCAGGACATCCTTCGTCCTCCAGTATGTAGTCAGCTCTTTGCGGCTGTTGTTGTAGAAGAACCCCACAGTCTCATTGTAAAAACAGTGCTTCATTGCTGCTGTCCTAAAGAGGGACGAAAGTATCGTTAGCTCGTTGTGCCTGCAAACACACATACAACTATTACAAGCCAGGGAGATGCTGAGCATTACGATAATGCCTTTGACACAGATGGAGGCAGGGAGGAGCTTGAAACACAGGAACAACCACATGAGCAACAGAAAACCACTTCTGTATTCGAGACAGAGCTACACATCTCACAGGCCAAGTCCTCATCTGTCCTCAAAGCCATACTGAGGATGCAGCAAAACCTTGAACATTCATGGGAGGAGATAAGGTTTGCCAGATCTGATAAGAGATTCTCCCTGTCCCGCCCACGCAGCTTCATGGGGATGACAGACAAAACTATTTCTGTTGTCCCAGATGTCCTACTTCAAAAATGTAAAAACAAAGCAGCAGCAAAGAAGGTTTATCAGTCAATCACTAAACAACACTCTGATGAAGACTCTGAGCCTCTGCAGCTGTTGCAGTCCCCAGGACTCCTGCTTCTGGTTCAGTGAGCACACATATCTCATCCTTCCTGGGTAGTTTTATTGCTTAAAGGCTAATGTAATGCACAGCTGCTTCCGAACACTGCTCTATGCGCAGCGCTTGCCGATCCTTCCAAAACAGGTGAGTACTTCCCAAACTTTGCCGAGAGGCAAAGAGCTGGGCAGAAACAAGCTCCTTGGCCCTGAAAAGTAAACAGTAGCAAAAAGTCAGCACATACAACTGTGAGGCTGGATCTCTGGAAGAGCCGGATCATCTGGAACCCCTGCAGCACTTCCAGACTACACAACAGTGTGTGGGGTCAGCACCCACAGTATCAACTTCAGAGTATCACCCAGTAAGTCACCTGTGCAACAAGGGAGGCAACTCCCTTCTTCCCTTCCAGATCTGGAACAAGGCTACAATTCAAAACTCATTGAAGTCAGTGGAAAAACTTGATAGGAAAAGATGTTTAAGTCTCAAGAAGGACTTTTCACATTTCTTTGACACACTCAGCATTTCTGGGAGCAAGACCAGACAAGCCATTCATCTGGATCATAACGTTAAGCATTAATTTTCAAAGCCCATTACCTCTGGTAATCTAACATCCTGTCCTGTGGACAGCCAAACATGAAGGAGCAGGTTAAGTTAAAGGATGTTTTACCTTACAGAGTCAAAATTTAAACCCAGTAATTGAGCAGGTGTTAACTGTGCTACTTGTCCATAAAAACAATGAAAACACGAAAAGATACAGCACCATGAACAAACCCAAGGAATGAGCAGAAGCCCAGTCATCACACCCCACAGCAGATGTTCATGTTCCTTTCCTAACCAAGAGCTTGGAAATCTCAAGTCAGGGCTGGCTGCGGTTCCTGCTGGGATGGGCAAACCCAGTTTGGAGCCTCCTTCCTTGTGGCATTGAGGTGCTGAAAAATGACACAGTTTTTCCTTACCCTGGTGTGTTCCGCACATGAAGTCACTGGTTCTCCCTGTCCTCTCATGAGCTCAACTATCACCCTCATTTTAGAGAAAGCTTAACACAGACCACACAGCAAGAGTACCATCCTCTTCAGACAGGGAGAAAACCCAAAGTGCCCAACTCACAATTCACTTTAATCACCCCCGAAACTAAAACACAGCTCAGGGGCTCTAATTAGTTGCATGTTCCTCCACTCTCTAGGCAGCAGAGTTTTCTGGGACACTTCAGCAGGAGCTCTCGGCATAGCAGCAAGGTTGCTGTTAGTAACAGTGAGGAGAGATCTTTGCAGGCAGGCCAGTTTGTTATCACCTGCACCGCACCTACCTCTGCCTGCACACATGCCAAGTTGTGCAAACAAGATGGCTGAGCCAGGAAAACCCTATCATACCTGCAGCTGAACTTTTGATCTCCACTGCCATAATGGGCTCTGTATCAGCCTGCTTCAGCATAGGCTGTCTTTACCATAAGGCGAGAAAGCTACACAACTGAACTAATTCACTTTAAAGTCTGCTGAATAGGGAAATACTATTTTTTACAAATATTGGTGAGGAAGAAAGGACAAGGAGGCAGAAGAGGAATCAACTTTCCCCAGGGGATGGAGTCATGGGCTAGTACTACATTAACAAGTCCATCTTTCCTTTCAGGTCATGGGATGTTTGTAGATCTCAAGCTGTAGAGCTGTTCAGGAGTCATGCAGTCCAAACGCAGCACACAAGATGAAGGCAACCAAGTGGGATCTGCAGAGATACCATGTGGTGACTTGGCAGGTAACTTGAGAGTATTTTGGCTCAGAGGAAAGCAACAGAAGAACAAGGGAGGAAAGCCTAGGAACAGGACAAATGTGACTGCTGTGAATCACAGGCAGATGGGTGACCACCTTCATTAGGTGTATCTGGGGAGGCACCAAATCAAAGGCTAGGCCATTCTTAAGCAAAAGAGTTTCCTCTAAACATTTCTGAAAGCTTTAATCCCAAATAAAAAAGGAAATTACTGCTGAAGTTAGGTAAGTCACTTCACCTTTTTAAGACTACACATGTGGATGCTCAGGAAAGAAAGGGGGAAAGAAATGAAAGCAGTATCCAGCCACATGAACAAGCAGGTTTCAAATGCCATTTAATCCCATTCACATTTTTGCTGTGGAGTAGCATAAGTGTTCCCCCCCCAGTTATAAAAGTTTAACTGATACAATGAGGATCATAACAGGCACTTCCCTGTGCACAGTGTAGCACAAAGACAGCTCACACTACACTTCAATTTTTCAGGAACATTAAAATACCACAGTGAAATAACATGCTGATGGATCTAGGTCTTAATCTCAGTAATTTTTGAGCTGATACCAAGACAAATTTAATCCAGATAAGACTAGCTTTAAAATTGCCACTAAGTTATGGAGACCAATCTTTTTTTGTTGCAAATTTTAAAGATCCCACAGCTATGACAGGCCCCATAAACTTCCTCCTGGCAAATTAGGAACTTTTTTCAAAGCATTATACAAGTGCTGGTTCAATGGTATGTTTACTGGGGGAGGGGATTAGAGCTGTGCAAACCCACAAAGGAGCTGTGTTCTGCATGTGTAATACTCAAATCTAGAGAAACAGCCCCTCAGCATTAATCCTAATGACAATGCCCGAAATGCTTCTTTAAGCAAGACCCAGTTAGAGCGCAAGGAGAAGCTTGAGAGTTGCAAATCCTTCTGCAATGTGCATAGGTTACAAACTAAATCTGTGCAATACTGTGAGCTGGGTGGGGTCCAGGAGGCACTGACAGGTTAATGCTTGTGACTGGTTCTGGGAGCTTGTGTGCCATTTCACCACTACCCTGCAATTAGAAAACTGACCTTGGAGCTTGGCATCAAGGGCAGACAATGCCACAAATCAAAATTTAACAGGCAGTGCTGGGGGAAGAGGAACACCCTGCCCATAGCAGCAAGCAGATAGAAAGTCAGGCTGGTGCCATGATGCACAAAGGAGCTGGATGAGTCTATTGTTCAGTGTCCGAGCAACCCCCTTCCATGGCCTTACACTCCTCAGCAGGATCTTACAAGATTTTTCCTTACTAGCATTGTTTACTCGGTAAAACAAGACTCTAGTTACGTGCTGCAACAATTCAGCAGCCCCTTTCCTTGAGCAATACGCAAACACAGCCTCTTCTCTAATCACACTACCTCAAACTCTGCTCAAGTCTCCCCCCTTAAAATCGAGTACAGCTTTTGCAGTTTGGTAGGAAGCAACCACCACACAAAATGAGCGCAGAACGCATCTTTTCTCCTTGCCAGCGTTATCCACGCGCATACACCGGCTCCCTTCTTACTCAGTTAATTACCACCCCAGGTTCACGGTAAGTTCAGAGTCCTTTTACACAGAAAGTAAAGGTGTAAGTGTCCTCCCTTCTCCATTTCCTCTTGCTTGCAAAAGTGGAAAATGCTAGTCAGCTCCTTGAGATCTGGGAAGACATTCAACACTTGTTAACAAACCGACAGCCAGCCTAGTGTGGAAGTGAACAGAGATGAATGGCTGAATTTATGCTCCCACTAATAACCACAATCAGCATTGATGAAGACAGAACAATGGATCTATGAAGGCTCACGGGGACTCAAATCCAACCTGTTTTGCCCATGTCCACTGCACACGGATTTACATGGCCAAACATTAAAGCCACTGCTATATTTTTAAGCCATAAACAGTACAAGCTTTTACTCCAAAGAACAGCGTTCTTACCTGAAAGCACAACCACCGCATCCAAACTTGACATTTAGCATTGGTCTCCCCACCACAGGAAACCACAGCAGCTATCCAGCAAGGAGATCCCCATCTCTGGAGGGCAGAGGTGCTTTCCAAGCAAGGGAAAAAAAAAAGGCAAAGTGCCTTACAGGAAAGTTTCAGACAAGCGTTACAGCCTCAGAGTCCATCACGGACCGCTCCGAAACACAGGCTCCTGGGAGGCAAGTTTGCAAGAGCTCCGATGAGCCCGTCCCTCCTTGGGTCCTCCCCTAGGCGGGTCCTACCAGGAGACCCAGGAGCTGTAACCCGAATCCTCGCCGCCTTCATGGAGGCCAAAGCCACTTTCCAAGCACCTCCGGTTCTGGCTGGAACGAGTTAGCTCCGATCCGCCAGCATCACCCTCGTGGACCGTTCCTGCCGGCAAGGTGCTGCTCTGTGGGAACTGGTACCCTCTGGTCCCAACGCTCCCACCGCACCGGTTTGCCCCGTGGTGAGGGTTCGCTCGTGCTCGCCTGCTGCCCCAGAGCCTTTGCCGCACCACAGGAGGGGAGCAGATCTTCCAAATGACCAGGTGCCATCCCATGGTGGAGGAACCATCTTCCCTTGGCACCAGCAGGCTGTTTTCCTAGCCTACAACTACAGCACCCACATCTCAAGTGGACTGTCAGCTCAGGATCCAGCCCCCCACATCCCGTACAGCAGCCACACTTGCCCAGTGCAGTGCAAGAAAGCTTGAAACAGGGAAGAAGCAGGGAGAAGGAGATGTCGTGAGACACGAGGGAAACTGAGGCACAGACTGGAAAGGACTTTCCTGCTATAACTTGGTAAAAGTGTGTGTCACTGCTAGAAAGAGAGCTCACATTTCTGATAAGTCAGTCTAGCTAGTCCTTGACACATCTGAGATTATCTTACCTGCTAAGTACTATACAAATACCAACAGCACACTTAGTGCTAACAAGCCATAGCTGTATAAATTATGAAGGAAAAAAAACTAGTTTGCAACATCCATTCATTTTGATTTATGCCTGCTGCTCTTGCAAAGGCCCCAGCAATTTCCATTCGGCTCCAATTTCCTACTCTCCCACTCTCCTCCTACCATCATCTGTTCCCCAAGGAACAATGTTATCACCAAGCACAACCCTAATCTGCTGCCAGTCAGATACACCGTAGAGCTTGGCAGAGCCAAGTAATGTTATGTAAAAGAGGCAGAAGATTTACAAAGAGAACCCAGCACAAAGGGGAAAGAGATAGGGCCAAAGATCCAAGGACACATTAACAGAACAGGGCAGCCAATAAATGGAAACAGAGCAGTAGTGACACTGGCAGAAGAAAAGATGGATGAATAGGACAGGCTGAGAGAGATAGCAGAGGGGTTACTACTGAGTCCTGCAAAAATTGCACCAGGCCTCCTAAATTCTACCCCTACGTCCTGCAGCCTCCCAAGGCCAAAATCATGCTGGAAAGCTCATGACAGCAACAGAAACTCAGAAAGAACTGATCATTGCCACCGGCTTACAAATTCTGCACTTTCAGGCCAGTAATGCCACCGACAAGACATTACCAGGCACAGGCGCCTTTCACAAGATTTCCGTACGCATTTGCAGAAGAAGAAAAAAGTTGCACTAACGGGTATCCCAGAGTCCTTTCTTGGGGGGGGGGGGGGACGGGGACAAAAAAAAACCCCAGCTATAGTTTAACAAGCTTGCTTTCTCATAGCAGAGAACAACCAACTTACCAAGAAAGCCAGTCCTAACACAGAGAGCCAGAAGTCCTTACTGCAGCTAGACAGAGTTATAACAATATTGTAGTTACAAGAAGTCATTTCAAATTTGAAGCATCTTACTCAAGTGACACAGAGCAGATCCTTCACCTTCCCATGAGGCATTTATTATCCTTTTGGTTACATTAATAGTTTAAGACCAAAGAGACCCAAGTCCAAGCTGCAATAAAACAGCCCCCCAATTTCCCCACTCCACCCTTTGGTCTGCTCCAGCACTTGTGCTGCCAGCAACGGGTTTAAGTCACTGATCCAGCTCTCCATGCTGGTGCACAAGAAGCAGAACCCAGGTCAGAGCAACTGTTTGGCAGCAGCACAGGCTTCGATAGGCTTCAGACACTTACGAAGTTACACGTGCTCTGCAGCTGTGCAGTTTGGGATGGCAGCAGTCTAAAAATACTTTTGATTTACTCGTTCCTTTAAGGTTTCAAAGTGGCACTCAGCAAGTGCTTTAGAGGCAACGTTTTCATAAAGGAACACCCAGAGCAATCAGGAAAACAGCCCAGCATAACTGGTTTCAACTGAAGTGTCAACAGTCCATCACAATAGCTCAGCCGCGTCAGACAGACCCAGCAAGTTCAGAGCACCCAGTGCTGACAAAGGGTCAGAAGCGCTTTTGCAACTCAGTCCCCACACACCAGTATCAGGACAAAGGGGGATACAAGAAATCTCAGACTGGATCAGGCCAGGGCTCACGTAAGCCTGTCACAGACTTTACCTGCATGCATATGGAGGCAAGAGAATATTTCAGGTTTCAAAGACCTGACCTTAATAACGGCAATTTTTCTAGTCCCTTTGTCTAGGAAAAAAACTAACTTTGCTTCTCTGCATAACAGAAATTTGGGAGTCTCTTTATTTTCAGGTTTGGGGGATATTAGAAGGAACCAAGACCCATTTAGTTTGTGTCTCTAACCACATTACATGAGTTTGGGCCCTGCACAGCCTCACCCTTTCAGGGTGCTACCTGCAAACCCAAAACTTAGCACACCTGAAAACCTCACATCAGCTTTTGCAGCCAGTGTAATGATTTCTTAAAGACTGAGCTCAGATACCTTCCAACAATACTTCTGGGATTGAGTACCAGATGCTGAACACAGGCAAGACCAAGGAGACCAGATACCCATCCTGTCCAGCCCCTCTGTCTCCCCCCTTCCCCTCCAATCACTTCATGAGTTTTCCTGTTTCCACCAGTTCAGAAGGGGCTCATAGGGTGTTGTGCAGCATTTTTCCCCCCCAAGCAGAAAGGCTGCTCAAGCAGAGTCACCAAGTAACCTGATCTTGATGCAGCCAGCAGATCTGATCACATTCTGGTGCCCAGCAGAGAATTGGTAGAGAAACATTTCCAAAGACAACAGATGTTTGCCTCCCCTTTATTACACTTCTGTTTTTCAAAGTGAAATTAATTGTTTTAGTAGATTCTGCATTTTCAAACAAGCCTAAAGCCAATATTTTTCTTTAAGCCTTATAGCTGTGACTGTTCCCATGGATGACAATCTGAAGGGTTGGTTTTGGGTTTTTTTTGGTGGTTTTTTTTTTTTTTTTTGCTGAGACCCCTCTCCTGGAATCCAAAGAATGTTAAAAACCTTCTGGAAGGAGTTCTGTCATCATCTCTCCCCCAGCAGATCTCTGCAGAGAACCAGTTGTTCAAATTAATACTTCCCAAGTCCCAACTGGCCCAGAGATTCCCAAACCCTCAGGGAGGAGCACTCCCTCGAGTACAACGAAACGACAACACGGTTCTTACAACTTCAGCTAACAGCCAAATCTTTCGATGGAAAGCAGCATATACATCAGTGTTAAAAATGCAGGAATTTCATAACACCCACTGCTGCTGAAAAGCAGCCAACTCTGAGGCGGAGCAGAGCTGTTGTTTGCAAGCCTACAGCATCAAAGAGTACTTTTCAACAAAGAGGTAGGGAAGAAATCCATGCCCACTGCAGCCTTGCCTACAACAGGAATTTGCCTTGCCTCCAACAAGTTAGCAACCATTTACAATCAATTGCCCCAGAACAAATCCCAAAGAACCTGGAAAACTCCTCTCCCCCTTTCACCTTCCCAAGGTTTGCTCTGGCTGCGTTTTGACACTTAGAATTAAAGCATCTTCCATATTGTAGACAACACCTTAAATTGAAGCAGGAAGACCACTGCAGCAAAACGTAACATTGGATCTCATCACCTTTGCCTTGTTAGACAAGATGGAAAAACAACCAAGAACAAACAGCTGGGATATTCCCTCAAACACATCCATGTCCTGGCAAATGACCACTCTTACCTGCCCCAGGTAACTATCCTGGAAATGGATTTTGGCGGGCTAACTTCCTTCTGCCCAGTTACTGGCTATCCCAGCACTCTCCCAAGATGAAAACATTTGTTCTGCAGCAGTGGAGAGAAAACAGGGTAGGGGAGGGAAGAGAGGGTTATTTGCAGCGGTGTTTTGTTTGGAGTCGGGATGGTCTAGGGGCCCCTCTGCTGCTGCTCCTCCTAATTCACACAGGAAGAAGGAGATTATCCTACACAGAGACAAGCAATACCGAAGGCAGAAACAGCAGTTCAGAGAAAGAATAGCTTGGCCCCTGAATGATGTCACATTATTAGAAGCCACAGCGAGGTTAAAATCAAGTCGGGATGCTGTGTTTATGAAGCGGGACTCGGCCTCATCTTCACCCAAAGATAATTTCATCTGGCATTTCGCACTATTGTCAATAAAAACAAAACTGGGTGGAAATTCCCTTCCTGTGAACCACATGCAGGCAGCCCTCAGCTCAGTCTCCATTTGCAAGAAGGCTGCACGCTGCCTTGCTCTGAACTCCTCTGATCTTGGCTGGCACCCAGCAAGATGAAGTCTCCCTGTTCAGTTGGCACTCACTGGAAAGTCAGGGAACTTTACAGGCACTCAAGCTCCACATGCCTCAGCCTTTGCTTTTATAGGGATTATTTCTGAAAACCCACTTCCCCTGTGTCTCCATTTGGTTTAATGTCAGATGCCTGCAGCTTATGGCTGGAGAGTCATAAAAAGCATTTAACATGCCTTTCTGTTTAAGTCTAGAAAGAAAAAACAAAACCAATTCAGAAAAGCCTCCAGCTACAGAATAAGCAGATGCAGCACAACTGCAGCTTTATCTTCAACAAGAGCATCAGGGACTGACACACAGCTACTCTCCCTGAGCAAGAAAAGGGAATATCTGTCCCTTCGAAGAAATGCGACTTCCTCCAGAGAGTTAGCCTTTGGGGCAGTCTTGGTCAAGCAAAATTTGCAGCAACACGGCTTTTTCCCCAGTTAGGTGAAGATTCCAGCTCACTCAAGGGATGTTTCATTATGCCCACAACTGCTTCATCAATGGACTGAATCACATTAGCAAGTCTCACGTTTTTTCCTCAAGAATCAGCTCCCACAAGAGTGAGGTCATGGAGAAAAAATTACAACACCCCCACTTTAAACAAGCAAAAGGTATGTTCAGCACAAGCCTTCCTTTCCAAGCCTCTCCCCCACCAAACCCCTTGAACACATTCAAGCAATAGCTAGCAAACCTTTCCTGTCCTGCCTTGGTCCTGCAGTCCTGGTCTAAGCACAAGGTCTTTCCTAGGCAAACCCAGCTGCCTGGTCAGCAGCCAAAACGATTTGGTTTTCATTGCCTTCACCACCAGAGCCCACATTCTGTTTGCCCTTTGCATATCAATAAGCATGGGGTAACTAAAATGATTTCAGTAGATTCAGGCCACAGTCTGGCCCATAACATTCAAGGTTTCCATTACAAATGAAACAGTCTTTTCTGCTTTTGTTCACTTAATCCTGAACTTCTGATCATTTTTGGTGATATTTTACTAACTTCCTAAAGCCTTGAGCTTTTAGGCATGTTTCTAGTGGAAAAATACTTCAGTCACTTGCTTCCATGCCTTCTTCTGTTGCAAAGGTATTAAAAGCAACAAGAAAGCTCTTGCTCCTTCTAAGAAAAATATTCCCTTAACCAAGTCATTCCTGTAAAGGGCATAGGAAGTCTACATGTTCATTTATTAAACAGATTTATACTGAAAAATACAACTGGCTTGAAACCCGCTTATAAGATACTTACAAAACTGACCATCTCCACAGCTCTGGATGCCAAGTATCTGAAACTCGCTGTCTAAGCAAAGCTTGAATTACAGCTCTACACATCTTTTTTTAAAATAAATGATAGAGGAGAGCAGCCAGTGCCCTGAAAGGATTCCAGCCACAAGCTGTGGGCCTGGATGGGTAGACATGCATATTTGATTTAGTTCATTCCAGACTTTCCTTTGCACATGCTTTTCTTGAATGGCCTGAGGTGTATGACACCTACAGGTATGCCTGCCCTGTAATACAAAGGAAAGGATGGAAGCACATTGTAACTCGCATCTTTAGCAAAAATTCCCCAAGCAAAGTGTTTTCTGAATTTCAAATGTGGGAGTTCAGCTGATCAGAAATTCATATACCTGGTTTACTCGCTCTCCCATCTTCCATATAGGATAGGTACTGTTACTCTGTACATTTACAAAACCAATAATATTACAAAACATACTGGGGCAGGAGGGAGAGAGAAGAAGAAAACAAAAGCTGTTTGTCTGCAGCAGCATGAACTCCCAGCAAGACATGCAGAGGAGCTCACTTTTCACTACCTCATCCACCCAGCACTGTGCCTCATCTGATCTGCTAATTGACTGTTGGAAGACAGCTTTCAAAGTAAAATAAAACAAGAATGCAATAATACTGACTTATTTTATACACTGCAGTATTCCAGATGTGTTAATGTCCAAGGTATAGATAGGAGTAATTTCCTTTACCACTAAACAACATACACAGCCACTCCTGCTGCTAAGCCACCCGCTATGGTGCAAGACAACAAAACAGCTTAGAAGAAAGAATAAAAGTAAATTTAGTACCTACTGGTAACTGCTAGAATAGCAAGGCAGAACATAACAGCCTGTACTGGTCTTCAGCAATAACTGAGCACAGAAGCACCCTGCACAGGGGTAACGTTAATATTGCTCCACTTAAGGAATGAAATCTCCCACCCAAATAGAACCCTGAATTGTGCCCAAGCTAGCCTCAGGAAGACAGCAGTTGCCATTTTATAAATAGCTGCTTCTGCTGGCCCCTTCTTGACCTGGGAAAAGGCCTTTCCTACCTGCCGACATAAACATTCAGCAACAGATTCTCTCCTTGCAAACATTCACTTAACATACTCTAAAGGTGTACATGCATACACACTGCACAGAAACCACAGGGATTTAGCTTGCTGTGAGCATATATGCCCCACTGACTCCTCTCAAAGCA
The DNA here is from genome assembly GCF_000737465.1 of Haliaeetus leucocephalus. Lineage (NCBI taxonomy): Eukaryota > Metazoa > Chordata > Aves > Accipitriformes > Accipitridae > Haliaeetus > Haliaeetus leucocephalus. The sequence goes on along the minus strand of NW_010972696.1, from coordinate 62,921 downwards.
AGCAGCAAGTGATCTGCAAAGGGGCCCCAATCTATAAACCACCTGCTTGTGATGATACCTAATATTTTCATTAGTTTTAACAAAGAACAGACACTTTATCACATTTGACATTTTGAGGGACACAGCCTGATAACCAAATACTTCTTACCCTTAGAGGATTGATTCTGCAAAGCATAAAAACTCCTAGAAAAAGCCTGCTCCAGAAAACCAGCAATGAATCCCACTGAACTCCCATACTTCTCCATCAAAGCCCCAGACTACAAGTAGCTCCCTCATCCCTGTCTTTATATTCTAGGGAGGCAAACGATGAAGAAGTGCTAATGGTTCAGAAGGAAACACCTGTGAATGAAACCTGTTTCCAGCTAATAAATGGCCTGAACTGTCTTTGTTTGCAAAGACTCTCCTTCTGGGGGTAATTTTAAGAAATATCTGACAGGTGTGTTTTAACCTCCATTTAGCTTCTCCAATTAGATAGCAATAAACAACAGCATGGGGCAAAAATTAAAATGGGGAGGAAAGAAAAGAAAAGGAAAAAGAGGAGGATGGGATCAAGAATTGGATCAAAGCCTCGGCCTGCTGAAAAGAAATGTAATGCCTTTTGCTTTGCTCTACCTTGCATTTTTTGAACACCGTAAAGGTAATCCCTCAGCAGTCTCTGCTGGAAAAACCTGGGAAGTTTTCCCCTTGAGACTCCTGATACCTGCAGGTCTGTTTGCTTTGATTTTTTTTTTTAGAAGGATAAAGGTAAACTAAAGAGCTCCTTTTTTTGAGGCCAGGAAATCTGGGGCAGAATTTGTCACTAGCCTGACTGCAATTAAACACTTGGTGATTAGCAAATTAGAAACTCTGACTGGCTTCTCCAAGAGAAAGGAATCTCTTGGTCCCTGCCTAAAATGACCAGGTGCTTAAATTCCCCTAATTCAATTCAGAGTCTAGTGTACACAGCCCAGCTGAGATCCTCATTTGTGAGGACCTGGGGCTTTAATTTACTTAATGACATGAGGAGTGACTGAAGCTCAGAAGCATGTTGACCGGCTGAGATGAGCTGGTTGCTTTGTGCTCTGAATTCACATTGGCCGATTTAAAAAAAAAGAAAAAAAAAGAAAAAGCTTGAAGTAAGAAACTTATTTATTGGTTGTTTGGCTGATAAAAGGTTTATTGAGAGGGTTGCTATGGCTTTATATATCAATTACTTAGATAATGGTGCTGTTCTCTGTGGTGTAGCTCTGAGTGGGAGAGTTAGATAGCCATTTATGTAAGGTGCTGCTGTGAAAATCAGATGTTTGTAAGATCTTCTCTGCCAGCACCCCGCTACCCCCCAATTTGAATGGGGAAGTGAGGTTGTTCCTTGTTAGTGCTTCACAGTACTGTTGCCTGTTCCTTGCTATCCATAAATACAGCTGAGTCTGTTCCTTTGAAGTGAAGATGCAGCCTCAAGGAGGTGGGAAGAATTGAGGAAATGATGCTTTCCTCCCTGCCAAGTTTCTTCTAAAATTCAGTGTGTCTGTTTCCAAACCAAGCCATGTTAGCTGTGGCTGGATGACAGAAAACCCCCATCCCGAGCAGGAGGAGTGATGTTTCAGACCCTGCATCCAAGCTTTCCCTACACGAGTGGGACCTGGCAGCCGTACAACTCTGGCTGGAAGTGTTGCTTTGGCAGCTCCTACCCTCAACAAATTACCAGCTCTGCGGAAAGCAGCAAGTAATGAGGAGTTACAAGGTAAGAGTGAGTGTGTTTTCTCTAACAGCATTTTTGTATGTATTGGACCACTGGAAGGAAAAGCAGAGGGCAGAGGTGGATGGCAGGAGTTGTGCTGTACAAGCCCCTAATACTTCTCCTGTGTAGAATGAATCTCCTATTTAAGTGTGCAGGAGGAAAAGGAAACTAGGGTTTTTACCAGGGATATTATTCTAGCTCTGCTGGTTCCTCAAATTATAAATTCTTGTGGGCAAGCGTTACCTTTGTTTTATAGAAACCTGTGTGCACTTGGCACTGTTAATAATAGTCTAGTGAGTGTTTACTTAAAGCTTCCCTATTCATGTTTAACAAATACAAGATAAGCTTATAATAAAACACACAGTAATTTATTACAGAACTTCTACAGTAAAAGATAATTTAGTATTCAAGAATTCAAAGCACTATATTAACAAATATACATTGCTCCAGAGATGCAAACTCTCTTTAGCCTGAACTCTACAAATACTAAGAATAGATCTTTAGCATTTCTTTTACAGCCTTGTTAAGATATAGGACCAGAACGTAGTCTGTTGATGAGACAAAAGAAATTTGTGAAGTAGTTTGCTTAACCTCTTGAGCTATTTGGGGAAAGTGTAATATTTTCCTTTAGCGTTTAGCTCTGATGCCTTTATACATCTCCTAGTGTCTCTGCAGCTGACGGTAATCACTGAAATCTGCCCTAGTGCAGAAGTTTTTAAGTTGTTATCTGACTTTCGTGCTGTATACAGAACCAAACGCCAAGGAAATCTGTAACGCTGCTCATCCTATAACGCAAAGCTATTATGCCCGGGAGTGAACAGTATAGGAAGCCTGTCTTCCCCGTGCATGCGTCACGAGATGGCACTATAGGACAGAGTTCTCCCTGTCCTCATGTTAAAATTTGGTGGACAGAAAATCTGCTGCAGGGAGGCAGAAAGGAGCATCGGGGCAACCCACGGGCAGGTGAGATGGAGACCCAGCAAGTTATAGCAACCTGGTCTTAGATCCAAGAAATCTTCTTCTCTGCTGGGGGTTCAGGGTTTTGCCACCTTCATGACAGCAGCAGCTTCACATGGAAGTATTGCAGAAGCTCAATGTGCTTTGAGGGAAATAGAATTAATGTTTTGGAGAAATGGGGTCCAGCTCAGAGTACAGCAGTGTTTTTTCCCTTTACAGAATGGCTTTGTGCTGACTAGCAAGTTGAAGCTCCAGCAACAGAAGCAGAAGGATCTAGAGTACATGAGCTTTGCCTGTGTACCCTGTTCTATTACACTCAAAAAGTGAGTTACACTCAAAAATGCTGTGAAATAAAAATGACAGAAATCAGTGCTTGTTGCAGCTGCCAGAAAATGACCATCGGGGAATGGTTTATGTCCAATGTCCTACATTTCAGTTGCCTCCTTCCTGGCGACATCTTTCTAGCCAGGCAATCTGTGTTCCCTCCACTTCTTGCATTGTCCTTCATGCTAAACAGGGTGTGTTCCAGAGAGTGAGCCGTTGGGCTTGCTTCTTATCACTTTTATGGGTTTGTAAATGAATAAAGAGCAAATCCTGAGTTAGCTGAAAGCCTGCCAGGAAGTTCGCAGCTGGTGCTTTTTCTCCAGATTGCATGGTAAATACAAATAGGATGTTATTCTCACCATCGCTATTCCTTCGTTCAGCAGGTGTAGGATTTCAGTCCTCTCTCCCTTTCCATTGCTATTATCTGTTACCCTTAGGGGTTTTTCCTATAGGTATGTCAGGTTGAGGTCCTCTGCTTTCTCAGTAGATCCTGCGCTCTCCAGAAAAGGCTCAGGGGATGCAGAAGTATCATCGACTTTAAACTTTGAGACAATCCTGGCAGTTTCCTGCGTGATCTCAAAATGTTTGAGCTGCTGTCTCCCTCCTAAGCGTTGCTTGAGTGTGCTTGTGTCGGTCAAGCTGTTGCTGCTCCTGGTGCTCTCCTCCGGGATGTCCTTTGTTGGGGAGCTGCTGTCGGTGGTAGGGTTCCCTTCTGCACCAGGCTCCATTGCCATGTTGGCTAATGTGGTAGTCCTCAAGGGCAAATTGGAAGACTTGGGAATGACTGGCTTCATTTTTGCCTGTGTTCGAATATATTTTACAGGTTGTCGGCTGAAATGGCATCTGGGCTGGGTCCCTAGGACCGTGTCTGAATCGCTGTCTATCTTTTCCTGCACAGAGTCCTCCAGTTCCTCCAGCTCCGAGCCAATACTTGTATTCATCTCTGAACAAAAAATTAGACAGTTATCTTAGATCAGTGAGACAAGGTTACTACGACAAACAATTTTGGTTTATGACTTCTTTTCCTGTTAGAAAGGATACTGAGATCCCTCCTGCATTAACAGGCTAAAACACCTCCCTCTAACAGCTTTGTTAATCAAGAGCAATCACAAGATATGCATTTGAAAGACGTATAAGATATGAATCAGGCTTATATTCTTAAAGCTGTCCTCGATGCGTTAAAGCCAGGAGAGCTGCCGATGGTGACTGTGGGCTTCAGAGCTGAGGCAGCAGCAGGGAAAAGCCTTTCGTGAGAACAGCAGAAAATGTGCTTGTGCTTTCATGTGAGCTACATGGCAGTTGCTCTGTAGTAGGTTATCTGCACAGAGACTGAGCAGCGATGTGGAAGAGGCCCCAGTTATGCTTTGTCTGCTATGTAATGTAGAGGCAGATAGGGAGGAGGTGTGAAAACCAGCAAACATGCTACAAGACAACCTGTAACAGCATCACGATCACCACTTTATTTACCTAGGGCATCCGTGCTTAATGGACTGTGGGCTCCCTCCAGAGTCAGCTCATTGATGGCTTCCCTGGAAGATGAGTTATCAGACTCACAGTCCACATTTAAACCGTGCTTGGAGGAGAAATTCTGTTGGAAAAAGCCATGAGTGTTTATACAGGACTCTTACTTGACATGAAGATACTGTCAATGTCCACTTTACCCCAAGTGCTGTTAGAGCCAAGTGAATGGAGGCAACTGCTTAAGCTGAAAATGCCTTGATTTCTCTTAGATTATCTGTAACACTTGGGGGAATAGGGAGGGAGGTTGCAGAAGGTCACAGGGCAGGGCCATGAGGGAAAATTATGGTTCAAGACCTGCCAATTCCAGCATCCATACTGGCAGAACACAACTGCCACAAAACTTACCCCAGAAAGCAGACGCTGCTTTCTGTGGAGCAGCAGTGTGTTGAGACTGATTCCCATGTCCCATGGGACACTGAAGTAGCCCATTTCAGAACAAAAAGGGGAAACATCAGAAACCAAGCTGTTAACTGGAGCACAGTAATTATCATCAAATGCAAATAGGAGGGTGAGTGAAGGACTCGGGAGTGCCTGGGAGTCATAGTTGGTATGGATCCAGTCTGAGTTTGCACAAGGATCAGGTCACCTGGGCAGGCCCTCCAGAGGTCGGTTTTATTAATGGCAAAATGAGAGCAGCCTTAGAAGCGACTCCCCTTTTTAAAGGTTTGTGAAACTGTCTGTGGAATTCAGTCACACTGCAGAAGCAGGTAAAAATGGCTTTGAAAATAGTCAAAGGCAATAGTTGTGTATATCTCAAAGTGCTTTCTGTGAAAGTTTATTAATCCTGTAGGACTTCTGCACACAAAAAGTGAATTGTGTCTACCCTGGTGATTTTTATTTCAACTGTAATCATAGTTATTCTAATTTCTGCTTCCTCAGTGAGCTGGACCTGTAGAGGAAGCAGTGTTACTGCATGCCAGACATGGATAGGGTCACTGCAGGCACACAGTCTTGCACATAAGCATCTGTGACTCAAAAGCAGGAGGCAGAGAGTCCCTGAACCTGGATCTCGCTTCCTTTGGCTTAACTTAGGAAAATCATTTCCTCTTTCTTGCTCATCAAACAACTGTGAAAAGGAGAAACCCCACCATGTCCCATCTCAGGGATGCTATGCCCATTTGTGTTTTTGAAGTTCTGTGAAATATTGTGAGGAAAGAGCCACGAAGCTTGGGAAGAACGAAGAGCACTCAGTAGCAGGGCAGGCAAAACAGGGTCCGTGGCCACTGCTCAGGGATGCAGCAGAGCCCTGTAGGGCTGTACCGGGGGATCTGCTGGGTCTTAAGTGCACGTAGCTGCTTCCAAAGTTGTAGAGCTGTTTACAGAGAGAAACAGCAGTATCCCAGGCTATTTAGTATGGAGAACCCCACAATTTTTCCAGCATGACTGGAATCTAAAACATGGAGCAAAACCACTATCCAGATTGGTCTGAGAAGCTGCTGAGTGATCTGTAGCTTATCATTTTTTTCTGTTTCTCCCACTCCATGTGCAACAGGCTCTCTGCTCCTTCCTCTCAGAATAACCCTCTGATAGCAAATGGTTTTGTTATCCACGGAACAAGTTCTCTTTAATTGCTAGTCCACCTTCCTGTCTCTACAGCAGGGTCAGTAAGCCTAGCTCGGTGTCTGGGAGCTCTACCTCTAGGTTTATAGTCTGGACTGTGTTTGGGCTCTGAAGTCCTTCATCCTTTTCTGTCGATGCTTCTTGCGAAGGATTTTCACATCCAAGGGATAAGGATGAAGGCAGGTCATCCATCCCAAACACCCTTTCGTAGTTCTGAATGAGAAACTCCACAATCTGGGCTTGATACCCAGAGTCAACAAGGCATGACATTGAGACATCGCTCCCTGAGCCTGGCCGGATCAGAGTTGGCCCAAATACTATGCCCAGGTTGTTTGGGGACATCTTGTTCTCTTCGTATTTCTCTGCCACCCTGGGGAAGGGAAACAGGACTGTTAGGGGCTTCCCAGTTCTCAACCCAAATGCACTGAGTACACAGATGGAATGCACCAAAACCCCCATTTCCTAGTGGAGAGAGAACTCCCATCTTTTATGGGGAGCAGGGCTCTGGTCTGTGCAGGGAAACTCCAGAGAAAAAAATCTCAGAAGTTGCCTGGATCTGTCTGGATGGTGCAGCCCTACTGAGAGTGGCTGTTTCTTGTGACCTGTGTTCAGAGCTGGGTGAAAGAGAGCTTGATTCAAGTTACTCCTTGACCTCTTGCTCTGTGCTTTATGAAGCATTATCAGTAAGGACCTTCTGGTCCTTCTTGGTCATTGAGACTTTCTCCTAATTGCTGCAAGATGGTCCTTTCCATGAATGAAGTTTTTACTCTCCTCAACTGCCCGCTTGGCTCTCCCAGGTCAAGGAAGCCCAGACGCTCTTCTCATACACATTTGGTGCTGTGCTAGCTGCTCCTCTGGCAGCGAGGTCTCAACAGGGATCTCCTGTGGTCAGACCTGACACTAACCAGCATGACAACCAGCATGCTCCTCACCTGTACAAGTGTGCAATGAGGTGTCGCAGGGTGTTGTAGTTGCTTCCAGGCAATTTGCTCAGCAAGTCCTTCATGCTCTGGATGGGATCGGAAGGGAAGCCTGCACAGTCCAACTTTTCTTCCCCAGGTTTTTGTAAATCTTTGGCAAGTGCAATGAGATCATTATAGAGGTGGGACAGCAGCACCGGTGCCGAAAGCTGCAGCAAGAGGGGAGGAAAACAGCATGTTACTTCACCCTGCTAGTCTGGCACTGAGGAATGCGGTCGGCTGAGCCCTGCCCTCCCAGCAGAGATTTGGTACCCACTTCCTTCAGGAAGTGCTTCAGGACCCCAGTGATGTCGTGGGGGGAGTGCTCGGAGAGCTCCACCAGGCTCCGTCCGTTCTCGAACGCCTGGCACAACTTTTCCACCCGGGCTTTGGATCCACTTATCCGATAGATCCCCTGCATGGTTCAGAGGGGGAGAGGTCAGGAGTTTTGGATACAGAGAAGAGAAGACCAAAGCAAGAATAACTGACTACTCACCTGCACCCCGAGGGCACGGGCTTCAATTTCTGAGGTGCATTTCACTACTATGAAGGGAACTTCCTCTGGGAAATCTCGAGGAACCTGCGTGAAGTCAATGCCAAAAAGAGGTACTCGGTTGGGCAACTTCTTGTGGCCACAGGTGATGAGCAGGTTCTCGAGACACTTCTTGTGGCAGGCTAGGCAGCACTGAAATGGCAGAACCGACCCACGTTATGGTCTAGTTGTGGTCCAGCACTGCAGCGGTGGCTGAACTTGAAGGATTTCTCTTGTTCCCCCAACCACCAAAGTCCCACCAACCCCAAGAAGGTTGCTTCAGGCAAGTGGCAGCTGGTGGCTTACTCAAGGACAGAAAAACATGCCTTGTGTAATGCAGAGGAAGAAAAAGCACAGAACTTTGCAGAGGGGCCCCTCATTCCCGCAGACTTTCAGCAACATGATGGTCACCCCAGGCTCCCACGTGAGGCATCTGCAATGACATCTTCTAGCCCTCACCTCCTCACACTCGAAGCCGCTGACCATGAAAGTGTCACACTCCCTGCATTTGGATGGTCCCCGCAGCTTCCGGAGCCGGTGGGTCTGCGCTGCACTGGAGAGGAGGATGTTCTTAAACTGCTGCTGGGATGTACCATTTTCTGTGGAAACAGCATTAAAGCGTGAAAAGGAACAGATACGTAAGCACGGTTTCCACCTAGTGAGTCAAATATGTGTGTGGCTCACCATTTTCAAAAGTTTGCAAGGAATCTCTCTCTTCAAAATCATCTGAGGAGGACATGGTGCTGGTGGATGGAGCTTTCAACAATTTCCTATTAGAGTTTCCTTGAGAAGAGAGAAAATATAAACAGCTGTTCTCATCCTCATGATACACAAAGTGGGTCAGTGCAGACTTTATTCCCGTTTTAGGTTTTGGGGCAATATTAGGCAAGAATTTCTGCAGCTCTCACCTGGGCTAGAATTGGGAGAGTCCAGGGACCGGGATTCACAACTCCCACCAAGGCTTTCTGTGTCGCTGCAGAGGGATTTGTTTGCACCTGCGGAAGGTGGATACGATGACAGACCATCCCAAGCACTCTCAGGATACTTCAACACGGGGTTGAAGTCCACACCAAACTCCCAAGAAAATCCATAAATACTTGTCAATGTTTTCTCCCATTCTGAGCAAAGCCTTAAGCACTGCCCTAAGAATTTGAGAACCTCTCCCACCTCTTTGGCTACTAATCTAAATTAAACTACAGTGACTTGAGAGAAAATCGGGTCATCTTTATTAAATTCAACCTACTGTGTTCACCGTTTGTGGATAACTGTTTTCTGGATGTATCTTCTGGCATGCTTGTGTCCTTTGCTGCAGAAAAGGGTCCTGTGTAATGCAATGCCATCTTCTTTTTGCCACTGGGAGGGGACCTGAGAAGGGGTTGCTATCAATTTTCCAGCAGTGAAGAATAACAGACAATATTGCATCACCGAGGTGCCTTATGAGTACCTGAGACAAAGCATCTGTTTCAGGCAGCTTACAGGTGTAAGCTGAGTTTTCAAGGAGGCTATAATAAACACTTGCACCAAACTAGGAAAACAAATTTGTTCAATATAACTTCACCTTTTCTATCCACAGGAAAAATTTAGATATCAAACAGCACCCACGTGAGAAAAGAGCAATCCAAATCTTTGCCAAATGGTAGAAATAACTGAAGGGACGTGGTACAAAACTGCTGCCTTCATTTCACTGATGTTGGTCCTGTGTTCAGCAGAAGGAACCAGGTGCATCTTTAGATATTTGTTCTTTATTAGCGGAGCTATGCAGAGAGAAAAGATCCTAACATCTGAGGCTGTGGGCTTTTCCGTAATTAGCAATCATAATGCTGCAGCGTTGCTAGTGAATTTATAAATGTGTTTTAAATGTTGTTGTTGTTCTGTGCATGATATATTTCTGACCTTTCAGCTAGGATGTGGGTTTTCCACTTTTTGTTTTACCTCTGCCCTCCGGAAGTAAATGGCTCGAATTCAAACACTTCCATATGAATGTCTTTCTTCTGCAGAGCCTGAATGAATTCCAGGTATTTCTCGCCTGCTTTGTATGGCTTGCAGACCTCGGACAGGTACTGGTATCCCACTGGAATCTGTTCTGACTGAGTCTGCCGTTGCTTGAACATCCTTAAAGTGACCTTACAAGGGAAAGAAAACAAAAACCACATTGCTAGTCAAAGCCCAGGTGCTTTTTCCTCCCTTGGATCTCACAGTCATTCACCAGTCTTCAGTTTTTCATTACCCAAACTTGGTTACCTGCACTTCTGGTTATTGATAGTTCTACTTAACAGGTCAGATAAATTATTTGCCACTGTTTCTTGTTCTAGGATTTTTTCCCCCTAGACCTTTTCTACGGACATCTGCATCCTCAAAGCAGTAGCAATTGAAAATGTGATTATATATCTCAGATTTTTTGGTAGCAGGTTGGTAGCAAAGCAATGTCCAGAGCACTCCCCTAATTTCAGCTGCTTGAGAATGGTCAGTTATAGGGTGGCTCAACAGTGAAATGGTGAAGAGTCTAGAAGTCTTATCCCAAACAGCAGTTTCCCTGAAAGGAGGATTGGAGGAGAAACTGAGACTACACGTACCCACGTCAGGACCTCATCCCCTTGGTAAATGAGCTTCCGAATATGCGAGACGATCCGTGCTCGCACTTTCTCCAGTTCTTGTCGCCGAAAGTTGGCATCGCTGATGCACATCTTGTACAAAGCTTCTGCTTCCTGAACCTGTGCATGACCAGAAATGGAGCAAAGGAGGACAAAGTCACCAAGACGGGTGAGAAGATGCCATAACATGGTGCGTGGGATGACTGGGAATACCAGCAGCCTGGTCTGAACTCATCACCTTGGCTTGTGCCTCCTCGCAAGAACGGCGTCGCTTCTCCAGCTGCTTGTTGGCACTGCCGGGGTTGGTGATAGCTGCGCTCTGGTATTCGTCCTCTGCCTTGGCACTCAAGTGCTTTGCTTTCTCCAGCTCCTCGCAGCGCTGAATGTATTGCAGGCGGGACTTGCGCAGGGATGACAAGGACTCATTCTTGAATAGGGAAAGGAACAGGTTTAGGAAGCCTAGCAAGGCAGTGGGAAGAACAAGTCACAGCAGTACTCTGCTTATAAGGGAAGTGCCTGTCTCTGGGTTCAAATGGGTATTATCATTCAAACGGAGGTCAGTATTCTCTCTCCCCCTTCTCCCAAAGTTCAGGAGCTCTAAGGGAGCCCCTGGGTTTCCTCTACAGCTGCGTAGAGACCTGGCCATCCTGCGTCATGTTCTGCAAGGTGCCCAGGAACATCTTCCTCCCCAGCAGGAATCCCTGGAGAAAAAGGCTGATGATGAAGTGGTAGCAGAGTTTGTGCAGCTGGGTTTTGGTAGAGGGGTCACAGGCACAGAGCCTGCCTTTGCAGGGGATCCCTCTTGGCTGAAGACAGCCTAGTGCCAGCGCGTGCAAACCCAAGCTGCCTCCTCGTTCTGCCAGCCTCTGCAGTTGGCAGGACGTGATGGGATCCAGCAGGCAGCACAGGCAGGATGGCACAGGAATGCTGGCAGCACTCCCGCCTTGTACTCTAGAGTAGTTTTATTCGATAGCAGGATGCATATTACGTTATTTAGTTACTGCTTGTCCATAAACTTTTGTTTTCAGTGTTTTGAGCCGTGACTGGTATGAAGGTCAGGCCCATGTATCGGCCTCTTACCATTCTCTTTTGCTCCTTTGTCCACTGATCTTTGAATTCTTTCCTCCATTTCTCAATTTCATTCTTCTTAGCTGACAGAGGCTGCCGAGGAATAATAGTTAGGATGGCAACAGTTCCTCATGAGGCAGGAAAAAGGATCCAACAGATGGGGGCGTGACATTAGAAAGCAAGCCTTGCAAGATGCCTCTTTTTCCCTTAAACTTGGTGTGCATTTCATTCTCTTATCCCCTCCACCCCCTGGACCAGGATATATCACTTCATTAGGTCTCTGTGATCCTCCTATCTAATCTTTCAGCAAATTTGTCTAATCCACAGAGAAATGCAGTACCTGGTAGAATTCCTTCTGTTGGAGCAATCCTGCAGTCTCAGTAGCTGAATTTCCAACCTTTATGTCATGTTCCAGGACCATTGTATAGAGCGCCCGAAGAGGCATGTTGTGCTGCAGAAACCAAAAAAGCAGATATAAAATGATGGATAATCACTGCAGCTTTCCTAAATTAAAGAGCTTTTGGTAGGTATGACTGAAATCTATTACGGAAAAGTGAGAGTGTCTACACTGGTTAAATGAAGGGGAGTTATTTCAGACAACACAAATAGTAGGATGCTGGAAGCAGAAAGGTTTTTATGCTGGGCAGTATTGTGCTGACTCCATGCCTTGCCTTGCTGAATATCTAATTGTCCAAACAATTACTCCGTGTTATAAGCCCTTGGAAAAAAAAAAAAGGAACTGTTCCTCTACTGAGACATTTAGGAATGGCTCTGGAGGCAGGATTTAGGATTGCTGTAGGATTTAAGCTGGACTCTACAAGTGGTTCACATGTGCAGACAGCCTCACATTTGCTCTGCATAGGACTCCCATCCTCCTCCAAAGGGAACCCCGTGCAGTGAAGTAGGAACATCGCTAGGACCCATACCTGGTGGAAGATGGCATTTCGTCCTGATTCTGCTATCTTCACCATCCCTTTGGCAAACTCTGTCTCTGTAGAAGGGCAGAGTGAATTAGACACCAGATTCACGGTCACAGAGGTGGGTTTGTCAAAGCCAGAGGTCATTCCAGTCAATTAGGACCATTCAGGGAAGAAGAAATTCTGACCCCATGTCTTTGTCATCAGGCAAAAGCAACCAAAAGGGGTTGGCGTTTGGCCAGTTTCTAACCTGTATACTTTTGCTTGCAACTGTGTGTTCTCAGCTATGATTTAAAAAAAAAAAAAGCTATCAAAAAGTGTACGGACTCCCAGCTGGTTCTGTGCACAAGCTCACCGTAACTCAGACGTTTCTCAATCCAGCTGAGAAGCTCTTTGACGTATTTACACCACATTTTGGCATATTCGAGGGCTGCGTCAATGCCGCCTTCACATTTTATCAGCATTTCGTCTGCCTCCTGAACTGCAACAGAATAAATCCAGGTTCAGAATGGCTCTGGCTGATGGGCTCCCCCAAGAGTGGCAAAATTGGAGTCTCAAGAGTTGGTGCTGTGAAATACTCAGATAACAGCCATAAAAAAGGTCTTTCACTGAACAATGTCATCATGATCTACTTCATGGCGACCCCATGCAGTCCTGCCCATGGAACCACACAAGTTCCAGGTAATTTAGACATGTATGTTCCTCTGCCCTCTGCTTTTAATGAAATATTTTTATTCAGTTTGTTTTGAAATACAGAAGTGAAGGACCTAATGGGTTACTGGGGAGTTGCAGGAAGTATTCTTATTCCTTAGTGGAACCTAATACGGATTCACCACACTGTGGTGAGCAAATTGAAGCACATTTCAAGCTGAAATCTGTGAGAAAGCAGCTTAGAATTTTTTTTTCTTCATATGGACTTTATATGAAGAAAAAACAATTTTATGTTGCATTTTATGATGCCAGTGACAAGTACAGAGCTGGTAAGAACCCTCCCAGCAGGTCACAAAGTGTTTCAGAGTATCCCAAGTTTCACTGGGTTGGTCTTTACTGTGCTTAAAACCAGCAGACATTTGGGAATTGATGTCTCAGTATTTAAAAACCAAGACCTCATGAGAAGCTCCCTAACGAGATGTTAATGGATGAACAGGGGAAGATCCGCGTGCTGGAGGAAGCAGTGGGACTGCTGAGCTCAAACAGGCATCCGCATCCTTGCTGGGCATCAGCCCTAGCTCAGCTTGAGACCGATGCCAGCGGAGACACCGGCATTATTCATCCATGTCATTAGAACGCTGCCAGGACTGTTGCCAGGTGACTGACTAAGTGTTCTTATGTCACCTCTTTGATTTTTAATTAGCAATGTTACCTGTTATGTCTGCCTGCACTTGTCTCTCTGAACTGGTTTTGCTCTTGCAGAAACTTTCACTGAGCTGTGGGGGGAGAGAAAAAAAGAGGAAAATGCTGAAAGAAAAATGAGTATTCAGAAATTGGAGGATTTTTCAAAGAGGCCAGCTGGAGTGCCGATTTTGCTTAGCTAAGCAACTCAGTGCAGTTAAAATAGTAGCCTGAGATTTGACAGAGGGAAGGTAGCATGGTATAAAAGCCTACCACAGGCAGAAACATGGAGGAAACATATGATTAGGGCAGAGAGATCAAAGCTGGAAAAGGGCTGCAAGACTGAATGCTGGCAGCTCTTGTTTTACTACAAATCACAAAATATTTGATTTTTATCTTTAAGTTTAGCTCACGGGATAATATGATTACATGAGAACAGTTGCTGTCAGAGAAAAATTAAGTTCCTAGATCCTTTGTTTATACAAAAAGCGTGAAATGAGGCTGATAATCCCCAAAAGTCCCATACTGCCGAAAGTAAGCGAAAAAAACATTAAGTTCTATTTTGAAGGTCTCCTTAAGGCCAAAATTTTAGAGATTTTTGATGCATGACTCTCAAATGTATTCTGGGTTTGCTGTCTTGTCTGATCTTTTTCTTAGCACACAGAACTTAAACCAGCAATTTCCACATCTTGTTTTTCAGAAAAATATAAATCCAGACAGTAAATGCCTGAGCGTTTCCACTAAATATTATCTGCTCTGTTGCCACCTCCATCATTGTTATAACCAAGTGTTGTACAGTTCTTTTCTGTCTATTCAAGTAAGAGCTGTAACTATTTTTTTTCAGATGATCACCCAAACCCCAACTTTAATAACATACAATCATGCACTTTGGCAATGGACATCGGTAATTTCTTTAATAAAATGGATCTCATTCTTTGCCTACCGGAACAACCTCTTTTTCTGTGGTCAGGTCCATGTCATCAGTGCTGTCAGCATCACCAATGAACATATCAACCGTCCTGTATAGTCAAAAAGAATGCAATGAAATAAATTAAGGTTCCAAAGACCCAGAAAACTAGTTCAGCCCTGTTTCTCTACATACGCATTTCCAATTGAGATTTCTATGGCATCCAGGCTCCGGAATATCTCACTGTACCGCTTCCTATTTTCAGGTGTCCTCTCTTGATTGTCCAGACCTGGAGTTGGAGAAGAAATCATTTCACTGAAATGCCTGACCCAAAGCTCCCCAAGGTCAGCAGGATGGTTTCTAGACGTGCAGGGGAGCGTGGCTGAGCCCTGCTGTCCTGTGCAGATTCACAGGGAAGCGACAAACTGCGATGGCCTGGCAAAGCACAGCAAGGTGAGCTTGAGGGCGAGATGAGATTTGAAAAAAAACCTTAGGAACAGTAAACTCATCGAGGTTCCTTGGGCAGAACCCCCAGAAAATGAGTCTGCAGATGTCCAGGGGAGACATCTAAGCTAGTTTTAGGGCTTGCAATCAGACCAGAGATCAGCTGTGGAAACTGGGCAGAAACCTTTATCGTAGCCACTCTGAGCTGAAGTCACGCCACTGTCCTTAGTTTGGTACTGGCAGACCTGGTGGAGGGGCTCACGGGATGCAGTGGCATGCCCTGCACCTCGATCAAACCCACGTGCACGCTGTACAACCTGTGTCAGCAGAACCATGTGCATAGAAAACAGCCGGCATTGCTGCAGTCCAGTGGTGCATGGGCTGGGCTGTGTTGCAGAAGTTGCCTGTTCCTTGCGCATCATGTGTGTGTCGCAATGTTTTATGTGCGGGGACCATTTCTCAATATTGTACGTGCTTATTTATGGTGATAATCTACATTATGAAATCCTGCAGCTGATTCAGCCCCCAGCAGGTACAAATTATTGGGCATGCAAAGTATAAAACGGGCTTGTCCCCACTTGAGGGGCAATGCACTCCTGCCACGCACCTCTGTAAGGTCTAAGCGTATTTTGCCCGCAGGGCGGAGGCGCACACATGCATTTTACATGGGGTTATTGATGCCGTTAATCTCACTTTCCACTCTGTCATGTGTTTGTCACTGAGGGCTGAAACTAAAATTGACTCAGGCTGAAAGTTGCTGAAAAAAAAAAAGGAAAAATGTTTTAAAATATGAAATGGGGCACAATTGGTAAAAAAAAAAAAAAAAACAAAAGAAAACTTCACTCTTCTTTGTCCTTTTGACATTCCAGGAAACAGGATGTGGTTGACCTAAATCTAGAGTTGCTTCACTGATAGTTGACTTTTTGACAGTGAGCAAGTACTTGTAAATGTTGCTCAAATGATGGTGGGTAGAAAAGTGAGGTTTTGTCTCATTTAGTTATAGCTACTCCTGGGCCTTGTCTCAGTCCTGAAAAATACAAATTTTTCAAGTCAAGTTTTGATTAGGAGCTGGCCTGCCATTAAGCCTATAAACAGCATCGCACCATTGCTGACCCCAGATTTGCAGAGCCACATTGTCTTTGAGAGAGGCCAATGACTCTGGGAAACTCCCAGCACGTGGGGGAAGACCCAGCTCCTGGGCACTTGCTGGGGGAGCGGTACAATCCTGGTCATCTTCCAGCCAAAATGGTGCAGAAGAGCAAGAGACTGGCTTGTCTGTACTGATAATAAGGGAGACTTTGAGCATGTATGTATGCATATGGGTTTTTTTTAACTATGTAAAGATGCCAAACCATGTGGAGAAAGTATTTGAACGTACAATTAAGAGAAAGACCAGGAAGTATTGGGCATTTTTTTCCACAAATCTCCTTGTTTGGTGTCAGATGAAAGTGCTGTCTGACAATCATATAGTTACAGTGTCCAGGTCATGAACATCAACCAGTCTAACCCTATCATCAGCTTAAAAATAGAAATAACTGTGAAGAAGGTTGGGTGGGACACTGAAGCTGCAATTCCACTTACAGTCAGCGCTGAGCAGCATGGGCCAGATGCTGCGTTCCCTTCTGCATCAAGAAATGAGCTGGGAACGCTCCTAGCTTACTTGCCTTTTCTGAGCAGATAACTAATATTTATGCTGGCCTTGTTCTTTAAAAGTTTTCTGAACGAACGTTTTACTCCAAAGTGAAACAAGACACTGAAAATGTGTGAAGACACGCTTTTCTTGTAAAACATAAGCCACTGAGGTCTGAAGGAACTGCAAAGAACCGCTCAGACTGGCCTGCCACGCTTGGAGGACCTGGGGAAGGGATTTAAAAGCACCAGTGATGCTAATAAAGGACTGCAAACTGTACCCAGTGCCTATCCTGCTTAATCGTGATAAATCAACATTTCGCACTTGGTGGGTGACCTCAGACAGGCAGTTTACCAAACATCTCATTCTGTTTTTTCTGTAAGAGACAAAAGTTGTTCATAATCCAAGACGTAACAAATCCAAGGCATACTAATTTAATGTGAATCCTAATGACTCTTATTACTTTGCAGGAGCAGATGGACAGCTTTAATTTCTCTTGTTTACCACTAGCAGAGGATTGTACAATAGGAAGAAGTGACTCAACTTGAGCAGCACTGGTGATGGGCAAAATGAAACATTCTGTTTTTGAAAGCAGCTATTGTGAGGCACTGTAAGATAAGCAAGAAC
Source organism: Haliaeetus leucocephalus (assembly GCF_000737465.1). Taxonomy (NCBI): domain Eukaryota; kingdom Metazoa; phylum Chordata; class Aves; order Accipitriformes; family Accipitridae; genus Haliaeetus; species Haliaeetus leucocephalus. The sequence goes on along the minus strand of NW_010972696.1, from coordinate 45,835 downwards.
CTCAGGTTCTCACAAGTCTTTTGCTTCATCTCACTAAGATAATATTATATGTAATACTATAAAAGTAGGAAGGTGGAAAAATTGGTCATAAAAAGTTTCCCTAGCCTTGCTGTAGCTGATGTTATTAGCTGCATTCTCACAAGTTTAAACATGTGTCTCCTTGTATGCAGCCCCTGTGTCATTCAAGGGCAGCACCAATTTGTCCCATCTATTTGAAGTCTTTTGAGTGGCTTTTTGGCATGTGCAGGTCTGGGCCAAATGATTCATGTGCCTCATATGTATCTCATCAAGGAAATGAATTGCCTCAAATGTATTGCTCTTTGCTGTCACAGCTGTCATCAGTCAGCCATCTGTTGGACACCTTCAAGATGTCCCTTCCTGATGAACTGTGCACTCCCGATTGCCCACCTGCTAAATATGTAAACATCTGTATACATTTTCCTGTACTAGAAAGAGAATGGAGCTCCTGTGCCTGGCAGGCTTGCAGAGGCTCCCAGAAATATCCATAAACTAATACATCTTTCAAATCCTGCTGAAAGCCCTTTCCTTTGACCAGTGAGGATTAGGTAGCAGAGCATCTGCTGCGGCGCTGGGATATAGGACCACAGGCCTGGAGGAGACTCTGGCTCAGTCCTTTGTCCGTTCACTACAGCTCTGCAGCCTTATTTACAAATGGATGCTTCAGTTTAAAGCCAGTTATCTTACTGGACAACCTAATGACAACTGGAAGGCTGATCTAGAAACTCAGTCTTCTGGAGATTAAAAACCATCTATGTTTCTTGAAGGACAGTGTATCCTTTTTCTTCTTATCTTAGACAATTCCAGCAGAAACCTCTTCCAGCATTGGCACTAGACCTGCATCCTAAAGGGGAGCATCCCTGCACGGCCAACTCTCGCACTGGAGCCGGCCAGCTGTTGTGCGAAGTTCTGCCCCATCCTTGGATGGACAAGACTGTCATCTATATCATCTACTTTCTGGAAAGCTCACCACTCTTTTCTCCTTTTGCTGGCGTTACAGGGAGAGCAAGCTCCCACAGTGGTGGGTGTGCAAAGCGTTGAGGATATTTTTAGCAGGACAAGCTCTTGTTCTGCCATTCAGCAGAAGCATCACTTCCCTTTCAGCCGCAGTTACCGTGAAATGAGATAAATGTCTAAAACCCTAATTCAAAGCGTGGCACCGTTGCCAACCTTGGTATCACAAGCCTGTTCCCGGTAGCGCCTTCCTCTTCTCTGCGCTCAGTCTTGCGCTTTGCAAAACAACATCTGAATTTTTCCACCGGGGCAAATCTCCCGTTTCTGCATAAAATGGCGCACACTTCTTAGCAGCATCTGTGTAAAATCCCCTGCTTGCTAAGCCATGACATGGTTTGAACCAAATGAGTCTGAAAACTCTCAAATTGTTGTCTGCCACTCCTGCAGGAAATCTTCCCTCTTTAACCAAGACATCCCTCAGTGAGACTCCAGTTATGGCTGGCAGCAAAGGACGCTGCTCCAGCTGCCCAGATCAGCATTTCTATGTGAGGAATAACAGTTTTGGAACAAAATAATCCAAGTTCCTTGACAATGGTTTCGCAAAACCAAGACTGCTTCCCATCTGTCACTCTGATTTCTCATCTTCTCTTCCTGCTTCAGTGGAACAAAGGTCCTGGCAAAAACTGAATTTACAAATCAGCTAATTTTTGAGGAGGTCGGAACCACTACCAAACAGTGCGATCACCCACAACTGACAGGAAATACTAGCAAGGTCAGTTGTCTAAAATAGTAGTATGTATTAATGAGGGGATTAATTAAACATGTCAGGGGGAGGAAGGGGAATTTCCACTTAATACATCAATTCATTGAAAAAGGTGAGCACGCAGCAAATCTTTGAGATGTCTGACAGCAGAAACTGAGCACAGGTGCATTTAGTTTGCAAAATAAAAATGAGGCGATTGCCAGCTTTAGAGGAAAATATTAGTAAAACAGACTTGCCTTGATAGATGGCAGCCCCCTGCAGTTCTTAGCTAATAAACCTTGCTTTTTAAGTAAGAAAAGTACAACTACATTAAACTTCTGGCTGTTCATTTCTTTGATAAGAAAGAATAAGGAAAGGTTAGCAATGGTAGGAAGAATTTAGACTGACAATGAAGCACAGCAGATGCTCCCAGTACTGGAAAACAGTAAAAGAACCCTCTCAATTAGCAACAGAAGGGTGAATCTAGGACACTTATTGGCTTAAAAAATAAGACTGAACAAAATCATTTATACCAGTCATCTTTGTATTGCAAAAGAGCTGTCAAATAAGCCTCCTTCTCCTTAACAGATGAGATTTTGTTAATAAAAGGCACTCTGTGGATACGGCACACCTGGATATATCAAGGGCATTTGACTTTTACAGTCATGTCATGTTCTGAATGGTATTCTTGGTTACACATTAAAAACTGTTTCACTGACAAACCTCAAAATACATCTTTAATCAATGTATAGGGTTGTTTCTAGAAGGATCTCAGAAACAGATTCCTGCTCTTTGGTGGGTTTATTAAATGATCAGACTTGTATCATCATCTCTCCTGGTAAAGTGCTTGATGAGACCAAGATGGTAGGCCAAGAAGTAAGGCAGCTATTTATTACAGAGTCTTTAAGTGGCCTCAGAAATGGTTATGCTTCCACTGCAGCATATAGCTGAACATCCACAAATTAAGTGCAGCTATTATATCACTAGTCTGGAAGTCTCTGCCCTGAAAAGCAGTGGTGGACACAATGGGTAGTTGCCTAATACGAGCTTCACATGCAATGTTGCAGAAAGAGGACCTCTGCAAGCTCTGGCTATGTACAAAAGGGGAACATTGAGCAGAAATAGGCTCTGCTTTTGCTGCTGCATGCAACGCTGGATCATGAGCACGTTAAATGTTAGTGTCAGTTCTGACAAAGGGTTGTGCAGATGTTGCTGAAGACACAAAAACATTCTGTAGGGCAAGAGTGGGCAGAAAACTAGTCTCTCAATAGAGTTCCTAAACAAGCTCAACTTAGTTTATGACAGACATTGAGACATCCTTAAACTATCTCTGTGTATGATCATGAGCTATAGAAATTCTGCTAATGGTTTTTCAAATTTCATGACAAAGACATGACAAGATCCAGCTGCTGAAAGACCAGCTGAAGTAAAGAGCTTTCTAGCTACAGGGATAACAACGCATTTGAATGTGGCAGCAGGGAAAGGACTAATGTTGCTTGCTGTGTTTCCTTGATTACAGAGCCAGTGAGCTTCCCCCCCGCCCCACCTCTCCCTGAAGCACCAGGGACCAGCCCCTGTTGAATGTGGGGCTCTGGGAGGAGGGATTTGTGCTCCCAGGTAGTACAGAGACCTCTTAGATGCTCGACTGGTAAGTGTTACTCCGATTTAAACTCATTATGTTCATAAATAGGGTTGTCACCTTTGAGAAAAAGGACTTATAGAAAATTTTTTTCGGAGGGACTTAGGCTGATGATGTGCAAGTACCAGCATTATGTACTTCCAATCTCTTAAGAGAAAACGCTGCACATTCTGCCTCCTGAAAAGGGGGTCTGCATCCTTTCCTCTTACATAAGTCAGTGTCCAGTACAAATGCATCAAACAACTTCATCTCTCAGAGAAAGACTTAGAGAAGTGAACAGTTGGGATCTTCATGGAAACCCCAGTTAGAGGAACTTACAGCTGTTTTTAGCAGTCATATTTCCTAGGTGGCTTACAGGCTGATCTGTGTCATATGTCATACCATGCCCCAAAAGCTTACATTACAAAAAATATAAAAGGTTGTTTCAAATGCCATCACATACCACTTGGTTCTGGGTCTCCCATGGCTGAATCTTCAGTGTTTTGGTCTGAAAGCAGCAGAATCCCAAATTACCCAGCTTTGAATCACAGCTGAATTAAGTAAAACACAAGTTCTTGGTCAGATCAGATGTGAAGAAATTATCCAAAGGCCCATGATAGCTGCATGTGAAGACGACCTGCCCAAATTAACTGGCAGAAGCGCCCGTCGGTAAGTGTGGCTGCTGTAGCCAAATCTGCTTCCTGCAGACACGCTTCCGTGTAAGGAAACAGTGTGCAGCGTACATTTGTTTGATCGTGAAATTTGCATAGCTCAGATGCATCTTGGTAAATAGCAAAGAAGGGACCGTTTCTGAGTACTCCTGGCTTCAGTGCTTGCAGCTATCGCAGCAGCCCCAGTTTTTCTACCTGGAGAGCACTCTCTGCTTCCTAAGAAACACCCATGCTTCCAAATACACTGAACAAACTACTGAGAAACTGCTGGTGGTGAGAGGAAAGGGCTGTTAGGTTAAAAGAGGGGACAGAAGAAGGAAAAGGATGAGCATCTTGGGCAGGGATGGGCCAGCAGTGGTCCTTGCCTGAGCCACCGTTTCTCTGCTCTCTTCGCCAGCGCGTGGGTGTAATGGAGCCTTCTCGGAGATCACGGTCTTTCTCAACTTCTGCTCAGCAAACCGAAATCTAAACTTTTAATGGTTTGCTTCTTAAATAAAAACAAGCCCTGATTCTGTAAGTTTTTGATGAGTTAGGGAAAAAGCCATTGCTTGCTTCAAGATGTTTTTCAGCCTGGGAGCATTCTTTAGATGGTGGACTGGGATGTAAGGCTTTAAATCCGACTGCCACTCGTGCTGTACAATATGCTTCAGCTCACAAGCAATTGATTTACTGACTGCAAGCATGTAGCTAGTGTTGCCATCTTTAAAATTGCTGAATTTTGCCTTCAGTTTTGGAATACTGGTGGTGATTTAGTGAGGAAACTCTGCTATGGGAAATAGAAAACATTTATTCAAAGATTATAGATCAAAGTGAGCAGAAACTGAAGTGAACTTTTTTCTTTTGCAAATACTAGAGAAACTGACAGAAAAAATGTCACAGTCAACAAACAAACTTGTGCTCAGCAGTGAAGCCATTGATTTTTTCTTCACTAAATAATGAATATTTAAAAAAACCATGTTTTCTTATGCAACCAAAAAGTACGCTTGTGGCCCTGGACTCCTAAGAAACAGTTTCCCTTTCCTCAGCATCTGCTGGAGACTCAAATAATGCTGCTAAATTTCTTCTGTGAAATCTCTCCCTGCGCTTGCACCACAGACTTTGTGGCAGGGAAATCTACAGGCTCTTCTGTCCCCCTCA
>NW_010972696.1:32184-40496 GCF_000737465.1 Haliaeetus leucocephalus | reverse complement strand
GGGGGGGTGAAAGTGGAGATGGTAAACCCCTAAACTTTCTTTTGCAGATCAAAGGCTCACAAAAGGGAAGTACAGGAATTCTTGAGAAATGGCTTATCTTCCAAGGTAACACAGAGCTGTATACAGCATAATAACGTGGTTCTCTAACCAGAGGGAAGCTGTAGCAGCAGTCTCTCCACTTGCCAGTGCAGTCAGATCAGCACTGGTCATGGGGCAGAAAGCTGCTTTGGGTGGTCTGCTGACACTGAGCTCCTTCAGCACAGCCTGCAAACTCCTCCTGCATTTCGAACAGGTGAATTTTTTTTAATTACTATTTTAGAACAAGCACAATGGCAAGCTACTGCAGACAATACACAGGAGCAGCCCCCTATGAAGTCTCATTAAACTTCCCTTTACGTCACCACTGCTATTTTATAAGGCAAACATATTTTCACATCGGCAAGTCTTTTGAAGGCATGGGAGGAAAGGACCCAGGGAGTGAAAGCGGCAGTGTGGTTAGTGCACTTTCCTTCCTTCCAGGTCCCTGCCAGGAGCCTCATGCTGGTCCTGGCTCTGCTCATACACAGAATATTGGGATGGGGCATTCAGTGCTTCCTCTTGAAGCTCATCTGACCCCCAAACAAAGGCCAGGAACCACCACGATTCTCTTCCGAGGAGGCTGAGACGAGTTTTCAGGCAAGGATTTTCCTGTAGATTTAAGTATATCTGAGCTCCCAAGAAAATAATGTGCAAATATTCAAACCATCCAACCAAGGTGGCATGGCATAGGACACTACCTTAACCTCCAAGGGCTATCACAACCATTCTGTGGGTCAATCTAATTCTCCCCCCCACTGCCACACACTGACAAGCAAACACATGAAAACATTTTGCACAGGATTATACAGGAATTCAGTGCTGGGAGAAGTCCTGACACACGCCTCCTCGCTCCAACAGACATAACCAAGCCAAGAACAGCTCCCCGGAGCCTCGCATTTCCATCCTTTGGTTTCACCATCCGAACGCAATGTGTCTTTATTAGGGGAAAACAGACAGATAGGTGCAGTTTGCCAGCATGACTGCCAACCTAAATAAAAGGCTCTCGTGTCTAAGCCTTTATCTTGCTTTTGTGCATTTTAAAAGCACCATCTTCCCTAACGATGGGATCTGGATATGAATAAGCCTTGATGATCACTGACTTCTGCTCAGCTTCAGTACTGATGTGCTTTCTGTGCACGCGGACACCCGTGTGTGTCTGTGCTGAGCCTGGTTGAAAGCTTTCCATCACCACTGAGCAGAGGGCAATAACTACAGTGCTCGTTAGGTTCTCTAAGGTTATGCATTTACCATCGATATTGGTGATAAGGGTTGCTACGGCAGGCTGGATGGCATCCCCAGTCAAAGCAGGATATGTGTTCAGGAAGGTGGAGATGGCTTGCAGTAACTCTGCCAGTTTGGCTTCAGCAGAAGCTGAAATAACTTCTCCTAAAATTAAGAAGGGGAAAAATTACGGGGTTTTTGCATGCATAAACTCTCATCCTCACCTCTCCCAGGATGAACTCACTTCAGCACAGTGGTACAGGTACCCGGCTGTTCCTAAATACTCGAGTTCTGCACAAAACAGAAAATAACAAATGCTGAACACCCAAGCAAGCAGAAAACCCACATGCAGTGAAGGGACGGATGTAGAAATTGCCCCGTCCTTAGTCACCAGGGCCAGGACCCTCGACGAGGCTCCACGCTGCCTTTTGTCCAGGTTCTACTCCATGAGCCCAAGCAATGGACGTCCCTGCTTACTGCTGCAGGAGTGTTGCATATCTTTGTGTCTTTACAACCTGAAGGCCAACCTCTGAGACAAAAACGCAGTCCCAAGCTGGGCACTTGTAAAGATACTCAGCAAAGGAGAGGGAGCCAGCTCAGGCAGGTCTAATTTCCATGTGCAGCCAGCATTGTTCGGGGGCTGTTAAAAGCAAACCTTTTGCAAAACTAAGAGCACCACCATAGTTAGGAATTTGCTTGAGAAGCATGGCCAAACCAACTTGTTTGGCATGCCTGGGGTAAGGCAGTCACTGTGACCTAGAGCTACAGCTTGCGGCCATGGGTGGAGAGACCAAGATCACAGGGAACTCCGGATGCCTTGGTGGAGAAGGTGGCATTCCTCCAGGAGGTTTCTTGTCCCAGCAAGCAGTTGAAGGGATTTTGTTAATGCTGCCATGCTGTACAAGGTTTCTAGAGCAGCACCGAGCCTGTGATGATTGTTTTCTTAAATCTCAGTTTAGGTCTATTTACTTGGGCTCCAGCCTGAAGAGTGTCCTGCAAGTAGAGAGGCTGTCCTGGGAAAAAGGAGGAGAGGGGGAAGGTGCCAGCGTGCTGGACCAGAAGGCATGGCACTTCTGCTGGAGCACATTTCTGGGCTGTGACACACGCTTGGGCTCCCACTGCCACCCAGAGCATCACCAGCTTGAGCCTTTCTTCGACTCATGACATTTGGACTCCTTCCCGATGATGAATCCCGGTTTTCCCAAAGGGGACATCGCAGGCACCCTTTGTGCCAGCCAGTTTAACTCACTTGTGAGTAATTGCAGGTGCTGTCAATAGCACTTGAAGTGTTTTTGCATCACATTTGGAGGAAACCTGTGCACTTAGATGGTTAAGTGCTCTGAAACTTTATCTGTTGATGCAATTCATTATAGGAAAATACGTTTGCATAATTAAATATCCGTGCAGAGAGAAGCCACCATAAATTGTCTGAGCGCCATCTAATTTAATTGCTTTAAATAAATAATGCAGCAGGAATGAGACAGCATCGCTTTTGCTGAACATAATCTGCTTGTTTTGTAAGCAAACAAGTGGATTGAAAAATATTTACCTTTTCCGAAGAGCTCACGGAAGTTCTGAAATTTCCTGTCAATGTTCCTCAGGTGTTTGGTGACGCGGAGCACCTCGCCAGCTGTGAAGTCCATGCAGCTGGCACAATCATCAGGGACAGGGCTCTGGATTGAAGCCCAGGCAGCAGCCAGGCATCCAGCATCGGGCTCGTGGCTGGGTGGAAGGCATCTGCCTGGGGATCCGGCTGCGATCTGAGCACGACCGGCACTGTCCTGGGCTCCCGGCTGGTTCATGGCGAGGTGGAGCACCCGCTGCAGAGCTTTCCCGAGTCCAGTGGGTGAGCCTTTTTCTCAGGCTATGTTTTTGGGTGCACACATCCAAGGTCCCGTGGGCTATGAGCACGGCTCTCCCTCATCAAAAGGAGAAGCAGCATTCTGCAAAAGCAACTGGAGACGCAAGACAAAACACTCAAAAAAAAAAAAAAAAGGAGGGTATGGGATGAATTCTCGTGCTCTCAGCATTTATTCATTTTCTAATTCAGCAGAGTTGCAACCATTGTTTTCTGAGAAATGACCAAAGCGAGTTTTAATTATCAAGTTTCTTCACACCCTTTCCAGCAAATGGAAACCCAAGTTTAGGAAACTTTTCCTTAGCAAGGCTTGGATATCAAAACCAAGCCCCGAATATCCATATGCAATAGTGCTGCATTTCCGTATCGGCCTCTCTTATTTACCATAACATTATCTGCAAGTAAAAATGTTGGTTTAGGCGAGCTGTAGAGAATGTCTTCCATCTCTTTCGTTGTCCTTCCTCAGCTAAAACACAGACGAGGGAAAAGCCATCACCTCTCATGAGAAATCTCTCGGTTTATCCAAAGTACCGTGGCATCTTGGTATTTGCTGGTGAAACCAGAAAATCGAGCCGTTGCCGGTGTCCTGGTGCAGTTGGGCTCCCGAATCTCCGCTGGGCTGCCCTGTGCCTCTGCTGCGGGAAGCGACGCTACTTGCAGTCTGCGTGGGATGAGTCTGCAACCTCAGACAGGTGTCAGGCTGTGTGGATTTTCCACATTCCTCTTGGGAGTTGTGAAATTACTCACTTCCCAGGCTATCTAGGGGATCAGACCCATCCTCCTAACTGGCTTTCATTAACTCTCTGCTGCCTGAAACTCGTGAAGCATCTTTGTGATTCTACGTGCACCAGTATATTTTTACAAAACAGCAAGGCCCTTTGTAAGGAGATTGTGGGATGTAGGGAAAAGGTAAAGCAAGAATTATGCAACTGTAAGGTATCATGTTTGAAAAAGTAAATATATTGGAAATTGATTACTTGCACTGGCTCAGATACTGCCCTAAACATTCAAATGCCCTTTGTTCTGTGTCTTATAAATATAAATAATTAGCCCCATGCATGAAAGCAGAGCTAAATGTCTTAACAGTGCTGTGCAATGCGTCCATCAGGAGGATTTTCATCTCTGATGGAATCCGAGTTGGAGAAATAATGCTTGCAGCGGTTGGTTTGTAGGATTTTTCTGCTCCTCGCAGCCAGCATGCAGTGCAATACCGTGTTCACTCCCGAGGTAGAGCATCTGCCGGCGCTGCCTCCCCTTGTTCTCCCACCTGCAAAGTGACTCCTGCCTGCGATGCGGCTCATCGATTTTGCTTTCTTGGCTTCCCACGTACTGTGAAGCTTTATCGTAAGAAAAGAGCAGCTCCATCTCACACTTGTGTCTAAAGCACAAGTAAGTGTTATGGCTTCTTTTACTGGGGAAAAAAGTAATCCAGAAAATCAAGAAAAGAAACTAAAGCACTTGTTTCTCTTTACAGTGATGACGATGTTGGCACAGCAGCACTTTCCTGTGCTGGCAGATTCACTTTTCACTATTGTTTGGTGTGCCTTCCTTGGCCTGTTGTTGCGCACAACCACCAAGAAAAGGGCAACTTTTGGTTTTGAACAGAGGAAAAGATGATGGTTAAAAAAAGAAAAATGGGTAGGGCTGGTAAAAGTCCACATTTAATATTACTGAACTTTACACAACTCAGGTGGAGAGTGTCCTTTTATTGACATCAAAGTTCCATGGGGATGAGAAGAAGCACCTGACTGCCAGTTAATAACAGGCGAAAATGACACCCTTTGGCTCCCTCCCATTGCTCCAGGTTCCTAATTTGTGATTTATAACTTCTTTTTTAAACACAGGCATACTAACTGCTGGACATTGCCTGAGGTAAATGGAATATTGTTTCATTAGCGACCATCAGCCAGTACCGCTTCACTCTGCCAGCAGGTATGTCACCTGAAAGCACTTTTGGGTTTTATTTGTGCCTTTTCACGCAGTGTCCATGCACCACAGAGCATCCTGAAGGAAGTGCCCTTCTTGTTCTGCCTAACGCAGAGTCCCTCCCAACTGTTTATTTTACAGGACTTCTCCTCCTTCCCTGATCTACCTGATAAACTTGCTGGGTGAAGAGAGAGAGGATTAAGTGAGAAAACAAGTTGAACAAGCTGGCCTTGCACGGCCTCTCTGTCTGTCTTCAACATGCGCTTTCCTTCCCAGATCCTTCACGGATCCAGCAAAGCTTTTGTAAATCCTCCGCTCACCTCCCCAGTGATACAGTGGAGAACAGGGGACCAGAAACGAGCAAATTAATGGTCCTTTTCCCCCTTCTCCTGCTTTTCAGACCCCTTGATTATGGAAAGTGGGGGATGCGTGCAGCAGGATTTCCTGCAGGCTCAGTAAACGAGATTTTTTGGCTACAGAGCGTGTTCCCTCTCAGCCATTCAGAGCGTCGGCTTCACACAAATCTGTTGAATTTGACAGGATGGAGCAGAGCGATGTTTAACTAAGGATATGTGCTGCCCTGGCAGGTTTAGGACAGGCAGATCTGCCATCTGGGATGGGACTCAGCTTCCCGGTGGATTGCTGCCGTCGGCAGCGCTTGGCACTCTGCAGCAGCAGATGGCAACCGCGATTAGCAGATAAAAAGAGGTGGCTCACGCTCGGCGAGGCAGGTCACCAGGGCAGCTGCTGCACGTTGTAATTCCGGTCATGGAGCAACCTGCTTTTCTGCGGGATTTGTCCGTAATGTAAATTTTCAGCAGTGTAACGTGAGCAGCAATGTGGGAGGTTTCTCAGGACTTGCCCACTTAGCCCGTGGGTGCCTGTCTCCTAAAAAAAAAACCCCTACATGGGTTTATCGTAGGGATTTATTCCCGTTGTTGTTTGCCACAGCTTCTCTGTACCTCCATAGCAGCGCCTGGGCATGCTGCCTTTTTTTTTTTAATGTGATTCCCATTAAAAATGTTTAGCGAGTCATTCACTGAACGCCGGTCTCTAGCAGTTAATTTTCTTCTCACTTTTTTGCTAAATAACTGACAAAGATGTCACTGTGAGATTTTTACTATGCTAGGTCCTAGGGTGATAAAAAGGAAATGTAATTTAGTCAGGGTCAGAATATCCTTATTATGCTAACCAATTTTCCAGATATGAAAACCTTTGCCTTAAAACAATTCACCTTTTGGAAAACGAACGTGATTTTAGTGGATTTCTACAACACAGACAAATGTTGCTGTTCTGGAGACGTTGGGTGGGGACAGCGACCTGAGGGACGTCCCCAGCTGGCGCAGCCGCAACCTCCCGAGTCCCTAAGGAGACTCTTCACCTTCCTCTTTCCTTTCCCTGTTCTTCGCCTCCGTCTTCTTGTCCAGCTTGTACTTGAGGCGGCGGATGGGGTCAGTGATGCTTCTCCTGGTGCAGTCGTCAAAATCCTCTGCCAAGAGAAAATTTCGATCTACCAGCTCGGCAGCCTCCTGCCAGTTTCGGAAGCAAGCGGGGCCCATGCATTGGATCTCTTCCACCGCATTTCCGACGATTACCTCCCCGTTCGGCTTCAGCACCACCACCGTGGGCACCTCGGACACAGCAAACTGCAGCTCCAGCTCCCTGCAAGGCAAAGGGGAAGAAACCTCAAATGGGGAAGGGTGTAGCGGTCCTCGCCGCTCCTCATCCTCACCATCCGGTAGGATTCCTGCGGCTTTCCTGGTGCGGACAGAGCTAAGCGGAGCCTATTTGCTGAATGTAACCCGCTCTTTGTCCGTTGCCGGAAATTAGAGCCTGATGCAGATCCCTGTGGGGCTGGTAAAAGGGGATTTGGGCGTCAGCCCCCTGGGGTATGGGAGATGCGGGACGGCTGCTGGGACCTGTTTTACAGGAGCAGCGGTTAAACAGCAGCAGGACCCTTAAAATTTTAACGTCCTCCAGTTTGCCCTCAAAAGGAGCTGAGAATAATTCTTGGTATTAATTGCAGCTCGTTCTGTCGCTAATGAGGTTACAGTAAATGCGTGAGTGCTTCCAATCCGCCTGGCTGCGTCCATCTTTCACGCTACGTGTTTTGCCCAGAGGGCTGGCTGACGCGTCTTTAAGAGTTATAAATAGTGCGTTATAAAATTGGAATACAAATATATCAGCAAAAAGTGAGATGGAAGGAAGAGGAAATATTTTTGCCTTATAAATAGGTGCAGCCAAAGAGCTTTACCATTTTTTTTCCATGAACGCACTGCCCTGACCGCTCCAGCAGGGACTGAATATGAGAGAAAACATCTGGAAAAGAGTTTAAATATCTGAAAATACAGGCGGGGGCCGTTTGCAGCGCACGGGGTCTGCCTCCCTACTTCACTGGGGGCCGTACCTTTTGAAGGCGTCCCCGAAAGGTATGGCCAGCCAGCGTTTCGGCATGGACCTCAGGAAAGCGCTCTGCTGCTCCTCCGTCTCGTCCCGGGACACGTACACCAGGACCAGCTGCGAAGCTCGTTCCACGTAAAACTCATCAGTCAACCGTAGGAAGAAATCCTTGAGGAGCGGGGAGAACTGCCGGCACCGCGGGCACTGACCGGATCCGAAGTAGAGCAGCAGCACCTTGTTCTCCAGCGTCCGGCCCAGCTCCCGTTCCGTCTCCACCTCGTCCCGTTCCCGGTTGGCCATCAGGACCTTCCCGGTGAAGAGGGCGGCCATGGACGGACGAGGCTGACTGATCTGGTGGGATGGACCGAACCCACCGTTCCCGGTGAGTGCTCGGTGGTGGGAAGGGGTTGCGGAGCCCCCCAGATTCCCCGGCAGCTCCCCGGCCGCCCCCGCTGCCAATCCCGGCTATTAACGATCCCGGATTCACCAGAGCGTCCGGTAATCGGCTTAAACGGGGAGGTCGGGGCCTGGGGGGCTGTGCCGGTCCCGGGCTCAGGGGGTGCTCAGGGGAACCCGGGTGCTGCTGGTCCCGGGTGTGCGGGGACTGTGGGGTCCCGGGCCGGGGGTCCCGGGTGTGCGCGGACCTGGGCTGTGGGAGAACCGGGCGTGCGTGTCCCGGCTGGTGCCGGTCCTGGGCCGTGGAAGTCGGGCGTGCGGGTCCCGGTGCGGACACGAACGCCGGTTTCCCAGACCGCCCGTTAACCCCCGGGCGGGCAGAGACCCTCCCCGGTGTCGTGTCGTGTCCCCCCCCCCCCCCCGGCCTCCCGCC
>NW_010972696.1:20538-32016 GCF_000737465.1 Haliaeetus leucocephalus | reverse complement strand
CCCCCCCCGTGCTGCGTCCTGCCCCCCCCCCCCCCCCGGTTCTCAGTCCCGGGGCCGAAGCGGCACCGGCACCGAGGGGGCGGGGCCCCCTCAGCGGTGACGTGTTGACGCCTCGCGGGGGCGTTCCCCACGCCTCTCCTCCTCGCCCAATCCGAAACCGGCAACGGTTCCCTCGACCAACAACATCTCGCGTTTCCCCTCCGTCCCGCCCCTCGGAGGGCGGTGGCGTTCGCGTCCGGGGCGGGGCTAAACCTGAGGCGGCGGCGGCGGAGGCGGGAGCGGGCGCGGGAGCTGCCGGCGCCGCCGCTCAGGTAACGGGGCCGGGGATGGGGATGTCCGGCCCGGCCCGGCCCGGTCCCCCGGAGCGCTGATCCCTGCCCCTTCCCTCCGCAGCATGCACCCCGCGGGGGTCTGCGCCGCCTCCCTGGGCTCCCTGGGGCTCCTGCGGTTCCTGGGCGCTCCCTGGTCCTGGAGCTTGGCCGCCACCTTGGGCGTCTGCCTGGGCAGCGGGGGATGGCGGCTGCTGCGGCTGGTCTTCAGGACGGCTCCGCGGGACCTCTTGTAAGTGTTGTCCCCCGGGACCCCTCCGGAGGCAGCCCCTCACGGCCACGCGTGGGAAGGGGTTGAGGGTCGGCGGGTTCGCCGCTTTTAAGCCCGAAGCGACTCGGGTTTTAACTTGCCCTGCCTGCGCACGGGCGGGCGGTTGGAAGGGCTCAGCCTGCAAGGGAGCGAGCGAAGGGACGCGGGATGCCCGCGGGATGCCCGCGGGATGTGGGTCCCGGTTCCCCCGTGGAAGGAGTTGCGGGGCGACATGTGTGGTTACGCTGAGCTTAAGGAGAGGGTAGAGCTGTCGGAAAACGCGTAAGCCGAACGAGGGGATTGCGGCGCAGAGAGCGGTAAGTCTCCGGCAGCTTCTCCGTCTCCTGGGAGTCCGTCACCACCGTCGCGTTTAGTTCTGCGGTTTTTAGGCCTCTGTGAGGATGTGCCTTTATTCCAAAGGATTTAGGGCTCCTGTGATTGCCAGCTTCGCTCTGGCTGTCACTATACTTTGAAGAGCTGTTTCCTCCCGATTGCCCGGCAAGCTGGGAATAATGGCAGAAAATAAACTGGGCAGAATAAAGCCCTTTAAGTGCCTGGAAAGTGCAGCTCAGCAGTGAAAAGGCTCCTCTGTTCTGTATTTGGCACAGCGCGGTGTAAGGTCACTGTGAAAGTCCAGCTCGGCCTGACCATTGCCAACAACTTGTTACTGAAACGCACCCTTCCCCCTTCTGCGAGGCTTTGCTCTTGCTCTTGATGTTCAGTCGTGAGAGTTGCAGGGGTTTTTAAGTGCTAATATTAAATGACCTTTCAAGTTTCTGGGGATTCTTCCAAACCCTTGTTGCACAACAGTTTCCTATTTTAATGGTGGAAAAGTACTGCCTCCATCTTCCTACCTCCAGGAAGGAAACCAGATCCGTTACGTTTACCCAGACCTGCTGTCCTCGTTTTGGTGGCGGTGTTATGGTAGCGTACTTTAATAAATTTCTTTTCGTATCTAAGTTATAACTGATAGCCAAAGCAAGAGAGCCAGCGTGCCCCTAAAGATAGTTTCCTCCAGGACAACGTAAGCGAGACAGTTGAAGTTCAGACAACAACTTTTGCCGCCATCCAGCTTGAACTGTGTCAAGGTTTGACTTGCAGCTGCTGCCTTGGAGACTTAAAATAATTATGTAAATTATGGAAGACAAAAAACAAAAAGCCCTGTTAGAGCGGTCTGGTTTGTTCTTTTATTGAGCAGTTGCTCTTCGTGGTATCCCATACTCACAGAGGCAGTAATGCTGTTCTTGATAAGGCACGACGTCTTTAAAGGAGCTTGCCATCCAAGAATAATTATTATTTATTAATTATTATTAAAATCTGTGGCTTCTGCCTGGTAGTATCTCAATAGCCTCACTTCCTGTCATCCCAGGACTGCGGCAGAGACTGACTCACAGGAAAATGCGCCGGCAAGCAACATGCCAGCAGTCCTCTCGTCTCGTGGGTGAAAGGGGAAGCCTTTGGCTTTGTTCTCTTGGAGCTGAGGGTGTACATTGTTATCAAAGGGTCAGGCTGTCTTTGTAGTTTAAATGCTCTTGGATCCTGAGGGGTATAATTTTATGAAATAGCACAAAGGTGCTGCAAAATGTCCTGGCAAGAAAGGTGCTTCCCATGTGAAGTACGTTTGCTTCCTTTTGAGGTAAAAGCAATGGTTGGCAAGTCCTTTTTTTTTTTTTTTAGGATGGCAGAAGACGTTGTTAAAGGATGTAATTTACCCTCCTTAATATTTTCTGTGGGCTTGTTTGAACTGGTATCGACGTGAAGATGGATTCCCTGTGTTTCATAGTGTGGAAAGTACCAGAACAGTTGCTGTTTATTTACCATACTGTTAAAATAGCCGTCATTTGCTGTAGAACAGCAGTGATTAAAAGTTCCGGTTTCAGGGTGGTGCTTCAGCTGCCCAAGGGCAGGGGGATGCCGGTGGGATGCTCATGTGGAGTGCGTGCATCCTGCCCACGTCCCTTCTAATTTAGAAATTGTGCTGAAAATTAAGCTGTTAATGCTCTTTCTTTGCTGCAGCGGCCTCTCGGTGCTGTTACGAGTCAAGTACAAGTTGCGAAGGCATCAAAAAGCCAAAAGCACCATCCCCAAGATGTTCCAGGATGTTGTCCGCAGGCACCCCGACAAAGTGGCCCTGATTTATGAAGCCACCGGTGAGCAATGGACCTTCAGGAGGCTGGATGAGTACTCCAACGCTGTGGCTAACTACTTCTACCAGCAAGGTTTCCGTCTGGGGGACGTCATCGCCATCTTTATGGAGAGCCGTCCCGAGTTTGTTGGCCTCTGGCTAGGGATGGCGAAAATCGGCATTGAGGCGGCTCTGATCAACTTCAATTTGCGCTTGGATTCTCTGGTTTACTGCGTGACGACTTCGGGCGCGAAAGCCGTGATCTTCGGAGGGGAGCTGTCTTCAGGTAAGTCACTTGGGTGTTCGTACGCCTTATAGGCGACTCATGAACTGTTCACTTGGTCCTGAGTAAGGCAGAGATCGAGTAAATTAAAAACAAAAAGGCAGCTGGCCGCATGAAAAGCTAGGGAAGATGGTAAATCTCCTGATTACAAAAGGCAGAAGCGTTCAGTTAGTATCTGAGGCTAAAAGAGGAGCAGTGTTTTGAGCAGAGCGGTCAGTAGCTCGGTTTCATCTGCCGGCACCTTCCTGATTTCCTGGTGCCCGAACTGATCTCTGTGATTTGCTCTTGTTTCGTTGGATCTGGAAGAGCTGCATCGGGAGTCTCATGCTTCATCGAGAAGTGGCGATACATGCCACAAGACGTGTTTCTCAGCCGCAAGGCCTGTTTTTCTCTTTTGCTGTGTTACTACTCTTTGCCTAATGCTATGCTTTCTGCCACAGGATGGGTTTGTCAACGGATGCTGGTTTTAAATACATCCCTGCTTCTTTAATTAACTCTGTTCCGATGGTTGTTGTTAGATTTGGTGGTTTATTATTCTGAATCATCTCCTTGAAACCATTCTAGATTATTTGAAGATAGCGATGTGGTCATGGGGAGAGGCAATTTCGTGTAGTTTTTTTGTTAGTGTCTTTACTGGGCCTGGGTCAGTCTGACCGCACTGATGGGGATGTTATCTGGACGGGTGTGACGTAAGTATTTTAAAGGAGTCCCTGGTTCTTCAGGTCCTTCCGTGGTTTTGGAGCACAATAGGATGTTATACAGGTTATTTTTGCCACTGCCTAGAGAGTTACGTTTGTTGCAAAAGAGACTTGCTTTGTCTTGCAGCAATATCTGAAGTGAATGGGATGTTGGGGAAGAACATGGCAAAATTCTGCTCTGGCTACTACAACCCGGATGTTGTTCCTGTGGAGACCAGACATCTTGATCCTCTTCTGAGTACTGCATCGAAATTGCCCCCAACTCAGATTCCAGTCAAAGGTTTAGATGGTAATTTTATCAACGATTTTTATTTCTCAATGTGATGCGCGTGAGATCTGGACTAGGTGACAGCAAAACAAGAAAACTAAGCAAGATGGATTAAATCAACCCAGTTTGGGGTTACAAATAGAAGAAAGGATCAAAAAAAGAGGAAAAAAAAAGTAAGATCCTGGTTGCAGGGTACTCGGGGTTAAGTTTCTCATTGCCTGAGACTCCCAAGCTTTACGTAACTAATGTATTTAGTACCTGAAGGAGGGAGATTGGTGCTTTCCCAAAGACAACCCTTCCGTTATGGGAGAGTAGCCGCTGGAATGCGTGTAGGGTGAAGCACCGGCATGTGAGGACTTACCCCGTCCTTCACTAGCTCTACGAATCTATCTGGTTTGTCTGTAGCGTTTAACAGCCCATATTCCCTTCGCCCACAGCTGACTTGTGTGTAATTAAAATCTTTCCTTGCCTGTGGCAAGGATGAGCGGTAGGTTTGGCATTCAGGAGAGGGAAAGGAAGATGCTGACTGGCCTCCAGTCTGTATTTCGTACTTTAAGACAATTAAGAGCCTCTGAGATCCCTGAGGCCTGAGGCTCCATTTTGGTACTTTGTTTACAGTAGGAGGAACGATGCTGCGAAGAGGCTTTTCCTTTAGATTATATTTTTTAATCATAGAGTTAGATACCTGCCCTACCTGCAGGGACACAGGTTGAGACCTTTCTTCTCGATTGATTTGGAATTCATGTCTGACCTGCAGAGCTAACCTAGTCCCAGGAAAATTTGCGTAAAGTTATAGGGGTCGTGTCCTCCGAGCTCTGCAAACTCTTCGTACATGTTCCTGTTATGGACAACGTGCAGGTTCTCCGTCAGGCTGCAACTCCGCCTTTGTGTTGGCCTTCGCAGCTCACCATCCCCTGTTCTTCAGCCGCTGCGAACAAAGCCTAAAACACAAAACAAAGCCTGTGGGGATTTTCTCGGGCAGTTGAGAACAGTCTGACGCCTGTTTCCATTTTTCTAGATCGACTCTTCTATATCTACACTTCAGGAACAACAGGAATGCCCAAAGCTGCCATTGTGGTGCACAGCAGGTTAGGACCTGAGGAGGTTCTTCCCTCTTGAGGCGCGTTTCTCATCACAACACCCCAAGTTTTACCCGTCTCGCTTGCTTAGTGTGTGCTGTGTTCTTGCAGGTATTACCGGATCGCTGCCTTTGGTTACTACGCCTACAAAATGCACCCGGAGGACATCCTCTACAACTGCCTCCCCCTCTATCATTCCGCAGGTAAGCGTCCTCCTTCTCGGAGGCAGAGGTAAGGCATTGGCCTCCCCTGTGCCTGCTTCTTTCTGTGTCCTTGAGAGTGATTGGAGCCAGGATGGCCGGAGCTAGCCCCGTGATCCTTGTTTTCCAGGTAACATCATGGGAGTTGGGCAGTGTCTGATCCATGGCCTCACCGTGGTGATCAGGAAGAAGTTCTCGGCCAGTCGCTTCTGGGACGACTGTACAAAATACAGATGCACGGTGAGGGCTCTGCAGTCGCTGTCTTTGGTGCTCGACTCGAGAGCACCAGGTCCCCCCCTTAATTACTGATCTCCAGGTAATTCCCCGTCCCTTGTTGGATATCGAGGTGCCTGTGCCATGGCATCTTCAAATTGCCAGTGCTGCTTTAGTCATGCAGGACTCTAGAAAAGGTCTTTCATCCGTCTTAGGATCATAGAATTGTTTAGGTTGGAAAAGACCCTTAAGATGATCGAGTGCCATCGTTACCCTGGCACTGCCAACTCCACCACTAACCGTGTCCCCAGGCGCCACGTCTACACGTCTTTTAAATCCCTCCGGGGATGGTGACTCAACCCCTTCCCTGGGCAGCCTCTTCCCGTGCTCGACAACCCTTTGGGTGAAGGAATTGTTCCCAGTATCCCATCTAAACCTCCCCAGCCGCAACTTGAGGCTGTTACCTCTCGTCCCATCGCTTGGGAGAAGAGCCCGGCCCCCATCTCGCCACAACCTCCTTTCAGGTAGCTGTAGAGAGCGAGGAGGTCTCCCCTCGGCCTCCTTTTCTCCAGGCTAAAGCACCCCGGTTCCCTCAGCCCCTCCTCTTGTCCTCCAGACCCTTCACCAGCTTCGTTGCCCTTCTTTGGACACGCTCCAGCACCTCAATCAATGTCTTTCATGTAGTGAGGGCGCCAAAACTGAACACAGTATTCGAGGTGAGGCCTCACCAGTGCCAAGTACAGGGGGCTGATCGCTTCCCCAGTCCTGCTGGCCACGCGATTTCTGACACAAGCCAGGATGGCGTTGGCCTTCTTGGCCACCCGGGCACGCTGCCGCTCACATTCAGCCGGCTGTCGACCAACACCCCCAGGTCCTTTTCCGCTGGGCAGCTTTCAAAGTGCAGGACCCAGCATTCAGCCTTGTTGAACCTCATGCCGCTGGCCTCGGCCCATCGATCCAGCCTGTCCAGATCCCTCTGTAGAGGGATCCCTCCAGCAGATCAACGCTCCCGCCATACTTGGTGTCATCTGCAAACTTCCCGAGGGTGCGCTCGACCCCCTCATCCAGACCGTTGATAAAAGATATTAAACAGAACCAGCCCCAGTACTGAGCCCTGGGGAACACCACTGGTGACTGGCCGCTCACTGGATTTAACTCCATTCTCCACTGCTCTTTGGGCCTGACCAGCCAGCCAGTTATTTACCCATCAAAGAGTACGCCCATCCAAGCCATGAGCAGCTGGTTTCTCCAGGAGAACGCTGTGGGAAATGGCGTCAAAGGCTTTGCTAAAGTCTAAGCAGACAACATCCAACATTTTCTCCTGCTTCCTCTTCGCAAAGTTGTCAAGGCGAGCTTTTAAAACACAAGTTTGCATCCATTACTGTTGCAGGAAAGCTCTGCCAGGATTTATCCGCGTTAGGAATCACTGCAGAGGAATTCTCTTGGCACTTCATAGCCAATAAACATCTATTTGTGTATATGTCAACACCACCTTCTAATTTAAGCAGCTCTTTCTCCTCCCTGGTGTTTATCTTGCCCGTCCCCCACCAGCAGTATTTATAGCTGGTAATTGGATCTCCACTCCGACTGCATTTTGCTGGGTCAAGCTGTTGGTTTATGATTGACCACCCATTCCCCTAATCTTCCTAGAGGTCTTTCAGTGCATCTATTAAAGCAGGAGGGTTTTTTCTTTATATGAGTGTCTTTATTCACGCGGAGGGATCCCTCCCGTGCTCTTTTCTGGTGCTAATGTGCAGGTTCCAGAGGGCAGTAACCGTTTTACCTTTGCCTATTTTCTCGTGGCAAGAAACCCCGACTTGAACTTGTGACCGCTCACAGTTTATTAAAATTCCTGACATGTCTCGTTCCACGAGGTACGCTGAAACCAGTGGCCTCGTGGTCAGCTTTTTCCAGGGCGTTGTAAGGGTCGCCTGAAGCCTGAGCTATTTTTTTGTGTTTACTGCTTCAGATTATTCAGTATATCGGGGAAATCTGCAGGTATCTTCTGAATCAGCCGGTCCGAGAGTCAGAAACCCAACACTGTGTGCGGCTGGCGGTGGGCAATGGTTTGAGACCCACCATATGGGAGGACTTCACAAAGCGCTTCCGAATTAAGCAGATTGGAGAGTTTTACGGAGCCACGGAGTGCAACTGCAGCATTGCCAACTTGGATGGAAAGGTGAGGAGGAAGAGGGTGCCATGACGGCTGGGAGGGGTGTGCAGAAAGGAGAAAAACCTCCGCTGGCTTCTCTGACTCCTCCTAGTCCTCTCGTGAGGGGTGGCAGGGAGAGCTAAATTGGTCATTAGGAGTCGCATGCACAAAAAGCTGGGTAAAATCTTACCTTTTGGGTGAATTTACTTGTTAAATGGAAAGGGAGGAAAGATCCGAGAATTCCCAGAAAGCGGTAATGTGAAACCCAAGCCGTTCCCTTCAGCATTTTTGTTTGGTTTTTTTTTTTTCCTGTCTTTTGGAAGGTCGGTGCCTGTGGTTTCAACAGTCGGATTTTGCCCAATGTTTATCCCATCCGTTTGGTGAAGGTAAACGAGGACACGATGGAGCTGATCCGGGATTCTGGTGGGCTGTGTATCCCCTGTCGCCCAGGTGAGCGTTAACCTGAACAAATAAATCGCAGCTTTTTGTCCTAAAAAAAAATATATATATATATGTAATAATCTTTGGCTGGTTTAAGGGGTTTCTAGTGTCATATGCAGGTTTTCGCTTCCAGTTCTCTCCTCCAAAGACGGGTCAGTTCAGCAGCTGAACATCCTTTGATGTGCACAAAGTTTAGCTTGTTGCGAAATGTCGCCGTCATCTCGTTCATCCCGTTTCCTGCAGGAGAGCCGGGATTGCTCGTCGGTCAGATAAATCAACAGGATCCCCTGCGTCGGTTTGATGGCTACGTCAGCGAAAGTGCCACCAACAAGAAGATCG
This sequence comes from Haliaeetus leucocephalus, assembly GCF_000737465.1. Taxonomy (NCBI): domain Eukaryota; kingdom Metazoa; phylum Chordata; class Aves; order Accipitriformes; family Accipitridae; genus Haliaeetus; species Haliaeetus leucocephalus. The sequence continues at coordinate 23,639 of NW_010972696.1, read as the reverse complement.
CTTACAACGTGCTTCGGAAAGGGGACCAGGCGTACCTTTCAGGTACTGTCAGTACGGATCGCGGATGTTCCTCGTGCAAAGGTGGTCTCGAGAGAGCTAAATCTGGGATTTTTGAGAGGAGCTGATGATCTTAAAGGTTTTTTCCAACCTAAATGATTCTATGAACGGATGTGTTAGTGTTTTGAAGTTGCCAGCTGTCGAGCTGCTCTGGATTTAATAAAAAAATTAACATTTCAAAGAGGATTTTTTTCCCCCTACCCTTTTCCTACTGCTGCCTGTCTCCCTTAAGAAGGAGATGCAGCGCGTGGAAGTCGCCAAGGGATTTCTGCGCTCCCCTGGGAATAAAACAGCGCGACGCTGAGCGGAGGGTGGTGAGGCAGCCCTGAGTGTTAACGAACTTGAGTCCCGAGGTGGTTTTTTTGGTGTCTCCTCTCCCCTTCCCAGGAGACGTGTTGGTGATGGACGAACTGGGTTACATGTACTTCAAAGATCGCAGCGGGGACACCTTCCGATGGCGAGGAGAGAACGTCTCTACCACAGAGGTGGAAGGAACGTTGAGTCACATCCTCAACCAGACGGATGTTGCGGTGTATGGAGTGGAAGTACCAGGTAAAACGTCGAGTCGGAGCTCTCGGGACCTCGGGAGAAAGAAAAATATTAAGCAAACGTGTCGGAACGGGTGGAAATCAGTCGCCTCTCTTGTAACCAGGCACCCGACAATGAACAGATTGAGTCAAACAGCAGAGTTTGACGCATTTATTCTGAGCAGTAGAAATAACCAGAGATCCAGCGGTGCAATCTTTACTTGTATCTTAAAAAGGGGGGTTTTTAGGTGAGCTTTGCAGAAGGTCTTGGTGTGCAAAGACCATTCCCTGGGTGTGCAGGCCCGTAAATCTTCAAAGGGTGGAGGAACGGGGGTCGAGTAGCGCACAAAGATGGAATCGAGCGTGTGTTGTGGGCATGTTGGGCGGAAAGGTTCCCATTGTGGCACTTTGCCCTGAATTCTATCACGGCGTATGTGAGAGAAACCTGATGAAAAGAAGATTTGGATTAGCTTTCGGGGGCGGTCTCGACTAAGGGGCGCGGGGACGCATTGGTGGCGGACTCGCAGCCTCTGGTATTACGTCAGGTTTTCCTCAGTGCGTTTGCGCTTTGCCTTGAAAGGGACACGGGAGGAAATACCTGCGCTCAGCGTCTGCTAAATGCCTGGTCCCCTTTCCTGCTTCTGCCTTCTCCACCTGAGCTCTGCTCTTCTGTTTCAGGGGTGGAGGGCAAAGCTGGGATGGCGGCGATCGCGGATCCCAAAGCTAAAGTCAACCCCAACGTCCTGTACCAGGAGCTGCAGAAGGTGTTGCCTCCCTACGCCCGGCCCGTCTTTCTCCGGCTCCTACCCCAGGTTGACACCACAGGTACGGGTGATCCGGCTGCTCTCCGGGGGGGGAAATTTGGATCCCAAAAGGAGTTTGGAAGTGTTTCCGCCTGCTTCGGGGTGAGAGAACATCCCAACTTTTGAGTATGGCAGGTGCAGAAGTAATGGCATTGGTAAAAATGCCTAAAAAGTAAGGCGTTAGTAAAAATGAGGATTGTAGTTATGTCTTAAAGAAGAAATCAGCTGGTTCCAGGCCCTTATCAAAAAGATATCTGTAGATATATATAGGAACGTGTACCCTTATCAAGAAGATATCTATAGATAGGAATGTGTATCCTCTTAACTCTCCCGAACGCTGTCTGTTGCCTTTCCCAGGGCTTTGTCCCAGTACGATGAATGGCCAAATCAGCTGCTGCGTTTTCTGTTTTCAATTTCCCAGGAATTTACTGCGTCCTTTTACCAGCCTCGCATGTGAGGAGAAGTAAAAATTGCGCAAGGTTTGTGTAAGAACTCTGGTAATGATCAGGAGGGTTAATGAGCATTGAGTTGCTAAAATTCTTAGGCAAAACTGTGAAGTAGAAATGAAGTGCCACCCGTGACCATTTGTCCTCGCTCTGATGCTTAAGCAGGCTTTTTGAGGCAAAGTATTTTTAATTTTTTTTTCTCCTCTTTTTGAAGGTACGTTTAAGATTCAGAAAACCCGCTTACAGAGGGAAGGATTCGACCCCCACCAAACCTCAGATCGGTTGCATTTTTTGGATCTAAAGTTGGGAAAATACGTTCCTCTGGATGAATGCCTTTATGAAAGGATTTGTTCTGGAAAAGCTGCTTTATGATCTAGTCGGATTCAGCCTTTTTCGAGGGAAAACGATGACTAATTGGAGGGACAGGAGGCTGGTGGATTCCTTACGCTCGGGGGCAGCCTCTCCCTCCCCTGAAGCACATTTAACCCCTCACCCGCTCCCTCCCCGAGCGCTGACATCCTATTAACCTGCCCTTACGCCTCTAGAGAGAGTATTTTTATAACCACTACCTGCTTAGGGAGGAGTTCTGTGGCCATATTTATTTACGGAGATACCTGTGCCCTGCCGGGGGCTTCTCTCTGCTCCGTCTCTGAACTTTACTTAACAAATTTAGATTTTTTTTTTTTTTTTTTTTTTAACCTCACTTGTGTTAGGTCACGTTTTAACTACCCGCGGGCCGTGCCCTTAGGGTTGGGGATGTGAGGACATTAAAAAAGGAAGACAAACAATAATAAATAAAAAGCCTTCGATGGGTGCTGTGGTGGAGGGGAGAGCGGCCTTTGCCTTTACCCGCCCTGCGCGGGTGCCTGAGGCCTTACTGAGGGAAGAAGGGCCGGGGCTTTGTGTTCGGGCGGTGGAAAACCGAGGCGCGGGGTGAAGCCGCCTGAGCTCTGCCCGCCTCCTCCTCCCTCCTTCGGCCTGCGCCGCGCCGCGAGGCCGGGGTCCCGGGCAGAGGCCTAGGCCGCGGGGAGGCCTAAGCGACGGGTTGCTAGGCAACAGCGCGGCGCGCCTAAGCCGCGCCACTTCCGGCGCGCCGCTTCCCCCTACCCCGCCGCCGCCGCCGCCGTCATGGCCGCCACGACCGGCCCCGCGTCCCGCCGGGTCTCGGTGTTCCCCTCCCCGCAGGAGCTGGGCCCGGCCCTGGCGCAGCTGGTGCTCGAACGGGCGGCGGCGGGCGGCGGGGGGGGGGAGCGCCTTCTCGGGTGGGT
>NW_010972696.1:8341-20528 GCF_000737465.1 Haliaeetus leucocephalus | reverse complement strand
GCGGCCGCCGTTTCTCGCTGGGTCTTTCGGGAGGGAGTTTAGTGGAGATCCTCGCCCGGGACCTGCCCCCCGCCGTCGCCTCCGCCGCCGTTTCCCCGGCCGGCTGGCTCTGGGCCTTCTGCGACGAGCGGCTCGTTCCCCCCGAGCACCCGGACAGCACCGCCGGGGCCTACAAGGTGAACCGGGGCCGGTGAGGGGGGAAGGTCTGCCGCCGTCCCGTGTCCCGGTCCGGTCCGGTCCGGTCCTGACCGCCCCCCCCCGCTCTCCGCAGGCCCAGCTGCTGCCGCGGCTGCCGGTCCCCGGGCCGCGGGTGCTGACCGCCCCCCCCGGGCTGCCCCCCGCCGCCGCCGCCGCCGAGTACGCCGCTCAGCTCCGTCAGGTACCGACCCCGGGGGCGGGGGGCGGGGGGGAGAAGCGTGTACCCGCCCCGGGCTCCCGTTCCCATTCCCGTTCTTTCCCTAGGTTTTCCCGGGTGAGGACATTCCTGTCTTCGACTTATTGCTGCTGGGGGTCGGACCGGACGGGCACACCGGCTCCCTCTTCCCCGGTCACCCCCTGCTCCAGGTGAGCCCCGCTGCCGCCGCCGGTATTTGCCCCCCGCCCCGGGAACGCCGTTACCCCGGTACCGTCATCGGCGATAGCCCCGGTGGCGTAGTTTGACAAAGAAGAAGGAGGGGGGAAAAAAAAAAAAAAGAGCTTTGGGGGTTGAATTATCCCTCTGCTTTTTTCTTTTTGAATTTCTCCCTGTTTGGGCGGGGGGGGGGGCAACAAAAAAGGAGCTTGGGGCTCGAGCGGAGATGCGGAAGGGTCGAGGAGCCTCGGTCGCCCTCCACAGCTGTCGCTTACCTCGGTGCTGGTCAGAGCCTGGATTGCCTCCCTGTTTCATGGGGTTTGGGTGTTTTTTTGCCTTTTTTCATGTTTTTTATTGTTTTTACTCTGATAGGAGAAAGAGAAAATCGTCGCTGCTATCACCGACTCTCCAAAGCCGCCGCCGGAGAGAATAACGTTGACCCTGCCGGTGCTGAACGCCGCGCGGATGGTTGTGTTCGTGGCTACGGGGGAAAGCAAAGCTGCCGTTTTAAAGGTTTGGACCCAAACTGTTTGTCTTCTTAACAAAAATCCAAGGCGTTTGGGGCAGGGAACGAACTATCGTGAGGGTTCAGTCAACCGCTGAAGCGTTTTGGGCACGGTTTGCGGTTCCCTTTCGCCAACTGCTCGGCCACGACGCCGTTCCCTCTCTCCCAACAGCGCATTTTGGAAGGCGACGAGGAAAACCCCCTTCCCGCCGCTTGCGTCCAGCCTCGCTCCGGGCAGCTGCGCTGGTTCCTGGACGAGTCGGCAGCCAAGGAGCTGACCATCCCCGTCGAGAAACATTCCGTCTTGTAGAGCCGACTGCCGGCCGGCCTCGGGTGACGGTAACCGCGGCACTGGCGGCGTGACGTTCCAGGTGAAGAACGCCGCGTTCGATCGTAGCGCTCGGTTGTGGCACAAACCACGGTTTTTATTTTTATTATTTTCCCCCCACACACACTTTGTGGACCAAACGGTGCTTTGCCGAGCACAAATTTTTATGTAATAATCCCTTCGGTTCGGTGGGGGCTGTGTTGGAACCACACGTGGTGATGGCGTCGCGCGGTTCGTTTCGGTCACTGTGACGTGAAAGGCATGCGCGACATTAAACAGACGGATTTCAGCTCTTCTGCTCCTGGTTCTTTTTCCACCTGGCCGCGCTCTTCCCTAAATGAGGGACTCGGGGAGCCAGGTGCAGGGTTTGGGGTGTCGCGGTGTCGGCGACGCGAGGACAGATGGACGGATGCTTGTTCAGAGCAGCTCTGGCTGTAGGGTAATGCTCGGTTTCCCTCGTTGGTTTGTGAGATTCGTCTTTGTTAATCCTGACTTTAACTGCGCATCAGTTTTTGCCTGAAACTTGGTGTCGGCGGCTCCTTCCTACCTTGTTTTTTCACATCCCTGTGCGCCTAGCGGTAAGGTTTTAGCTTTCAGTAGCAAAGAGCGCTTCGAGATCGCACGGTGTCTGTTGGTGCAGCGAGAAAGGAACAGCGTTCCTGTTTCTTTTATGCTCTAGGAAGCGCAGCGCTTCTGTGCCAGATTTAGGAAAAAAACCCCAAGAATTGAGGTTCCTGGGCTGGACGTGGATATTTACAGGTACATCACAAAGCAGTTGGACAGGACTTGGAGCGTAAAAGCCCTGAGCCGGCAGTACCGGGTGCAGCCGTCCCTCTCGACGGCATCTTTGAGCCACGGAGTCGGCGGCTACCGGACTACGAGCGATTCAGCCTTCGTCAGCGACGTACCCAGGGTTTGTTGCTGCCGTCCGTAGTTATCTTTAGCGTCGCCTTCCCAGGGGTTACGTATAGATTCTGGTGGGAGCTGCGAAGCAGGGCTGGTCAGCGGCTGGTCTTGCCATCTCCGAAACCGCTTTTAAGGAGATCCAGGCAGAAAGCGTCAGGGTTTGCAAGTTAAACATGAACGTGACTAAAATCACATTTGTGTCTGCCCAATAGCCGAGCTCCACATCTTAAAAACGCAAAGTGAACCAGCAGAGCAGATGTGCATGGACGAGACTTTGAAACTGAAATCTAACGCAAATTATTGAAAATAACGTGATTCCCTGTTCTGGGACCTGACAAAGAATGCAAGTTTTAATGAGGTGGTTTTGGCAAACGTGAGTCCAAAACCGTGCGGTGGTAAGTTTCCACACATCAGGTCCGTGGTGCTCTGTCTGTAGAAACCTGTTTCTCTTGCGCAGCTGCGCCGTGTCATCCCTCCGGTGATTCCGAAACCTTTTTCCCCTCAGCTTTATGGCTTTTTCTAAACTATCCCCCACTGATTTCCTTCTATTAAAAGCGTTTGGGCTTTTTGACCACCCTGGGGGCTGATGCGAGTGCCGGATATTTCTGCTCAGAGTTTCCTGTTTCTACACGTCCCGTGGGGCGCGAAGGGTATCAAAAACCACCGGTTGCGTAACGGTCAAAACGACAGATCTTGTTCAAGCTTGATTAGGGAAGCGAGAGCAGGTGCGGAGCACAGCAGCAAGCAGGGCTGTTTCCGTGATACGCTCTCAAATTTGGAAATAACTCAGAAAAATCCCCTCGCTGTATCCCACTCGGTCGCTTCGCGTCGTTCCCGAATTCCTTACCCCCTTCCCTTGGTTTTGGGGTATCTTGTGCTGGCGGTAGCCGAGATGGGGACGAGGTGGGCAGAGCGTGGAGTACCGAGAGCAAATTTGGGTAAACCCGGTTGCGCCTTTCTTAGCATCGTGTAAATTTACAGCCTGAACCACTTTAGCATCCCAAATTTAAATTCCAGCGCGCGCAGTCTCGTCTTGAATAGTTCTGTGTTAATTAACGGTAACGGGCAATTGTTTCTAGGATGGAAACGGCACGTGCGGGTGAGCAAAGAGACGGCTAGCGCCGTCCCGCTGCAAAAGCAGGACCCCCTGAGCTGGGATGTGGCTGAGCACAAATTCGCCCGGTCTCAAAAATAAATTGGAAACCAAATCAGTACTGTTTTAGCACGCAAAACTTGGGGGGAAACTGGTAGAAAGGGGTGGGAAGCCGCAGAGGTGCCGCTGCCCCTTTAAGGGTTATTTTGTGAGGGGGAGGGGGTTCGATACGAGACTTTATTTGAATATTTATGAACTGATGATCTGGAAGGGAGAGAGACGGAAAAGCGCTGCCGGGCGGAGAAGCCGGCATGTGGCGCGTCCCCTCACCACCACCGAGCCTGGCCTCGGAGCCCGGCTGGCAGCGAGCGTGCTGAGGCCGAAGATGGGAGGAAGGTGTTCGAGCCCTCTGAACGGGAGACAGCGCAGGTATCTGAGAGGTGAGAAAGGACTTTGGCTGTCTCCGTTGTTTTTTTTTTGGGGGGGGAAATACAAATTCTGTTCGCAGCAAGTCGTGGCAGGGCTCCCTTGGTGGTGTCAGCCCTCCTTCCGCACCACAAGGCTGCCAGCACTGGGTCAGTGCTCGCGGAGCTCACGTTTGGGCTTGGTGAGATGTGAAATCCGATTTAGCTGTTGGTTTTAAGGCGTTAGTTGGACAAAAACCAACGGAGCGGGCAAGAGGAGTCTCCGAGCCCTTGTCTCTGGTACCTTCCTCTTCGGATGGCTCTTGGAGGGAGGGTTGGGAAATGCCTCATCCTTAGAGCGTTGGCTCGCTGCACTCCCTGCCTCCTCCGGTGTCTTGAGCGACGCGTTTCTCTGGGCCGTAAGATGCCTCTGGAGCTTCAGACTGCGGTTTTGTTGTCCGATTCTTTCAAGCCTACAGGGCATGACATTTCAGTAACTCTGCTATCGATGAATTTGCTCTCTTGTTTCCATCTTCCCAGCTGGCGGAAGAAGCGTTTGAAGAAGCAGTGGCACATAAGAAGCCTTTTTAAATTTTGATTAGTGTCGGACCCTCTGACATTTCAGATCCTTTTTTGACCAGGCGCCTTCCCGGGCTACGCTGGCCGCATTCCCGGGGTGACAAAGTGCCCATGGTTTGGGAGTGGGGTCCGGCAAGTGCAAGAAAGAAAAGAGCCGTAACTCTTTATTTCCTGAAATACGGAGAGGTTGCTTCATGCCTTAGCGCTCGCCTTCTGCTGCTGTCCTTAGAGGATAGTAAAAAAAATGTTAATTAAAAGGAGCGAGCAGCCTCCTCTGGCAGGAGGGTGCCCCCCAAAACGGGCTCTGTCCTTGCTGTGCCCCCAGGTCGCGCAGATGCCACGATGAAGAACTTCGTGCCCTATTACCGGAGGCAGCTGGCGACTGCCCTTCTGAGACGGGTCTCGGGGGAGCTGGACCCCCAAGGGAAACCAGCCCCGCAGCTCCTGGCAAGAGAGGTAAAAGGCTCCGCGAGGGACACGAACCTGCTGAGGTCCATCTTGTCTTGGAGGTGCCTGGGAAGATGCAGCTGCTGTTCCCCGCCTCGTTGCAGTTTCATCGTGTAGTTGAACGTTACGCAGAACAGCAACCTGTTGCTAGGGAAAACTTTTATCTTTTGTGGCTTAGAAGTAAATATTCAGGAGTGTGTTTTAAGAGAGATGAGAAGGTGGGATCGATAGCCGAGGGTCTAGCTCACAGATAGGTGCCAAAGACCGTCGAAGCCCTTACAGCAGCACCACGGTTTTGTCACAGAGAGTGACAACCTGGTTTTTTAGCTTTTCACCACCACTAGATGTCCATGTCCCGCTGCCTCTCGCTATTATTTTTGCAACCCTGGTAGCAAAAGGTCTGGCTGGGGCCAGCTTGTATGCGCCGGGCGATGGGTCTGTCTCCCCGCAGTGCTGACGCTTTGCACCTTTTCCAGCTCTTTTCTCGTGTGTCCTCAGCTCCGGGGGCCGCCCGACACCGCTCTGCATGAGGGATTGCTCTCCCAGTATGACGGCGATTCTCGCAGCTGGCAGGAGAATTACTTCATTCTGCTCGGAGATTTTACCCTGCAGTGGTTCGAAAGCGAAGAGGTAAACATGCTCCCGCAGCTACTGCTGCAGAGGTTGTAAAATGGAGGATTTTTTGTGGTCAAACCTCGTGAAAACCTCATCCCTTGCAGGCAGAAGCGAAGGTGGGCACGGGGCCACGCAGATACCCCTGCCCAGCTGCTCATGTAAAAACCTGCCACTTCCCATCCACACGGCTGAACAACCATTCTCTTTGCACAGAGAATCCTTCCACAAATATATTCCGTTTCCTTTAAAATTCGCCGTGGATCACCATGTTGCGTTGGATCCTTCTGTTGTTTTAATTGTCGGTACCTCTTTCACGCGAAAGAGGTACTGAGTTTTGAAGCTGGCGTAAGTGAAGCCACGAGGAACGAACCTGCTCACCGTTGCCAGCCGCTCCATGGTCAGTGTGAACAATTAATCACCGCCCGCAAACCCTCGCTGAGGACTCGCCCTTTGATTTCTTTTCTAGGCCCTGAGGAAAGGCTGCGAGCCCAGAGGCTCGACCGCTCTCTCCGGCTACCTGCTGCTGTCTTTGCCGAGCGAATATGCCGAATTGCTCGGCGATCTGTGCCAAGGACTCACAGGTAATTCTGTGACGCGTCGACGGTTAAGAAATAGGTCGTGGCTGGGGTAGGAGCGGAGTCCGGTTCGGCACCTCGGAGCGTGACGGAGGAGGATGAGGTGAACGCACGAGGCACGTTCTGTGTCCGGCCAAGAGACCCTGCGCCAAAAGGCACACGAGAAACTTCCTTATGTGTAGGCAGGGCCATAATGCTCGGGGCTAAACTTTCGGTGTTGCCCGGACTTGGCACTTTTGAGATGTCCTGCAGCTGAATCTGTTGTTTTCCTTGTTTCTCCGCATCCTCTGGCATTCTCCCCCGGCAGACAGCTGTGCTCGGGGCTGCCGGCAGCCTGCACGGCTTGACTCGGCCAGCTGGAAAGTGAAAATCTGAAACCCGAGTGGCACGAAACCAGAAGCAGCTGCAGAGAAACTTTGCCAGTGACTGAAATTCATTTCAAACAGTTTTCTCTGTTCAGCTCTTCAGCATGCAGCCCTCTGGCTTTTATTAGAGAGCTGCCTACTATAAAAGAGTTTATATCTGGTTGCGAACACTTGTAAATTACCGTTGTTGTTTTAAAGTACAGACGGCACCATTTAAAATAAAAAATGTAATGGTATTGGGATCTTTCCAGTCTGCTGCAGATACTGGTTAAAAAGGAGGCGAGCCTTTACAATCTGCTCTTGGAACAAAGCATTCATACTCCTCCCCTGTGAATGGTTCTTGCTGTTTACCACGCTGCGCCAAAACTCCTGTTAGTTGCGTCTATTAATGCTAAAAAAAGGAAAAGCCGCCCACCTCGGCAAAGGCCACGTCAGCTGATCCCGTCCCTTTGGCATTTCCCCAGCTTGTCGGCCGACGTCTGGTGGGGCATGACCCCCCTTGTTTTCTAACGAGCGGCTGAGACGCGGTGGGGCCTTGGATCGTTCTTGAAGGATGGCGTTTTATTTTACCCGTAAACTGGTATTCCTGAATGAAAACACGAACGGCAGCCTTACTGCTAGGGAAGCTTGCAAGAGTTTATAGAGATTTAATTCAAAATTGTTGCAGCACCAGCATACATTGCGCTCCTTCCTCTCTCCTTCCTCCCCAAGGTGGCAGCCCCTTTGCCGACCCGCCAGGAGAGTTTCTGTTTTTCCTCTACCATCCCTTCCGGAGGCATTTCTGCTTCTGCGCAGACTCGGCGGAATCGCGACGGATCTGGAAGGCCGCTCTTCGGGACGGCATTCGTTACCGCAGCACGGGTGAGGCTGCCGAAGCGGGTGGGTGCTGCCTAACGAAGCGGTGAGGTCCGAGAGCGTGAGCTCTCCACCCTGGGGATCTTTTCATGGAGCGGGCAGCACGAGTGGAATCTCACCACGTTTGTGCCCGGAGGGCAAGCGCCGCTTGCGGCCTTTATTCTCACTCGGAATAGTTTTTAGCTGCTGCGCTCCCGCGGTTTGGTGGGAATTGCTCTGAGCGTCCTCGATTAAATGTCGCTGGGACTAACCTGTCCTTTGTCCTCAGAACTACAGAGGAGAGATTCTCTGGAAGCGGAGGCGTTCCTCGAGGCTGTGCGGTTTTACAGGCAAGAGAGAGGCCGCTACGGGGCAGGGGATCTTCTCCTGGGGCCGGAACCTGAGGTCGGTAAAGAATTCCGAGACCGGAGCTTTTCCAGCAAGGTCATTGCTCTGAGGTGGTTTCAGCCGCTCGTTTTGGGTTTTAGATCCTCGGAAACGTGCTGATGGAGGATTTGCTGCCGGTGCTGCGCTCTCAGGTGCTCCCGAGCATCAGAGGGTCAGAAAGGAGACGGCGGCAGCTGTGGCTCCAGGTGAATGCCCGGGGCGTCGCTTGCACCCAAAAGTCAGGGCTGTGCTGACGCTGGCACACGCGGTGATGACCGGCGTGCTCGGAGGGAGAGTGGAGCATCGGGTCTAAACTTCTCAAATAAAGAACAATTGGGACAAAAAAGGCTCGTTCCGGGGCTGCTTCCCATGGAACACTAGAGTGAAAAACGTGGAGCATTGCGGCATGTGAGCAGTGTGGCTGGTTCCACGTATCGGCAGCGAGGGGATGGTTGTAATGGAGAGGGACGAAGTAATTACTTGATATTTGGGTTGGGTGAAACGAAGCGGGATGAGTCAAGGAATTTTAGCAGCGTGACACGGATGGGAGGTGGGTTTTTATTCAGTGGTAAGCCCAGTAATGGTAACATTCCCAAAAGTTGTGCCTCTTGCCTCTCCTTTGTTCCTTCTTTCTCTGGTTCACGCGCTCCTCATCGGCTGCCCAGTTTCTCCAGGAGGTTTATGCCCTGATCCTCAGCGAAATTGCCAGCGAATTTGAAGGTTTTCAGAAGGAGAAAGAAAAACTACAGGTGGAGCTGGAGAAGAAAATTCGCCCCGACCTGGATCAGATGCTGACTCTGAAGGATGAGATAGCCAGCAAACTCCAAGGTTGGGCAAAGAGGTGGAAATGTTGGGATAAAAGGCAAAAACACAGGTTCAAAAAAAAAAAAAGACCTGGAAAAATCCGTGAAATTCATCTGCCTCTAGTTGCAGGCCTTAGTTTGTGAAGTGCTGGCTTGGATAGTGTCGGTTTGGGAACCGACGACCAACAGCTACGGCGAATTTGGGTGTAATAAAGAGGGACTGTGGGTGGGAGATCTCAGGTGGCATTTTCTACCCAAACCTGAGCCCCACAGGTGTGACTGTGCCTCGTGGAGCGCAGCACGGCATGGAACACGGCGCGGCATGGAGCACGGTACGGTCCGTCGGGCGACCCACAGCTTTCGCTCTTGGCAGCCACAGTGCAGAGCCCGGCGGAGTCGTGCTGCAGCCAGAGCGTGGAACCTCACCTGGAGTGCGTGATGGAGGAACTCATGCGTCCCGTCAGCTCGGGAGTCGAGGTGGTTCGCTTGCTCTTTGCCCAGAGGGTTGATGAGATGATCGGACTCGTCCGGAGCTCTCCCGTCGCGGTCCTGCAGAAAGAGGTAACGCGGGAACGGGACGCCAAAGGCGGCTGCTCTCTTCCAGCCCCACCGCGGCCGTTGTGGGTGCGGGACCGATTCTTGAGGCATTGGTGGCTTCGCAGTGCAGCAGCTCGTTTGAATCGGTGTCGAATCCTGGCAGGAGGGTTCTCACATGGTTGAGCTTTATTAAGCGTCAGGTCTCGGCCGCTGGGGAGATGTCGGAGGACGCTTTGGGCTCACGCTCTTTCCCTGAGCACGTGCTGGTGGTCCATGCTCCGGAGAGGGAACGGGGGGGCGGAGAGCGGGAATATGGAGCCAGGGATCCCAACAACCCCGGGGAGCAAAGGCAGGGATGTCGCACGCCGCCTGAGTGACGCGTTGCTGCTCTGACGTAGCTTCTGACGCTGGGGAGAACGTCCTGGCAGCCCCACGTCATGCACCTGTGCTACGAGGAGGCCGACCTGTATCGAGAAAGCCTGCGAGGGCTGGAGGAGCGGTTCGGCTTCCGCGGCGTGACGAGCCTGGTGCTCGGCGCGCAGAACCTCATGCAGCAAGTAGGTGCTGACGCTCGGAGAGGCGGGGGGTGTCCGACTCTGGGGGCTCTGGCTCCGGCCTCAGCCGCTCGCTTCCCCGCCTCGTGCTCCGTTTCTCCTTGGGCTGCTCCAAAGGCACGAAGCAAAAATCTGCAAATATTTTCTTAGTTTAAAAAAGAAAAACAAACCCCAGCGAGTTGGCTAACCAAGGAGGAAGGGACTCACAATGGGGTTGGGGGGTGCGAGATGTGGAGCAAAATCCTGGGTCCCGCACGCCTGGTATCGGCTCAGCGAGGTGTTTTTTTTTTTAATCTTGCAGCTGATGGAGAATGCCACCCACACCTTCCTGCAGCTCTCGCAGCAGCACCTCGGCCAGGTGGCCGGCCGGCGCCGGCTCACCCAAACGCTGGGGAAAGTCAAAGAGCGGGTGCTGAAGGTGAGGCGGGGGTCGCTCTTGATGGGTTTATTTAGGTGGAGTTTGGTTTTTTTTTCTTTCTGTTGAACACCCACCCCGCTTCACTGTGTTTCCCTGCATTTCTGCGTTGCTCTCACGCCGCAGATGTGAGGTTGTTGCGAAGGGACCGATCCTCTTTTTGAATTGAATTGCAGAAATTTGACTATGACAGCAGCTCCATCCGGAAGCGGTTCGCTCAGGAGTGGCTGGTCCGGATTTTTCTTCCTTTTCTGCTGAAGCATTTGGAGTCCGGGTGTAAGCTGGTACGGTCGTGCCTGCAGCAGGCTGGGGGGGGCAGGGAATGGGCTCAAACAAGTGGGTTTTAGTTCAGCAAGAAAAAGCAACTCCTTCCCTCAGTGTCCTGGCGCTGAGGAACCGTCTCTCTGCAGAAAAGAGCTTTTAATTCAAGCCGCCACGGTGCAGGCTGCCAAACCGCAGCTCTCTCCTAGACGGCATCCCAAAAATCTCCTCCAAATGGACACAAGTCATGTTCTGTTCCGTGCCGCCGTGGGTGTGACCATCCTTTAGATGTTTCCCAGAACAGAACATTCTCCTTTATTTTTATTTTATTCCTTTTTTTTTTTTTTTTTACATCTTCCCATTCGCTGTGCTGGAACGCTGGCTGGAGCAATTCCCTCCGTAGTGAGTCCCAGGGGTGTTTTTGGAGGTGAAGGGCGCTCTGCCATGGGGAAGAGGGGCTCCTCTGGGATCCGAGGGCACTGCTGTAGACCCTGGCCTTGCTGTGCCCGATTTTTTTGGGGGGAGGCTTACCCAATTCCCGTCAATTCTTCCCATCCTGGCTGCTGGTTTCCCGGCTCGCTGGGAACACAAACGGTGATGCTGCCCCGCTCTTCCCTCCCCCACCGCATAGGAGCTGCCGCAGTACGAGAGCTTCGTGTTCGCCGACTTCAGTGGCATCATTAACCTGGAAAATATTTACGAAGAAACAGTCCTGGCCGTGCTGCTGCGGGCTGTCGGCAGAGGTGAGGGGGGGCTGCATTGCCCAGCGAAAATATTTCCCCCATCAAAATATCTCCAGTTGCCAAATCGTCGCTACTGCTTTTCTGTACCCGGCTGAGATTCGGAGGGGGGGGGTTGGTTTTTGGTTTTGGTTTTTTTTTGTTTTTTTTTTTAAGCCGTTAGACGGTGATTTCCATGTTTGTACATTCAAGTTTCTTTCCAGCTGTTGCCCTTGGTCCGTTCCAGAATCCCAAGGCTGAATTATTTTCTTCCTGCCAGTTTTCTTTCCCTCCCCCCCTCGCTGGCTGGAACCTCTAAACCTCCCGCTGGCCAAAGCCGAGGTGTGGGGGGGTGGAAAATCATCTCATTTTACAGGCGTGATGTCATGGGAGGGCTGCGTGTTCATTGCCGCCTCATACAGCGTCGAACAGGGGAGCTGTTATGGGCAGTGAGTGAGTGGGGAATGGCCGCGGGCGCCGCTTTAACCCTCGGGAAAGAGGAGGGGAGGGACGGGCGAGAAGGGGACTTCACCCGGTTGTAAAACTGTCGGCGGTTTTCCATCGGCCAAGCGTGAAACTGGGGTGAAAACAGGCTGAGATGGGTCCGTGTGGTTCACCTGAAAGTCGGATATTGAGAATTTTACTTGAAAACTTGCGAGTAGGATTTTGAAGGGAAAATACCTAAAAGTAGCATTTTGAAGGTGAAAATACTTGACATTTTGAAGGTGAAATATTTGAAAGTAGCATTTTGAAGGTGAAATAACCTGAAAGTGACAGTTTGAAGGTGAAAATACTTGTAATTTTGAAGGTGAAGTACCTGAAAGTAGCATTTTGGAGGTGAAAGTACTTGAAAGTGACATTTTGAAGGTGAAGTTTAGCGCTGAGGATGACTCCCGTTCCCTCTTCCAGCGCTGGCCGAGGCCTCGTGCCGTAACAGACACAACCTTTATGCCGACGGCTTCTCCCTGCCGCAGAGCACCGAGGAGCTGCTCTACGAGGAGATGGGCTGAGGACCCGGCGTCGCCGTACCGGCCGTGACCCCCCCTCACTGGTTGTGACCCCCCTCCCCTCCCTGGGTGGGAGTCAGCGGGGCCGTGTCCCATTGCGGGGGCCGGCGGGTGACTCCGAACCCCTTTGGCCCCACCGGGAGTGGGTTGTGACCAGTGAAGAACTGAGTGATTGGAAATGGCTGATGTGTGCGGAGTATGCTGGGGGGGGACGACAACAAAGCTGTGGGGCTTCACAAAAGGGGGGGGGAGAGAGAGAGATGGGGCAGAAGAGGGGGGAGA
>NW_010972696.1:0-6724 GCF_000737465.1 Haliaeetus leucocephalus | reverse complement strand
GCCCAAGTTCAGGGGGGGTGTCCCCTGTGGGTGCCGGGTCTCAGGGGGTCCCCGTGGAGCGGGCAGGTGGGTGCAGGGGCTGGGGGGGGTCTCTCAGGGCAGGAGGGCAGCGCAGACCCCCCCCCCCCAGGGGGTACCCCGACGAGGAGGGCCCCAAGCACTGGTCCCCCTCTCGCTACGAGCACGTGATGAAACTGCGTCAAGCGGCGCTGGAGTCCGCCCGCGCCAACTGGGCCGACTACCTGCTGGTAAGGGGGTCCCGGCACTCAGGGCGGGGTGGAGGGGGCCACAGCTCCACGGCGACGGTTTCGGGGGCTGACGCCACCGGTTGGGCATCTCTGTGTCATCGGGCAGTTCCTGGATGCCGACAACGTCCTGATCAACCCCGACACCCTGGGGCTGCTGATGGCGGAGAACAAGACGGTGGTGGCTCCCATGTTGGACTCGCGCGCTGCCTACTCCAACTTCTGGTGCGGGATGACGGCACAGGTGAGGGCTGGGTCCTCCGGGTGCTGGGTTCTCCAGGTCCTCTGGGTGCTGGGTCCTCTGGGTGCTGAGTCCCCTGGGTGCCAGGTCCTCTCGGTACTGAGTCCCCTGGGTGCTGGGTTCTCCAGGTCCTCTGGGTGCTGGGTCCTCTGGGTGCCAGGTTCTCCAGGTCCTCTGGGTGTCGGCTCCTCTGGGTGCTGGGTTCTCCAGGTCCTTTGGGTTCCAGGTTCCCTGGGCACTGTGTCCCTTGGGTGCCACGTTCTCTTGGCACTGGGTGCTCCACATCCCCTGGGTGGCACGTCCGTGGGGTGCCGCATCCTTCCATCCTGCCGCTCCCCGGGGCTGAGCCGAGCGCCCAGGCGATTCCTGCCTCCACCAGGGTTACTACAGGCGGACGCCAGCCTACCTGCCGATCCGAAAGCGGGAGCGCCGGGGCTGCTTCGCGGTGCCCATGGTGCACTCCACCTTCCTGGTGGACCTGCGGAAGGAAGCCTCGCGGGCGCTCGCCTTCTACCCACCCCACCCCGACTACACCTGGGCCTTCGACGACATCATTGTCTTTGCTTTCTCCTGCCGGCAGGCGGGTAAGGAGCCGGGGGGGCTGGCGTTGGCCTTGGCTTTGGGTTGGCGTTGGCCTTGGCTTTGGGCTGGCATTGGCTTTGGCTTTGCGCTGGCATTGGTCTTGGCTTTGGGCTGGCATTGGCTTTGGGTTGGTGTTGGCTTTGGGCTGACGCTGGCTTTGGGTGGGTGTTGGCTTTGGCTTTGGGTTGGCTTTGGGTTGGCTTTGGCTTTGGGCTGGCATTGGCTTTGAGTTGGCATTGGCCTTGGCTTTGGGCTGGCATTGACGTTGGCTTTGAGCTGGCATTGGCTTTGGGCTGGTGCTGGCTTTGGCTTTGGGCTGGCTTTAGGCTGGTGTTGGCTTTGGCTTAACTTTGTCTCCGTCCCGGCTTAATTTCAGAAGTCCAGATGTTCGTCTGTAACCGGGAGGTGTACGGGTTCCTGCCGGTGCCGCTGCGGTCGCACAGCACCTTGCGGGACGAGGCGGAGAGCTTCCTGCACGTCCAGCTGGAGATCATGGGTGAGCAGCGAGGGCCAGGCCTCACTCCCAGTGCCTCCGTGCCCGGATCCAGCGGTTTATCCCAACTTGGCTCCGGCCGTGGCGCACCCTGGCTCCTGGGAGGCTCCGGCAGGAGCTGGGCAAGCCGGGTTTCTCCCTCCTTTCCCCCCCGCAGTGAAGCACCCGCCGGCGGAGCCGTCCCCGCATGTCTGGGTCCCCCCCAAGGTCCCCGACAAGATGGGCTTCGATGAGGTGAGCGCCGCCCCCCCAGCTGAGGCTGCCTGCGCTGCCGGGCGGGATTTGGGGGATCCCCCCTGCTTCTCTTCTGTTTTTTGGGGGTCATCGTTCCCCTCCCTTCAGGATTTTGGGGGATTCCCCCCACCTTTCTGGATTTTGGGTGGTTTCCCCCCTCTCTTCTGGCTTTGGGTCCTGTGTCGTTCCCCCCATTGTCTGGATTTTGGGGTGGTTTTTTTTTTTCTCTTCTCTGAATTTGGGATATTTTCCTTCCTTTTCAGGTTTTCATGATTAACCTGCAGCGGCGGGCAGACCGCCGGGAGCGGATGCTGCGGACGCTCTACGAGCAGGAGATCGCCTGCAAGCTGGTGGAGGCGGTGGACGGCAAGTGAGTCCAAAAACGCCGGAGGGTCCGCGAAGGTGGGGAAGCGGTGCCAGGTCGACCCTGGAGCTGCTTTCCTGGCCGGGGCGGGGCGGTTGGGATTTTCCTTCGGGATCGAACTGGTTGGTTTGCAGAGCCATGAACAGCTCCGAGGTGGAAGCGCTGGGCATTCGGATGCTGCCGGGGTACAAGGACCCCTACCACGGGCGGCCGCTCACCAAGGGGGAGCTGGGCTGCTTCCTCAGCCACTACCGCGTCTGGCAGGAGGTGAGGGGCTGCCGGGGGGGGGCTGGAATGGATGCGGTCTGGGGTGGGGGGGCCTGATCCCAACGGGAAGGAAGGGGTTGAGATCCTAATCCTGATGGGAAGGCGGCAGATGAGGCCTTAGTCCTGGCAGGAGCAAAGGGGGACGAGTCCCTGACCCTGATGGTAAGGAGAGGGACAAATCCCTAATCGCGATGGTAACGAAGTGGATAAATCCATAATCCCGATGGGAATGAGTCCCTGATAGCAAGGAAAGGGAGAAATTCCTATTCCTGATGGTAACGAAAGGGATGAGTCCTTAATCCCAACAACAAGGAAAGGGAGAAATCCCTAATCCCACTGGGAAGGAAGGGGACGAGTCCCAAATTGCAATATCAAAGAAGGGCACGAGTCCCTGATCCCAACAGTAAGAAAGGGGACAAATCCGTAATCCTGATGGGAAGGGAGGGGACAAGTCCTGAATCCTGTGGGGAAGGATGGGGACAAGTCCCTAATTCCATCGGGAAGGAAGGGGCCGAGTCCCTAATCCTGATGGCAGTGGAGAAGACAGGTCCTTAGTCCTAATGGTAATGACGGGGATGAGTCCCTAATCCCAGTTTCAAGGAAGGGGATGAGTCCCTAATCCCAGTTTCAAGGAAGGGGATGAGTCCCTAATCCCAAAGTGAAGGACCGGGCCTAATCCTAAAGGGAAGGATGGGGACAAGTCCCTGATCCCAAGGGGACAACAGGCCTGGCCCGCTGTCACATGTCGGGAGAAGGTGTCGGAGGTGGCTGGTGCTGACGCCAGGCACTGCCTTGGCCCCAGAGCCACTCCTGTCCCCCTGGCCTCGTGGGAGAACCGGGAGGATTTCCCTGTTCCGTTAAATCCCAGATTGTGGCGAGGGGGCTGGAGAAGTCAGTGGTGTTCGAGGACGACCTGCGCTTCGAGATCTTCTTCAAGCGACGCCTGATGAACCTGATGCATGACCTGGAGGCGGCCGGGCTGACCTGGGACCTCATGTGAGCCTCGTCGCTAATTACCCCGGACCCAGAACTGACTCGTTGCCATTAACGAAGGCACCGTCTCTCCCGCAGTTACATCGGAAGGAAGCGGATGCAGGTGGAACGTCCGGAGAAATCGGTGCCACGGGTGAGGAACCTGGTGGAAGCGGATTATTCCTACTGGACTTTGGGTTACGTCCTTTCGCTGCAGGGCGCTCGCAAGCTGCTGGCGGCCGAGCCGCTGGGCAAGATGTTGCCCGTCGACGAGTTCCTGCCCGTCATGTTCGACAAACACCCGCTGTGAGTCCGGCGGGGAGCAGGGGGGGTGGGACGGAATTGGGTGCCCAGGTCCAGGGGAGAGCGTCCGTGTGCCGCCAGGGATGGAGGGGTTTCCCTGCAGAGCGCATTTCTTGTCCCTTTGGGGATGTTGGTCTTGTCCCCAGGGATCCATTTCCCCCTCGGAGAGGGCTCTTGTCCCTCGGGAGATGCTTTTCTTGTCCCTTCAGCTGTTTCCCCTTGGAGACTGTTTCATGTCCTGTGGGAGATGGTTTCATGTCCCTTCGGATCCATTTCCCCCTCAGACCCAGTTCCTCGTCCCTTGGGAACCACTTTTTGTGTCCCTCAGGATCCATTCCCCCTTGGGAGCCATTTTCCATGTCCTCTCGGGGCTGTTTCCCTGCGGTGACGGTCCTTTGGGAGCTGTCTTCCTCAGATCTGTTTCCCTCAGAGCATTTTCCTTGTCGCTTCAGCTCTGTTTCCCCTCAGAGACAGTTTTGTGTCCTGTGGGAGATGGTTTCATGTCCCTTCGGATCCATTTCCCCCTCGGAGCCGGTTCCTTGTCCCTTAGGAAACACTTTTCTTGTCCCCTTGGCTCCATTTCCCCTCGGAGACAGTTTCTTGTTCCTTTGGATCCATTTCCCTGGGAGCCAAGTCCTTGTCCCTTTGAAGAGGCTTCCTTTGGAGATACTTTTCTTGTCCCTCGGGATCCATTCCCCCTCGGAGGCCATTTCTTGTCCCTCGGGAGCCATTTTCCATGTCCTCTTGGGGCTGTCTCCCTGCGGTGACAGTTCCTTGTCTCTTTGGAACTGGTTTCTTGTCCCTTGGGAGCCGTTTTCCTCAGATCTGTTTCCCTCGGAGCGTTTTTCTTGTCCCTTCAGCTCCGTTTCCCCTTGGAGACAGCTTCGTGTCCTGTGGGATATGGTTTCACATCCCTTTGGATCCATTTCCCTCTCGGAGCCGGTTCCTTGTCCCTTAGGAAACACTTTTCTTGTCCCCTTGGCTCTGTTTCCCCTTGGAGACAGTTTCTTGTTCCTCGGGATCCATTTTCCCTTGGTCACAGTTCCTTGTCCCTTGGAAGCAGTTTCCCTCGGAGCGATTTTCTTGTCCCTTCAGTCCCCTCAAAGACAAGTTTTGTGTCCTGTGGGAGATGGTTTCACATCCCTTTGGATCCATTTCCCCCCTCGGATCCAGTTCCTCATCCCTTGGGAACCACTTTTCTTGTCTCTCAGGATCCAGTTTCTTGTCCCTTTGCCATCGCTTCCCTCAGCACCATTTTCTCATCGTCCCAAATCCCGCTGGCATCCCGGGACCTCCCCTCCCTGTTCCTCAGGACTGTTTCTCTTTCAAAAAAAATCCCTTTGCATTCTGCCGGGAAAAACCTTTTTCCTGTTTGTTTTTTTCCCCCCCACCCCTGACCTTTCCTCTCTCCTCCCCGCCAGCGTCGACTACACCAAACATTTTACCAAGCGGGATTTGGTGGCGTTTTCGGCGGAGCCGCTGCTGGTGTTTCCCACCCACTACACAGGGGAGGAGGGTTACGTCAGCGACACCGAGACCTCAGTGGTGTGGGACGACGAGGCCACCCTCACCGACTGGGACCGCGCCAAGTCCCAGAAGATGAAGGAGCAGCAGGAGCTGCGGCGGGAGGCCCAGAATTCCGACGTGCTCCAGTCCCCGCTCGACAGCGCAGCGCGGGATGAGCTATGACCTGGTGCGGGGGGTGGGGGGGGGGTGGGGGTATGGATATCGCTTTTAAATTCTATTTTTATTTTTATTTCTCGGTTTGGAGAGTGATGGAAGCGGCCGCCCCCCCCACCCCCCTGCCTTCCCACTACGGGGAGGAACCAGTTATTATCGCCTGTAGCCCCCCCACCCCCGGCTCAGTCACAGTGTTATCCTGTGTGCCCCCCCATAAAGGTCCTGGCAGGGGGGTTGTGGTCCCTTGAGGTCCTGGCAGCTCCCACTGGGCTGTGGGTGAGGGAAACTGAGGCAGGGACCATGCTCTCAGCCCCCCCCACCCCGCCGGGGACAAGATCAGCAGGGATTGTCCCCCTGAGGGAATGGTTCCCCCCCCCACCGGGGAAACAGGCACACAGCCAGGACACTGCGGCCATGTGAGGGGAGTCCTCGTGCGAGCTGGGGGGTTCCCCGTGCGAGGCGGGTGTCCCCTCGTGCGAGGCGGGGGAGGGGAGGTGTGCGTGTGGACGGCGGTACCCGGGGTCAGAGCTCGTCGTGGTCCTCGTGCGAGGGGGGCGTGCGACACGCCGCGGGCGTCACCAGCTCCATCAGGTACTCGCAGCGGCTGGGCTCCGTGGTGGCCGTCACCGCCGTCTCCGTCCCGCAGGACAGCTTCACCTGTGCTGGGGCTCAGTGGGGGGCCAGGGACACCCCCCCACCTTGGGGGCACGGGGAGACCCCCAGGGATGGGGGAACCCAGGGACTGGAACAGCCCCGGAGGCTGGGGACACCCCAGGGGACCCCAAGGGGACAAGGACCCCACCTCAGGGGACCTGGGGCACCCCAAAGGGACAGAGACACCCCCAGGGGATGAGGACACCCCCTCGGGGGCTGGGGGAACCTGGGGCACCCAGGGACAAGGACACGCCGGGAGGTTGGCGACACCTCAGGGGGACATGGGGCACCCCCACAGGGGGATGGGGACACCCAGGGGGACACCCCGGGGGACATGGGGACAGCCTCACCGTGGTGGCCCGGTTGGGGCCCTGCCAGCAGCCCGTCCCGTGCTCATACTTCATGGCGCTGAAGCGATCATGCTCGGGGCCGGCCCAGGCGCCCCATGTCCTGGGGGGGGGGGGGAAGACAGACACGGGGGGACACGTGAAGAGGGGGACAGGGGCCACCGCCAGGGTCCCTGGGGGTCCCTGAGGGTCCCCTTACC
Source organism: Haliaeetus leucocephalus (assembly GCF_000737465.1). Taxonomy (NCBI): domain Eukaryota; kingdom Metazoa; phylum Chordata; class Aves; order Accipitriformes; family Accipitridae; genus Haliaeetus; species Haliaeetus leucocephalus. The sequence goes on along the minus strand of NW_010972696.1, from coordinate 142 downwards.
CCAGGTTGGTCTCAGCGCCGCCGTGTTTGGGTTTCTGGGAGACACGTTTGAAGGGGCAGAGGCGGTAGATGTACCTGGGGACAGGGGGGGCACGGTGATGGGGTGGGACATGGAGGGGACATGGGGGGGACCCCAACTCCCC
>NW_010972695.1:296677-341762 GCF_000737465.1 Haliaeetus leucocephalus | reverse complement strand
GGTTAAACCATGACAAAGGGTCAGAAGCTATTCAAGAAAAGAGAAAAATAGATGGAACTGATAATACAAGCCAAAGGCTGGGGACAAGATACAGACTAGCTGTAAAATAATATGGCTGCACTGCTGAGGGGTGTGTAAGCAGCTAATCACACACACAAAAAAAAAAAAAAAAAAAAAAGGTTGACCGTGAATCCTACTCACTTTTGATCCAGCTTTCTACTTCCATCCAGCACTAATGTCTAGAAGCAATCCTGACAAATGTGCTGTTGTGTAATTTTAGTCTCAAGTACTGGCATTTCTTTAATGGTTTTGCTACTGCTCTAGGTTTTCCATAGGTATGTATTTATTCATATAATCTCCTCTTCGTCAATAATTGCATCTTTCTGCCAAGGGCCAGCTCTTTTTTTACATTTATGAAAAAGCTGTCCTTTTTTCCCCTTTGTGTTTTATGAGTCAGTCTACATGCTATTGCTCCTGAGATCCTCCTTCAGATTGCTTCCTATTATTTTCTCCCATGTTTTTCTGGAAGGTAGAAACATAAAATGGGTTTTTCAATATCACATCAATGAGTTGGATGCCCATTTCTTGTCCTGAATTAATAAAAGATTACTATGTGTTTTTTTCTCAATGACTTCTCAATGTCCCATGAATTAGAGGTAAATAAATTAAATAGCTAAAACATAGTGGCTGTTTCCTACATATGAAAATTTTCAGGTTACTGCAGTCACTTGCTTTATCTGGTACATACAAAGTAAAGCAGCAGCAGGTCATTTCAGTGTGTCCCGGTTTCAGCTGGGATAGAGTTAACTGTCTTCCTAGTAGCTGGTACAGTGCTATGTTTTGAGTTCAGTATGTGAAGAGTGTTGATAACACTGATGTTTTCAGTTGTTGCTAAGTAGTGTTTAGACTATAGTCAAGGATTTTTCAGCTTCTCATGCCCAGCCAGCGAGAAAGCTGGAGGGGCACAAGAAGTTGGCACAGGACACAGCTAGGGCACCTGACCCAAACTGGCCAACGGTGTATTCCATACCATGGGACATCCCATTTAGTATAGGAACTGGGGGCAGTGGGGGCAGGGAATCGCCTCTTGGGGACTAGCTGGCTGTCGGTCAGTGGATGGTGAGCAATTGCACTGTGCATCATTTGTATGTTCCAATCCTTTTATTACTACTATTGTCATTTTGTTAGTGTTATCATTATCATTATTAGTTTCTTCTTTTCTGTTCTATTAAACCGTTCTTATCTCAACCTGCGGGTTTTGCTTCTTTTTCCCGATTTTCTCCCCCATCCCACTGGATGGGGGGGAGTGAGTGAGCAGCTGCGTGGTGCTTAGTTGCTGGCTGGGGTTAAACCACGACACAGTGGATCTGTGGAAGATAGGGTACGGATCTGTGAAGGTAGAGTACAGTTTTGTTTTCCTTAGTGCACTGTAAATGACTGAGTCCTCCCAACTGAGAATTCACTCTACACTAGAGCATGCACAGTGTGTACTTTTCTGAGGAGCGTAAGTATAATTTACGACCTGTGAATTAGTCTTATTACACTCTCATTGAGAAACATATTTGTGAAAGGATTTAAACAACAAACCACTCCAGCCACTTTCAAATTTTAAACTACATATTCCACATTATCCTCATTCTTCTAATGCTATGTAATAGTTAAGAACTGGTTTGTTGTATGTTTTCTAAGTACATGTGACACAGGTCTTTGTATATCCAATACAATCTGGCAAAATGGGATTGTGAGATTATCTGGAAGAATGGTTGGAAGAAAACCACTCATAGATAATATTTGTTCATTTAATGTGGCAGCTTACCAAACTTCATACAATAGCATTGTTAGAATTAACTGTGGGATGGAGAAGGTTTTTGCTATTTCTTTGATAGTTTACCTTTAAGATTTTTAAATAAAATTGTCTGAATTTCTGATTTGTGAACTCTAGCTTTTCGGTCTAAATTCCAACTTTCCTCCATTTCACATTCCACCACTCTCTTTTCCTGTTTACCCACTCAGGAGTGACAGAATCTATTAACTCTTTCAGTCCCTGTGACCTCGTGTTCAACTGTAGCTGTGCTGATTTTCTCACACACTGGACAAGAGTTTCCAAAAATAAATAGTATCAGCTACAAAAAAAACTAACCTAGGCAAGCCTGTGGTCTATTTTGTGAATAAGCATAACTCTAAAGGCATAATTGTAGCTCTGTCGTCTATTTGGACCAATAAGAATGTTGTAATAGCACTTGTTTCTTTCTAGATCATGGAGAAATACATGAAAAATGGGAATGTAGTGGAATATGATGTAGTCACAGGAGCAGATAACTTTATTTTCTGTCATTGGGATCCGCTACTTGGAAAAAAAGAATAATTGTACCTAAAGGAGTGTATTTCCCCTTGATATGGGTGTAACTGATCCCAAATATCTCCACTGCTGTTGAGTGACCCCAGCTAGAGTACTTTAGAGTGTCTGCTGATGCTTTGATATGACAAATATTCACTTCTTAAATAAACATTGCTTCAGGAAATCTTTCTCCTTACCTCCTTCCTTTAGCATTTCCAGGACTGTTTCTCTTCTTATAAAGCATTGACTCAAAAATGAAGTGAAATCACTGTGGTTAGTGGATGAAGTAAAATCACAGATGACTTATTAGAAGCCAAACTCCAAAAACTTGGCAATTAAATCTTCTATTAATGCATCAGCCCCACAAATTAATTCTTACTGCAAGAATCACATCTGTGTTGTTGTTTTTCCTTGGAAATTGAAGTTTCCACAGAATTATTGCTTATTTCATCTTCCAAAATGTAATATGACCCCAACCATGGTTTCTTTCCCCTCTACTTAATGTAACTGTTCCAGACATTATTTTACTAAATGTCTCAAATTAAACATTCTCTGTCAATTACAGATGATAGAGATCTGCTAAGATAATGAGTGCTAGTACAATGCCTACTTTAATTGCTACATTATAATCTCCAGACCTGAAAAACTCCAGAGACCTCTAATACATAAAATGCTTTCCAGCTATACAGGTGTGGAATTCATTACAAGTTGTTTCTCTCCCTCTCCCTCTCTCTTACACACTCTTTTTCCTCTCTCTTTTTAAAGGGGGAGAAGTCCTAAATTCCTTGGAAGTGTGCCAGTGCCTTGGGTTTCTTCAGTAAGTTGAAATATCATTTAAAGTTTAAGCACAATGCTGCTTTGAAAGCTCTGCAGAACAGAGGAAAAAGCAGGAAAGCATGACCAGAAGGGCTGTTCAAAGAGCAACAACAAAATGGTGACATTTCTGCAAATGTACCACTGCTATATTTTTCTTTAAGGGGAAACAGCTTCAGAATGATTTTTGGCATCTCTCTGTAAGAACAACTGACCAAAGTACAAGCAGCATTTGGGTGGGGTTTTTTTTTCCTTTTTTTTCCTTAGCAAAGAAGAAACACGCTGGACAAGAGAACATTTCTTTGAATAGAGTTTTTTTCCTGAAAGACAAACCTTTTGTAATAGTTTAGAGTTGGTGACCAATTCAACTATTCCAGCAGTTAACTCATCTATTTGATCTTGTATCAAAGATTTTATTGCTATAAGACATTCATAGTCTCTGTAGAAAACCTGAAACAATGTAAAGTTATCACATGCAAAGTCTCAGTTTATGCTGAGGTCATATTTAGAGCAGAAGACAATGGGACTATGAAAGGGAAGTGATTCAAACATATGTTTTTTTAGTTTCACTGAAAAGGCCATTATAACTGATCTAAATTACACTGACTGCAACAATCAGGTAGGACATCACAAATCTATCCTTAATAGACACTTCCCATGTATGTTTCTCTGGCTCTGTGCCACCATGGAAACTCGTTTAGAGTGGGAGAATCTTCAGTCATCCTTTAAAGATAACTTTCTGGCTACTTTCTGACTATTATGCGGGAAAAAGTGTAGAGGGACAAAGACAGAAGCTGAGGTTTCAACCCAGAATCAATACTGTAATAATTATTCCATGGAATCATACTGTAGAATAAAAGAGGAAAACTGAAGCTGTCGTCTAAAGAAAGCTGTTCTTTGCTACGTCTGGAATACCTATGTATGATATAAGCCATAGGCCTAACTTCCAAGTGCTTCTATGGCTTCTTCTAAAAAACTTGGTCCTGTATTGCAGTGGACCACTTCTGTACAGTGACCAGGGGACTCTGGAGTTATGCCACTCTTGGGGTTAATTGAGCTTCGCTGTTTGGTTTGGGTTTGTTTAATTAAAACCCGTTTTACTGAGAAAAATCTCTTGAGGTTGCATGTATAATTTACATGAATACATTGTGAAGCAGACAGTTCAAAGGATCAGGTGAAGCAACATTTGACTGTAGGTAACCCAATAATCCTTGTAATTGGGCTTAATAATCCAAATAGGAAAAATAATGACGAGTATGAAAACACTCATCACTCATGCTCACAGTATGTTCCCCTCTAGTGAGAGAAAATGTTGCTGAACAGTCTATTAAGGTGATGTTTTTGCTTAGTCTCATGCTTGGTGTCACAAGGTGGGGTTTCCTTATTGCAGACTCCTTAAAATTCCACTTTCTATAGTATGTAACCAGTGCCAAATCCATAAGTCCCCTCCCAGGTAAAACTATGAGATCAGTGGGAATTTTGTTTAAATAAAGGCTTCAGGATTTGGCCAGAACCCAATGCAGAACTTGATAAAGTAATTCAGTCAACCTATCTGTTGAACACAGTGCAAGATCTTTTTGTGAAAAGTTGACTCTGGCACTTTAAAAATTGTAAAGAAGCATCTATTACATTTCAAATGGTCCAGGGTAGAAAACAAAAAAACACATTTGACTAATTTAAAAGAGCTAAGTAAGCTGCCAATGAAATACACATTGATTTTAAAACTAAGTCCTTATATATCAGATCTCGATAAAGTACCTAATATATCACTGACTTCAGGTCACGCATTTTATTTTCCCAATTTTTGGATGGTGCCAGAGGTCATTTAGCTTTTGGGCAACACGCTTTCCAAAGATTTGCCAAAGATATGATGGCTGAAGCAGCATTTGATATGTTCCTGCACATGGCAACTTAGAGGTTTTCTGGATTGATGAGAACTAACTGAGCACAGGAGTGACCCAAAAACTGTGTCTGGCTGGTAATCATAAGATAGACCTGTAGTCTGGTCTATCACACACATTAGATTCAGGTGGCCAACAGATGCCAGCTGTCCCGGTAGCACACAACACCAGGATTCTCTTGTGAAGGCTCTGTTAGCTCCATGGCAGGGGCACAAAAGCACTCCAACTATATGCTAGTTGGTACAGACCAGGTATGGGTGCATAGGACCAAAAATATGGTCAAGTCTGAGTTTCCTTCACTGGCTTTCTCCCATATTCACTCATGACCACACAGGGGTGTCAGGCTGAATCCATGCAACCTGTGTTACATGGAAGTTTAGGTGCGTTGTGGCTCACATTCATGGTTCAAGCCTTTGCCTGAAATAAAAACTACTAGGCCATGCCATGTAGCCCTCAAGCTTCCACTTTTTTGCACATATAGTACATGCATGCACCCAGGTTTTTCATGGGTTTTAAGCCTGTCCATATGGCAGGTGATTTTCTAAGGCTGAGCTCTATACCCAGCTAAAGCATACATGATGAAATTGTACTTAATGAACCATCATTAACATGCCCAACACTGAGATCTCTATAGCATAATCTGGCAGTTTCCAAAACCTCTCAAGCATTGAATCTAAGGACCTCTTGACTACATTTGTTCTTCACCTCATGTATTAGAGTATGTTTAATATGCAGTATTTGTATGTTGCATAACATACAGCTACTTGCAGATCCACTTACTTCCAGTAAGTACCAAAGTAAATCTTTGAAACAAAGAATCCTGTGATTTCCCTGTGATTTCCTTGACCACCCAAAGAGGATTTAAATTAAGTATTGAGAATTACAAATAGATTTAATTCACTGAGATTTGCTGTCCTCTATGAAAAAAAAAAATAAGGAAACTAACTTTCACAGTCTTAAATCCAGAGCTCTAAGTCAGATGACTGTAGAGGATCAGCAGGTATCTGGAAACGCTGGGGAGTTTAGAGGACCTAGTTTAAGTTTTGTAAGGAAAATTGTAAGCAAGCTAGAGATTTTCACGTGTGAATGAACATTGTGTTCAGACACTCAAGTGTAAATTTGAATTAAACTATCCCTGTAGACCCAGTGAGAGCAAGGCAGCTGAGCCAGGCTTTACTTCAGACACAGTTTTCACCTAAGTTATGTTCCCTGCAATACCAGCTAGCAGACACTCCAGAGAGCCCGTACTCAAGGCAGAAAAAGTCACTGAGTACAACATGCTTGCAATATACTGTTATGATTCTTGTGCAGAGTATTCAGGAGAGTGATTCAGGTGCCAGCTGCATCCATTGCAGTCTCCCTTTTCTGTGTCCTTCAACTGCCAGCACTTTTGAGTTTGACAGGAGAAACTTAAAAACATATGCATTCTCCTTCATTTGAATTACTTGGTGAATGTAATATCATGGTCCAAAATATCCATGGACTTTCTGTGGTTAGTGAATTACAAGTTTTCAACAATTCACTAGTGATTTTAGAAGCCAGAGCTTATTAGTATTTAAAAGTATATATGAAAGGTAAAAAAGAAGAAAAGAACACTGTCAAACGACAAGTGGCTAATATTAATTTCAATCTCTGCCTAATGCTTTTTTCTTTTGTATTTTGAAAAGCAGTACGGTTAAAGGGATGTGTTTTGAGGGCATACAGGTTTTGAAAGGGGGCCCTTTTTCAGACTAAGAAGTAATTGGAAACTTCGTTTTAACAAAAAAAGCAATGTAGGTCACTGATCTAATGCAAGTGATTAATAGCAAGTGGATAGATTGGAGATATTTGCCTCATTCGAAAGACAAGTATGTGTCTACTTCACAAATTTCTCAGTACATTTGACCCTAACAGGACGCCTTCTCACTATTCAGAGAAAAGGCATGATACTAGATGAACAAGACAACTGGTCTATTTTCTGAAAATGACCCTTCCCCCTAGAACAGTAACATATTTGTTAGGGAAGGAATTCCCTCTCCATGTCTATATTTCATAGAGATATAGGTGATTTTGGTCTCCAACAAAATGCTCAGTCTATCCTGAGTAGTAACTACAAACAAGAATCCAGTGCTAATGAGTTTAGAAGGTAGAGTGCATTGACAGGCTCATGCACTTCTCAGTTTGTGAATACAGTCATGACAACTGTTGTTGCATTTCACTACTTGCTGCCTTCCATAAAGGTGTTAGATTAACAGCCTTGAAGACTTACGTCTCCTGTTTTCCTCATCACATTTACCTTAAAATTATTTATTACCTCTAAAATTTACTTTAACATAGTGCTTGCTCATCATCACACACCATTCAACTCCAGATCAGGTATTCTGTCAGTGAAGAGGAAACAAGGGAGCCCAAAAAAAGCCAATTTTATATGTGGCTTATTATTGTCACTCCAATAGGAGTTATTCCAGAAGTGGGAAGGGGAAGGGCATGGGCAGCTGTGACAGGGGGGAGAAAGAAGAAAGGAAGAGGACAAAAGCAGACACTTCTGGGTAGAGACCTCGGGAAATACAGAAAGAGTATAAGACACCAACACCTGATCAAAGCATAGGGAACTAATTTGCTGTATGGAGATTTTTAACGGCCAGTTCAGAAAAACAGCTGTGATTTCAACAGTGCTTCCTCCAAACCAACTGAGGTACCTGTATATAGTACCAGAGGAAGAAAGGAAAGCTTATAAGGATTTGTTGGTTTGGTTTTTTTTTTTTAAATCTAGTCAGACCATTTAGGCTTTCTGTCCCCACTCTTGCTTCTTCATTTTTACCTGCTCATAAACTCATGCAAATCCAGTTAAGGGACCTCTATTATAACTGCTAGTGGAAAAATATGAAGTGACTTGTGGCCTTTGAATGCCAAGACTTTTTCATGTGCATGCAGGTGACTGACATTGTTCCCTGTTCAGATCAAACTGTGTTGTGAGTGTTTGTGTGAGCAGAAATGAGCAGAAGACCTGATTTTTGGTTCTGGATACCTGTTCAGAGAACCAGTAAATGAACTTATAACCAAGCCTACTGAGCTCAGTGAGTGACAGAGCTATCATCTAATCTTCAATTCTTTATTCGTTTAGCAGCAATAAAAACTTCAATACATAATAATGTCTTGTCATGCCAAGATGTCTCCCTGCATTAGCATCTTCAGCTCAGGAAACAGTGTTATTAGTTAATTGAGATAATAAAATCGACAGAAAGAGAAAGCACAAAATTATATGGTATGTTTTTGAACAATATTACTAATTTCTCTGTAAGGAGAAATACTTATAAAAACAGATGATGCATATACACAATAATAGAATTACTAACAAAAATGCAATGCATAGGATAACAGAGTGATAACAATGTGATGCAGTGCTTAGGATACCATGCATAGTAAACTGGTGATAACCTAGAAATCTCCAGGTACTTTTCTATATTGTAGTGGCATAGACTATGCACATTATCATATTACTTGCCACCAGCACCCTCAGCACTGCTTAGCTGCACGTTTTCTTTAAGAATATTCTGTAGACTTACTCTGGGTCCTGGGACACCCTTAGAGAATTCCTTGGAGAAAGGACTGAACCCTGTCATATGTAAGCACACTGTGTATAGCCAAGCCAGTTACCTTAGCTGTTGCTGAAAGAGAACTTTACACCTTTTCCCCACTTCATTCCTGTACAGCCATGACCTGTGCTTTGCTGCCCATGTGACTTCACAGTAAAATACTATCTCCAACAGCAAGAAACTTCCTCCCCAACACTCTTTTTATGTTAGCTATTAGGTCACTTTAGCCATAATTTTGTGAGAATTTAGATACTTAAATCTTTTAATATGCACGTTCACCATGTAACTCCTACTGACCGCTCAGAATTCCCAGGAAGATTTACATTTCCACTGGGCCGTAAATATGAAGCCACATTCACATTTAGCATGCTAGGATTGCTGTGTGTCTAATGAGCTGCCCAGGCAACATTTCTGAAAATCCTGGCAAGATTGCCTCATTAGATTTTCTTTTGCCTACGATTAGACCTCTCCAGCAAGACCAAATGTTGAGGTATGATCACCTAAGAAGCCTAAAGCAAACACTACCTATAGAAAAAACAGCTGTGTATATATTAATGGAACCTTGCTCTCAGAAAAATGATGTGAACAACAGGCTGGGTCTTTCTTCATCTCTCCTGCTGGAGAACTTCCATTTTACACAAGCATTTATTGGAGCAGGTAGTTAAACTGATAGCTCCCGTCTGTCAGGTGAACTCACTAATAACAAAAGTATGGAATTAATCATTCTCCCTTCCTCTATCTCTCCTTAGCTTAATGGATATTTATTTGTGCAACCAGAAAGAACTATGATGGGATCAAGCAAATGGCGTTGCTGGCTTATGGTTGACTTGGTGACCACCAGGATGACACCCAGGTCCTTTTCCACCAAACTGCTTTCCAGTTGGGTGACCCCCAATGTGTACTAGTCCATGGGGTTTTTCCTCCCCAGGTGCAGGACTTTGCATTTTCCCTTGTTGAACTGTATGAGGTTCCTGTCAGTCCATTTCTCCAGCTTGTTGAAGTGCCTCTGGATGGCAGTACAACCCTCTGGTGGATCAACCACTCCTCTCAGTTTTCCCTCATCAGAAAACTTGATGAGGGTACACTCTGCCCCATCACCTGCCTCCCCTTTTGCAAATATACCAAAGGTAGTCGAGTTTTATGGTTTTGAACCAAGTGTCTGACTCCAGCAGAAGCGTCAGGATCCCCAGGCACTTTCCTGGATACAGCTCTCACTTGCCAGATCCAAGGATGCAACAATGCACCCCTGTCTCTCTCCTCTGCTTCCTCATGGCAAAATATGGCCTCTGAGAAGGCTTCATTGACCTCTAGGAACTAATTTTTCATCCTGGAGCAGTATGTGGTCTCTTAGATATAATAGTGTCTCCATTACCACCCAGGCAACAAAAATTATAACCTCAGGGTTTGCTCCATTTCAGATGTCTCCTCATTTCCACAATTTTTTTTCTCATTAACAATTCCAAATAGTTCTTTCAACTTAAACTCTGCATTGCTTCATGCTTCCTACTTGCCTGAGTGTGACACAGTAGGGAAGCAACATTTATAGGTGCTATGTAGGTCAAAAAGGGGAACTAGGTTCGTGGGGAACTTTAAGAGCGGGACATAATTAGAACAGTTTGAGTTTTAATTTTAGAGCAGGCATTGGACAGACCTATACTTACAGTAATATAGAGGTTTTTAAAAAGCATCGTTTTACCTCTGTGGTCAGTAGCATGAAGCAGAGTAGAGATGAGCCCAAGAATATGCTCCCCTTCCCTCTAGTTTATGATGTTGAGAACAAGCTTGAATAGTCTATTACAGGTCTGAGATAGGGAAAATGTATGGTAGTACAAAACAGGATGATGTTAAGATGCCTAAATAAATCATGACATATCATGCTGGATTTTAACCTTATCCCTTCATATAAAAGTCTAACCTGCCCAAAATAGTTGGACATAAGTCCTGCTTTAAAAAACAGAATTAAAAAAAAAGAAATATTCATTTGGGGCATATGACTGCAGAACAGGAAAAGGGAATTCTTATTTTGCATTAAATATGGTTTTAGCTCCATACAATATTGTTTCTTTTATAAAAATAGCCTGTTTCACATTTCATGCTCCCAAGTTATACAGCTCATGCCTTGTGGTAAAAATGGTACCAATGGGAAGTAGTTTATGTTCTGTGTTTATAAGGGAATAACAAATCAAAAACAGTCAAGTGTTTCAATTTCAAGAGCCTGGTTTTGTTGTTATATATAGCCTCAACTTTTGAAATACTGAAGCACTATTAGCCTGGGTTTTGTACTTATATTCAGAAAAGTTATCAGGTTCAGATCCTCAGCCAAAGTGCTGATTTACTTCCAGTGACACTATTGATCTTTCTACCTTTTTTCTTCTTTCATTTTCTTCTTTCCATTCTCTCCTCTACAGCCCCCCAAAAGAAAAACACTGTATACGAACAGTATGAAAACTTTATGATATTGTACCCATTCTGAGAAAGACTATAACTGACAAAAACTAATAAAATTAAAACTGGACATTTCTGAGTAATAGTAATGCATTAGAAGGAGTTATTAGGATTTTCTTCTCCTTTTTTATTCTGTTAAAATTTGCATGTATTAATTTTTTATGTTTCCCTTTAATAGAGCTAGGGAAAACCATGTGTGGAAATGCAGATCCAAAGAACTGACAAGGTTTACATAAAATTTTAAAGTGAAATTCAAAGCTTTTGTTAGAAGAATTTTTAAGATTCCATACGTGTAATACTTTAAAATTGCAACTACATTTACATTTTGAAACAAAATGTTTGAAAATACTTTGTTTCTCCATTGCTTGCCAGCTGTAGGAATCAGTTTTTCTTTGCCAAGCTGAAGCTTCCACAGCATCTGAAACTGAACCTAAGTGTTCTGACTCCCAAAATTGAACCTCTGACAATAAATAAAAGAAGTACAAAAACAAAAGTCTGATGTGGGATGGATACAGGAATGGGGCAGAGGGAAATTAGTCAGAATGCCAAGGACAGAAGGTTCTAGAAAGCAATACCCCTCCCAGAAGCTAAAATGAAACCAGGAATGATGAGCATCCCATATTTTTCTTCTGTCACAAGTGTCCATGAAACTTACTAAGTATATTTTTTGTCATTCTATTGTAATATCTAGTTCATACAGAAAACATTGGTGGGATCAACACAGTGTACAAACTAGAATTTCTGACTTCTCCCATTTATGGAAAACTACACCCAGAAACAACTTTAGTGTTGGAAAATTAATTCCTGAAACTCAGGAAAAGTCTGTATTAATGATACCAAGCTAGCCTCAATTCTTTCCTCACCTTACCTTTCTTCAGCTACAGTAGGACAAATTCTTTGTTTTCTAGACTGTGTCTTTTTCTTCAACATCAGGTTCTTCTATATTTGCTCTCTTTTCACTTACCAAACATTTCCTATTTTCTGGCAATATCACATAGTATCGTCCCAGTAAAGGTCAGTAAAGTCTAACAATGCTTTATATTTTACACTTCTGAACTGATACAAGAGGCCAAACCATTGGGGAGACCAGCTTCCTGGTAAGGAGACAGGAAAGTTGTATTTCCAGACACAGAATGATACCACCATTTTAGGACTCAGGGACCCAAAAGGATAATATGATGGGGCAGCCTTTCCATCAACATAACAGGACTCCAGACTACCCACATTTCTAAAGGTGCAGGAACAAGCCACTCCTTACCTATCTTCGGAGACTGTCACATCAGAGAGACAGTTGCTTTGTTAACAGAAACATCTGGGATACACCCTCATGCTGCAATGCAGTGCTTCTTTACAGAGACATGAATGAACTCTGAATTCAGTAGTGGGAGAAGGACATCCACAGTTGTGACATGCTCAGCTCAGGCCACACAACCTGAATGTCCATAGTAGGGCTCTTTAACCTGGGTGGAGCACTGAGCTGACATGGCTGTACAGCTTTTTGTATGTAGAAGAAGTGGCAGTTAATTTTCATAGGCTTTTAAAGTAGTATTTCAAACAAAGTAAATCCAGTGGATGTTAACCGAAATTAATAGTATCAAACCTGACATAGACAGATTTGCTACAGAAAGTGCTTCATACTCATTTAAACACAAGGTAAGGAATCATAGAGCTACTTATGTTGATAAGCCCAGTGAATGGGTCTCTCAGTTAATATCTATGGTAAATGCTACACCCTCCTGCTATAATAACATATTCAGCTGGCAAGGAAGAATGGAATTACTACATTTTCATTCATACTAGTTCAGCCTGTCTACAGTTCCAACTCTTCATACTGTTTCACTGTTTAGTACAACACTAATAAAACATGATCTGTTGCTTGGTTTGAGCAGGAAAGCATCTCTATTTTTGTTTAAATACAAATGCATTTATTGCATTGTCAAGCCTGTTTCATATAACGAGCCTGAACACTAGTCCCCTCTGGAGGGGCAGCTACTTTTACAATACTTCAGCCATGAGGCATTGGTCATGGAAACGAAGGTGACAGATGGGAAGTGAAATGCATGTGATAATTTGATACGGGGGAGAAATGTCATGATCACTTTTTTTCTCCTTTCCTTTCCTTTCCTTTCCTTTCCTTTCCTTTCCTTTCCTTTCCTTTCCTTTCCTTTCCTTTCCTTTCCTTTCCTTTCCTTTTGTCTCCTCTCCTCTCCTCTCCTCTCCTCTCCTCTCCTCTCCTCTCCTTTTTTTCCATGAACCATTTCCTGATGTGGTGCCAGATACCTATCTTGCTGTCATATGGTTGAATTTATAAATCTAATTTAGAAATGGACCCTGTTGGTTTCCCATTTGCTGTGTTTTCTTAATGCTGTCATCCATCTGACTCTTGGTGGCATTTATATTGCTATAAAGTAAGGATCAGCAAAGTCCATTCTTTAAATTAGTTTGCCATCCAGACTTATAATTCTGATGTGATCAACTCAGCTAAAGATGTCTGAATTTAACAATTTCATTCAGTGCTTTCATCAGAGTTTTACACAGACCAGTAAATTTGGCAGACAGATTAGCCCACCTGTGATGGAAATATATTGCATTTCCTTCATTCAATGGGATTCAAAATGAGAAACATTTGGGTGTGTCAAAGAAGTCAAAGAGAAAGATCTTTTTATTTGTGCACAGGAGACTTAAGTAAGAGAACAGCATCTGAAAAGTTTGGGAAGAATTAGGTTTAAACCTGCACATGGCAGGTTCCTTTGCTTTACTTTTTCTATAGATAAGGGGTGTTAAATCATCTATTTCACAACAAAACCAGCATCTGTTAATATTAATTATCTAAAAGTGAGATAATAGTGTAATATTTTTAGCAAGGCATCACAGTAAAAGAATGTGTGTCAATATATCTTCAAATTTTTCTATTCTTTGACTACTGTTTCTGGAGCCAAGTGTAGTTATGCGTATGTTGTTTAATTAGCAGATTGGTTGTCTATCACAGCATTTGGAGACTAAGATATTTTATTTAGCTGATTGTGGTTATTTTATTTGGCTGTTTATTTTGGCTTGCTGCTATTAGATGTTATAAGATTATCATTATCATTACTGTTCTTGGTTTTTGTTTTGCATAGCCACTTCCAGCCCCTATATAGAAGATTCATAATTCATGAGGTCAGACCTCAAGGGATATTTTACTAATATACTTGGTCAAAAGCATTTTCATAATTGATGTTAACTGTGTTAACTGGTAAAAAGTAATTACCTGGGGGTGGAAAAAAAAAAAAAAAAAAAAAGAGAATTGGGTAGATGCCCAGAGAATAACAGGTGGCTTTAGAGTTAATATCTGATGTTGTTATGCAAGCATAGTTGAGCTGTTTAATTTTAGGAATAATTTGGTTTCAGCTTCCCTTAAATTGCTTCTAAAAGACGTTTGGCTTTACAAGGCCTTGATTTTTTAAAATCAATAATCATAGTTAATAAATAAATAAATAAAATCTTTAAAACGGCTGAGACTGAGATTCTTGAACAGCAGGTGTTCTACACCACATTTTGCTTAGGATCTTCTAGATGTAGACAAATGCTTGCTTTCAGGAACACGCATATTCTCTGGGGAAACTCCGTGTTAACATCACTACATCTTGTAGTCACACACACTTTCCTATAAGCTGAGACCTCTGAAAATAATATAGGAATTTGTTCTTGTATTGGGTCTGGCTGGGATGGAGTTATGCCATAATACTACTCATTAATATCCACTTAACAAACAGTCACTCATTACTTCAGTTACTAGCTTTCTTTCATTGAATTTTCAACATGCTAAAATGGAAAGAAAAAAAAAAAACAAACCACTAGTAGTCTTCAGTAGAATTCCTCTAAAACCCTGCAAAACAGGAATCCTAAATTACAGTGTCCAGATCCTTATGGTATTAGATTTAAATGCTCCCTCTGCACATGCACGTTCCCTAGCACGTGGCCAGGAACAGCTTCTGCTGCTACTGATGATGGCACCCCAAAAACTGCAGAATGTGGGAACAGTCTGTGAAATTTAAAAGAAATTATACATTTCAATCTGCTCCCAGTCCAGTGACATATGTAAGCTCGTGCTTAATTGTATCCAGAGGAGCAGTCATATTACCCTTATGGCTACTCTTGTGCTCACAGCTAAGCAAGAGATTAAATATTGTGTCACAGGGGACTCAGCAAATTTCAGTATGAAATGATAAAGTTTTTCTGCATGTTCTCTTAAACATGTTAGGTAATGGGTATAATTTTTATTAAACACCATCCAGGCTGAACTCATAATTTCTTTTAGACTACAATCAGCTATTCAGACTGTAATGACAAAGACTGTCTCATACTACTGGTCCTTCCGTTGCTTAGCTCCATCTCCTACTTTTTTACTAGGGTAAATATGGCTGAAATGATGATCAACTTATATTGGCAATGTGGATAAGGGAGTGATTTGGGGAGGTTTATGTATAAAAGTAAATGCCCTCAGTATGAGTTGAAGTTTCATCTCCAGTTGGGTCCCTCTGAGTGCAGCTGCTTTATCTGCCCCTTCCAAAATTTAAAGTGTCATCAATTTGGCTATTATCAGTCCTGAAAATGTGACATCTTAAAGAACTGCTCCAGAAATTGCAAAGTAAAAATGAAAATAGCAAGCACATAAAGCTACAGTGGTTGCAGTGACACTGAGCCAAATTTCCCATTGGTGTAACCCCAGTGGAGTCAGTGGCATCAAGACAACCCCACACTAGGACATCTGCTTCCTGTCTTTACTGGAAAAGTCAGGTCCAGACAAAAAATTTAGTCCTTAAACTTTTTAAGGGGAAATAGTTTTCAAACTACCCCAAGGGCTTCATGAGATTACATAGGTTATGAGAAATTATACATCTGTACAAAGCTCTGGGATCCTGCACACCTTTTAACTCATGGTAGTTCTTAGATTACTTGATATTTTTGCTCTGACAGGTGAAGGGGATTTAATATGAGAAGGTATTTTTATATTTACTGAAAGACAGGTGTGTAAAAAAGTTGTATATGTGACTGCAATCACAGTAATGGGTTATGTATTCATATGCAGAACTGGAGTGCAAGGAAAGAGACATACAGGATGTCCACAGGTACTTCATTCTTACCTGCAAATCCTACATTTGGAACATCTCCAGTCTCTTCTAAACGCTGACTGCATCCATGCGCTCAACATATATTCCTACTTATACTCTAGGAAAGTTGGCTGTATGTTTCACATGATTTGCAATTCGAATGCCAGAGAGGAAATAATAGAAGAGTTCAAAATGAGAGATAATGGGACAATTTTGCATGTAGGCATTTGGTTAATTTTAGGTATATCCAGTATAGAAAATCATGTCCCTTGCAATGAATCACACAATATCTTCTCAACAAAGCAAGGTTTCTCAAGAGGAAAATTGACTGCAATATAAGCAAATATAAAGATAAAATACGGAAGATAGAACCTTTCAGAATAATGATCTGTTGACCTTTTTTTTTTTTTTTTTTTTTTTAAATCTGGTTTAAAAAAAACCCAGAAGCTCAGGTGAATGGGAAATTAACAATAATGGGAATATCCACTCAGCTATAACCCAAATTTTAATTAATCCAAGATTTATGCCAGGCACCTAGCTTGTGATATGACCCCTGGAAATACCTACAGCTGTTGCTGCAATCAAGAACATGTTCACTATTTGCTAAGTCTCCACAGGTAAAATAAAAAGAGATAAATCATAGTTATGGCTACAATTAGGGTGTCTTGGAACTATGACCTGGGAAACTGGTAACCACATGCACACATACACACATTTCCATTAAATTGCAATAAATACTATGATTGGTGCTAGCTGTAGTGCTTTATTTGGGTAGCCATAATTTCCAGATTATTAACCTAATCATTTAAAAAGAACTTTTCACAGCATTAATCCCATTTAAATTTAAGATGGAAACATTCAGAAGAGGAGAAGCTCTATTAGCTGCACAATGTGAAGCAAATGGGAACACTAAATGCAGCTGAGTTAAAATCAGAAAGAAAGTGGAACTTTCTATAGGCATTAGTTAGCCCATAAGTGTCAAGCAAAGCAGCAGTTTACTTTGTGGTCTTCCTTGACAACATACCCAGCATTATCTAAGATTTAAATCAATGTCTATATTTAATAAAGTACAATAGAAATCAGCTGAAGATGCACAATAGGAAAATCATTCTGAGACAAGAAGTATGGTAAGATATGTCATTATATACAGTAGGGCCAGATCCTCATACCCTATCAATCTTAAAGATCTAATTGCACTGAAGTAGCAGGACTCCTATGGAATAAAACAGTACATGTCTGCATCTATATTATCTATACATATAATAATAAACATAATAGTTGATCTATATGATGTATTAATAGTATAAATGTAAGAGGAAGCATTAAGGCTATGTAATAGACTTGAGTTTGATGTTTACTAGTCTTTGAAGAACTGATTTTGAATTTTATTATTTTATATGATTGTACTGTGTCTTGCTGGGATGGAGTTAACTTTCTTCATAAAAGCCCATATGATACTGTGTTTTAGACTGGTGCCCAGAGCAGTGTTGGTAACAAACCAATGTTCTAGCTGTTGCTGAATGGTGCTTCCACAACATCAAGGCCTTCTCTCTGTTTCTCAAGCTGCCCCTCCAGTGTGTAGGCTGTGAGGGCACAGAGCTGGGAGAGCTGACCTGAACTGACCAAAGAGCTATACCATAACATATGACATCACACTCAGTAATAAAAGCTCAGGGAAAGGAGGAAGAAGGGGGGACATTTGTCTTTCCAAGTAACCGACACATGTGCTGAGTCCCTGCTTTCCTGGAAATGGCTAAACACCTGCCTGCTGATGGGGAGCAGGGAATTAATTCCTTATTTGCTTTTGCTTGCAGAACAGTTTTGATTTACTTTATCTTCATCTCAATCCATGAGTTTCTCTCACTTTTGTCTTTCTGATTCCCTCCCCCATCCCACTGTGGGGGAGTGAACGAGTGGCTCCGTGGGGGCGTAGCGGCTGACCAGGGTCAACCCACTGCAATGATTTTGCCTGTTTGTGTAAACATGAAGCAAAAATAAACTACTTTGTCCTAACTCTGCTATTCTGAGTTGGATAGGGAAAGCCTTAACATTCTACATCACCATAAATTAGACCAGACATGCACACACATGAGAAGTTAGGGCAGCTCCATTTAAGCTCTTAGCACCTCTGAAATAGGTTTTCATTCAAGTTTCCTTGTAAGCATGTTAGGATGCATAGAATCCTATGATCATAGAATCACAGAATCATTTAGGTTGGAAAAGACCTTTAAAGTCATCGAGTCTAACCATTATCCTAGCACTGCCAAGTCCACCTGTAAACCATGTCTCTAAGTACCACGTCTACATGTCTTTTAAATACCTGCAGGGATGGTGACTCAACCACTTCCCTGGGCAGCCAGTTCCAATGCTTGACAACCCTTTCGGTGAAGAAATTTTTCCTAATATCCAATCTACACCTCCTCTGGTGCAACTTGATTCGATTTCCTAAAAATGTGTCATGTGAACATGTTCCTGAATGACACTGAAAACTCAATGAACTTTTCCTTTCACCTTCATATTTTGTGCTTTGCCAATAGTATCCTATTTTTTACTTAGTGAAATAAATTTTAACAGCACATTATCAATTCATCTCACTCCTAATCTACTGAGCTGATTTACTCAGGTTCAGGTCTGCTGAGTACGTGTCCAGCTCTGCTGAGCACGTGTCCATCTCTCCACACACAGGACAACTGGAAATATATGTAAAATAATTCTTTCTTTGAGGATACAGAGAGAGATGCCCATGTAGTTTTCTGTTCTAAAAGTTTCAGCAAGAATCGGAGATACAGACTGCAAAACTTAGCATCTATAAAGCCACAAATTAGCTAATTATTAAAAACAAAGGATCACATTTGCTTAAGTTTCTTGATTCAGATTTCAGATGTGTCTATCCTAGGAAGGAATAGAAACACTTGGTTCAGAAATTCAAGCAGTTTTGCATTTTATTAAAGAACATATTTATAATTGTAATGGGAATATAACAATATATATCAATCTCTATAATTAATGTTTCAAGGTTATCAATAACCTGAAAAGAATGAAACAAAACATAGGAGAAATGTGAAATGCAACATCGAATGAATAAAACATGCCAAAAAAGTTTTGAAGGACCAGAAATAATAATAAGTGTTGATGCTTGCCCTTTTTAGAAAGCTGAAGACTGTTTATAAATAGAAAGCTGTTCTTTAACATCTTTTTTAATGATCTGAGAAAGTAAGTAAGAAGGCATCCTAGTGAAATCTGCACGATAAGCCTAACTAGCAAGTGTTATAAATGTTTCTGTGGAGAGCAATGAGATATAGAAATCTGAAAAGAATAGAAGTGTGGGAGGAAAATAATAAAATAAGATTAAATTTGAAAAGATGCTAGATAGTATCTCTAGGAAAAAAAGTAATCTTGAAAAAGTGCTAAAATCAAGCAGATAGGAACAGGGAAACCCAGAGAGCAATAGAGCCAGTAAGGATCTGAGGGTGATAGTAGACACAAATTCAGACATAATTTCACATTATATTGTAGTGAAAGTGTTCTGGGATGCTCTCTGTAGAGGCGATGCGATAAAAGGTCTTGTCTGTAGTATGACAACTCTCTCTCCAGTATGACAACATTTAGGATACTAAGTTCAGTTCTGGACAGCTCACTGCTAGGAAGATATTGACAGGAGCTCAGAGGACAGAGGCAAAAAGGAATGGAAGGTTGCAAAGTTGGTTTATGAGAAAACTGAAGGAACTAAGCAAACATACCTAACAAGAGTAAGTGATACCCAGAACATTGGCATCATAGGAATCTGCACATACTGGAAGACTATGAACATGTTGAAAAGAAGAGAATTACTTAGAGAAAAGCTAGAGATATAAATAGAATTAACTACATTGAAATGTTGAACCAGAATATTTCTTTCAGCTAAAGCATTTTCTGCAGTACTCCGTGGAAGAGTATCTGAAGTACAGAAGGGAAAAAACATCACTTTAAATACCCAAAACTAGATTAAGGAAGAAGTAAAGCCACCAGATTATCCAATGTCTTCTTCTTCAGAGGTTCTCCCAGCTTATTCTAAGGCTGAAATGCTATCAGACAGCCTCCGCATTTATTATATTCCTCATATAATTACAGTCTTGAAAAGCTTCACAGTTTTCATTGTTCTTTTGTCGGCACCTTGATTTTGCAACTATTGCCACTAAAAAACGTGCAAAATAGGAGAAGGAGTTTCCATGGTTTAAACTCGTAAAGGAATTTAGGGATTAGAAATGAAAAGGATATGAATGACAGAACACTGAAATGACTTTACAGCAGGATTTTTTTTTTTCAAATCTGCACACCATTTTCAAAAAAGTTTCATGTAACTGTGCCTTTCTTCATTATGTCATCAGTCTCTAGATAAATAAAACATATTATTAACATAAAATATTTTACTTCCTTTACACTAATGCCAGCTCTCTCTCACTGACCTTGAGAACTGGCCTTAAGGTAGGTATAAAATGGACTTAATGATAAAGGACCAGACCCAGAAAAATAGCAACAAACAAGCAAAAATTATCTTCAAATAAGTAAAATGTTGCAATAGTCATTCTGTTACCTTTCAAGGATAAACAGAAAGAGATAAATAGGTTAAAGGAGCCATTCAACCCTGCCAGGTTATGGAGCGAGAATCCCTATTACCAAACTTGGAAACCTTATTGCCATATTTTCTTAGCACTGAAAATACACTGTATATGGAGCAAAACTAGATGAAGATGATACTGAAGATAATACAGCCTATTAACTCCAGGAAAACACTACTGCTGCTTTGTCATAACCTTTGTGGAGTTTCTTTGTTTAGTTTTAATATTCATGGATGGAGACACTGGTAAAGCACCACTCTACCTTTACCTACTGTAACCACAAGTGCCACAATAGGTTACACATTTTTCCTTTCAAAATACAGGTTTACTGAGCTTCAGTTATTCTGCTTTCATACTTCTAGCTTCCAAGCTGAAGAGTGCAAGATGCCTCCACTCCTGGCCAAAAGATCTTTTGTTGCCCACATTCACCATCAATTCATAACCCTCTCTTTCTAGGCCCTTTTGATATGTAGGAAGCCTTTACGATGTGAGAAGGGATGCTGCCAGCAGTTTGAACACAACTTAACAGGACAAAGCAATCCCCTATTGGCTAAAGCACACAACAGATGGCTAGGACTAGAGAAAAACAACACTCAGCACTAATAAGCCTACTAAGAAACCACTGATGAGTATTTCGTGGCCAGGCAGCCATCAGTCAAGTAGGGGAAGGATAGCAAGTTCTTTGCTCCTTGAGACAGTGTTGCTGAGTTGCCATCTTCCAATTCCCTGTTTGCTTTCTTTACCCTAGGATTTTATATCATCTGACAGGAGTGCTTTCCCCTTGAATCCTTGGGCTGCTGACTAGCCCCATCTGAACAATCTTAGCTCTGCCTGCAATGTTATCTGTCTTATTGTATGTGGCACTATTCTATGAACTTCCTCACAGCTTGGCAATTTCCTCAGCAGCCTGAGCCAAGGTTACACAGCTGAGCCACATCAAAACTCACCTTCAATGACAGATAGCTGAAGCTCTAGCAGAAAGGTTAATGTACCCTGTTGCTTCTACAAAATGGTCTTAGCCTCCAATATGTATGACACAGAGAAGGACTCTCACCTC
This sequence comes from Haliaeetus leucocephalus, assembly GCF_000737465.1. Lineage (NCBI taxonomy): Eukaryota > Metazoa > Chordata > Aves > Accipitriformes > Accipitridae > Haliaeetus > Haliaeetus leucocephalus. The sequence continues at coordinate 319,942 of NW_010972695.1, read as the reverse complement.
GTAATTCCTTCCACAGCTTGCTTTTGGACTCATCTTAAAAGGTGTTGCTAAAGGTTGCTGCTATTTTCTGAAGTCCCCTCAGTTGTCTATATACAGTGGTTTTGATACTATCAGTAATAATATTTTGGGGGTTTGTAACAGAGTAGCCAACTTGCTTCAGCCTGATTGTCTTCTTTCTGCTCCTGTTCAACCGGATTGCTTGGATGTGAAGCTGTGTGTTTGACTGAGACTTGATAATTGTTTGTCATCAACTCATTTGGATGCTGTAATGGTTTCTGTCTTACAAGACCAAAACTACACATGCAGAAAATACACAACAAGCTGGAACAGCTACATAACTAACAATTTAAAAAAGGTGCTGGCAATGACTGATCGCTTTTCCCATCATTTCCCATCACAATATGCTCATGATCTCCCCGAATAGACATATGTGCAATATGACCCCTTACACAATCTAACTCATTAGAAACAGCAATTTCTGACTATTTAAAAGACCTGAGTAGGAAGAAAACATCTGCCAGTGTCCTATAGGGAATGTCATCCCTAGGAAACTGAAAAACCGTGAGGTCACATGGCATATGCTTCCTATAGCCCTGGGGTATAAAAGTGTTTCATGTTCTGTGCACCTTAGCGATTAATAATCTTCAGTAACACTCTACTTTTGCCATTCCATCTGCCAATATTTTGTGCTGAAGAGAATGTTCTTTTCTAGTTGTATGATCTAAAAGCATAAGAAAAATCCAGGTATAGCATCTTCTATTCAAACTAATACATCAGTGAAACAAAGAGACATTATGAGCAGAATGGAGGTAGTATTCACAGATTGATGAACTCTCCTGCTGGTCTCAGTTTTTATGTTTTTTCTTTCCCCATCTTAATATTCTTGCCTGAATTTCTTTAGTTTCATTCACATCTAGGCCTAGAGTGCCTACTGGCCTAGATTCAGTAACAAAAAATGGCATAAAATGCAACAGATCAAATCTGAAGAGGTCAGTCACATCTGATACGCAGAAAGTTCAATAAGTGAGGGTTTGAACTTCTGAATTCATTGTGCTGAAGCAAATACTTATTGCTTCCCAAAAATATCACAGTGTATTTCACCTACTATTGGTCTTGTATGAATACTTTGAGTGTTAAGGGGTTTTAAATTTGAAAAATTCTGTTTGTGATTTTGGACTATTTACTATCTGATTTTGACAGTAAGACCAGCTGAAAAAAAAAACCCAAACACACATTTGAACTTTATTTGTGCACTTGAGTTGTGCTGATATTTTAATTGTAAAACATAGCTTCTCATATTTCTGCTGGAAACAACAAAATGCAGGAAAAATTTGACAAACTTGAAAGTATGAAAACATAACATCAATTTATAATAATGCTTAGAAAAATGAGAGCAAAAAATAGTGAATACAACAGGATTCTTTTTAGCTTAAGTCATATTTACAAAAAAAAGGTTAAGGAAGTCACTCAGCTTTTATAATGATAAAAAGACAAAACCCTAACACTGTAATATCAATATCAGTCCTATCTTTCTGTCTTTCAATTCCACCATGCTTATCTCACGGTATTTTATCCATGATATATTTTATTCTGCTTTTTTTTTAACAAATAGAAAAAGGAAGCATTCGAGCAGTTTTACTTCCTATGCCAATATTTTTCCATAACTGTAAATGAAGGTATAAACATTTAACATGCTTGGGGGGGGGGGGGGAGCGGAATATTGTTATAGTTCTTCACTCTTTTTTTTTTTTTTTTTGAGATTTATCAGATTTCTCTATTGATTGAATTTCAGAATATCGTGCTGGATCATGTATAGCTTGCAGGGCCGACTATTAATCTTAGAAGTTTTATAAGCAAGCAACCTACATACCTGTCAAGAAGGTACATAATTTGTCTGCATGACCATACTGCATTTTCTAGACCTTTCAGATTTGAAATGTGATGACCATTCAGAAATTGTATATGCAAGTTCTGTATAAATCACTAGTTGAATGCTTCTTGAAGAGACATAAAGCAATTCTTCCATCCCTTATAGTGAAGAAAAAAAAAAAGGTTATTCAGTGTCGTTTTGGTTGAGATAGAATTAATTTTCTTCCTAGAAGCTGGTATAGTGCTGTGTTTGGGATTTAAGATGAGAATAAATGTTGATAACACACTAATGTTTTAGTTGTTGCTAAGCGGTGTTTATGTTAAGTCAAGGACTTTTCAGCTTTTCACATCACCCCACCAGTGAATGGGCTGGAAGGCACAAAAAGCTGGAAGGAGACACAACCAACACAGCTGACCCAAACTGGCCAAAGGGATAGCATGGGATGTCAAGCTCGGTATATAAACTAGGGGGAAAGCTGGCCAGCAAACACTGCTTGGGAACTGGCTAGGCATTGGTCAGTGGGTTGTGAGCAATTGCATTGTGCATCTCTTGTTTTGTATATTTTAATTCTATTATTATTATTATCATTATATTTATCATTATCATTTTCTGTCCTATTAAACTGTCTTTAACTCAACCCACAAATTTTATCTTTTTTTCTTCTGATTCTTTCCCCCGTCCCACTGTGGGAAGGGAAGTGAGCAAGCGGCTGTGTGGTGGTTAACTGCCTTCCAGGTTAAACCACAATGTTCAGACTCTTGGACTGAACAGAGAGCTTTACTGGTATTAGGTTCATCATATTTACTTCTTTGTAGGACCATGGTCACAGCAATTATATATTAACTCTAGACATAAACCTGCCACACACAAAAAATTGGAGCAGTGTTATCACTTGATATTTAAGTATTCTCACAAATATGCATTTCTATTTGTTTGGAAATTGAAATCATTTCAGAGCTTCATAAAGTTTTGTTCAAAATTATAGCATAGGAATTAGTGCATTAACACATTTTCTGACAACTCAGAATCATTGAGAAGAGATTATATCTTCCTTTATTCATAGTTCCCACTAATGATATGTTCCAATATTTTCTTATTCTAATTATAAAAATAAATTCAAACACTCACACAGAATGCTATGCGTCATTTTTGCTTGATGAGCTTTGCAGTAACTTTTAATGTAAGCACCTCTACTACAGAAGATATATTAGGATTTATGGCAGATATTCTGAATGTAAAAGATACAAACTTGATTTAGTATAGTTTTTCCTTCAGCATTTTTGAATATACAAAAGTTGATCATTCCATGGTATTTCTGGCACATTTATTACTTCTTTTTTTTCCAATTTATCAGTGTTTCCCCTCATTTTGGAATGCAACACAAATACGTATAATGTAGATTTATTTTAATAATCACTATAACTATTCCCTACACATAGAGAAATATCTCTCTGTTTTTCTTGGGAACTAGGCAGAGACGATGTTCCTAAACATTTCAGTGCTTGTGAAACTCACATTAAGCTCTTATTTGCATTTTGTAAGGACTTAAATATCTTTGAAATATCTCCTAAGGGCATTTTTGAAAAAAAAATTGTCTTATCACTCTGAGATAACATGGTCACATTTTCTAAAACATATTCCTTATAGCTTTACCATCATAACAATGATCCATTTTTTCTTACAGTGTAAAATGTATATAAGTAGCACAAAATATTTTGTATTTAATTAAAATTATCCATTTTCAGTAGTGGTGTCTCTTTTGCAGATGCTAGTTGTGCACATAAATTTGCAACCCAGTTATTAGGCCTTCAGTTAAATTAGTCTCCGTGCTGATGTTTGCAAACATAGTCAAAAATACTTAATATTTAGGGTTAAAATTAATTTCATAGGTATAAAAATGGATATCAGTCTTAGAGTCAAATCTTTTTTCATGACTTCTGACCACAGTACAGAACATGAGGTCTTAGTCTTAGTTCCTTCACATATACACTTTCAAAATTTGACCCCAATTTCTAAAATCATACTTTGATTAATATAGTACCTACCCACCTACCTGCTCACTTATCTTTACTAGCCAATAATGATATGTTATCACACGCTATGTACAGCTACTCTATGCACATATTCATATAGCTTGTTTAGTTCCTTTTCTAATATTATTTTCAGACTTGATATAAAGTTTTCATGTCAGCCAAAAAGAAGTGATTAGCTTCAACAGAAGCCCAGAGGAACAGCCTGCTTGTGAATTTTAGCTGCATGCCAGCCGAGGTGTTCCCAGTCTACTTTTGAAAGAAAAAAAAGGCATTTGAGTTTCCACCTCCAGCCCATTGTTTATTTGGCAACTGCAGGAGCAAAGATCAGCCCACAGCGGAGCAAGTCAAACTGTATTTATTGCTAGGATCCTATAAACTGAGTCATAATTGGAACTATGAACCTGCAGAGACCCTTGTTAGAGTTTAATGGACTGGCAAGGTCAGCACAGCTTTCATAGTGAAAATGAAAGTGCTGTCTAGGAGTTTAATGAGCACAATGACATTTCTGCATGCCCCCAAAAATTCCTGAGAGCATCTGGAGCTGGTTTCACTTCTTGCACCATTGATTTTTCTTTTCTTTCTCTCCCATGTTTTTTTTTTCTTTCTGAGGGCAAGCTTGTTTGTATATGTCTTAGGAGGAGGGATATTTGTTTAGGGGGAGAAGTGGGAGGCTTTTTCTTGAGAATTGGTTTTAAAGCTAGCCTTAGTATCTTCCTCTGGAGAAAACTTAAATCTAATTCCACCTTTCAGCTCTCTGTACTCCTCATGGGCAAGAGAAAGACAATAACAAGCATAATTGTGCAAGTTTTAGGGTGAATATTGTCAGCGTGATCTTACAAAGAGAGTTGGATTATTGCTAGGAATTTGGTTTGAACTAAAATGGCTGTACGTTCCTTAATCAAGTGCCTGGAACTTTTTCCTATGCATTAACAAAGGCTTACTCACCAGCCATGCTATAAATCCAGACAAAGCTACAAACAGGCACATTCGTTTATAAAATAATAAAAAAACCCTGTCAGGAAGAAGGCAGGGGGAAGGATCTTCTTGCCATCTATAGTAACTTTGGTTCCTCGGAATGGCTGCTATCTTTATATCTCATTAATCAATCCATTCAGAATCATTAGGGCTGGAGGGCTAATGAATTCTTCTGAGTCTCACAGTACCTATTAAAGCAGTCGACAAATCCTTAATGTTGTGAAACTTCCAAATAATTTTTTAAGGTCAGCCTGTCACAGTGCAATCGGAACTACAACCACTACATACAATTCCAAGGAGAACAAGGTTTTAAGGTGTTGACTCTCCAACTATTACTCCTTCTGGGTGAAAAAAAAAAAAAAAAATCTGTTCCTCAGTGCCACATTAGTAGAATCATAGAATCATAGAATACCAAGTTGGAAGGGACCTCAAGGATCATCTGGTCCAACCTTTCTTGTCAAAAGCACAGTCTAGACAAGATGGCCCAGCACCCTGTCCAGCTGAATCTTAAAAATGTCCAGTGTTGGGGAATCCACCTCTTCCCTGGGGTGATTATTCCAATGGCTGATTGTTCTCGTTGCGAAAAATTTTCCTCATGTCCAATTGGAATCTCCCCAGGACTAACTTATACTCATTACCCCTTGTGTTTTCCTGTGACTCCTTGTAAAAAGGGTGTCTCCATCTTCTTTGTAGCCACCCTTTAAATACTAGAACGTGATGATAAGGTCTCCCCTAAGCCTTCTTTTCTCAAGGCTGAACAAACCCAGTTCTCTCACCCTTTCCTCATATGGCAGGCTTCCCAGGCCTTTGATCGTCTTCACGGCCCTTCTCTGAACCCTCTCCAGCCTGTCCACATCTTTTTTGTATAGCAGGGACCAAAAAGTGAACACAATATTCCAGGTGTGGCCTGACAAGCACTGACTAGAGTGGGATAATGACTTCTTTATCTCTGCTGGTGATGCCCTTGTTGATGCAACTCAGCATCCTGTTGGCTTTTTTTTTGCCGCAGCAGCACACTGTTTCATTCATATTGAGCTGCTTGTCCACCAGGACCCCCAGGTCCCTTTCCACAGAGCTGCTCCCCAGCTGGGTAGTTCCCATCCTGTGCTCCACTCCTCAATTATGCTTTCCCAGGTGCAAGACCTTACACTTGTCCTTGCTGAACTTCATAAGGTTCTTGTTAGTCCAGTCTTCCAGCCTATCCAGGTCTTCCTGCAGGGTGGGTCTCCCTTCCAAAGTGTCCACTTCCCCACTCAGTTTGGTGTCATTAGCAAAATCCATCAGGGTACACTTGGTCCCATCATCCAGATCACTTATGAAGACATTAAACAGCATTGGGCCCAATACTGATCCCTGGGGGACCCCATTTGTGAGACGTTGCCAGTTTGAAAGGGAGCTATCTACCACCACCTTCTGGCTGTGGCCTGTCAACTAGTTCCCCACCCACCACACAGACCACTTGTCTAGACCGTAACACATCAGTTTCTCTGAGACGAGGTTGTGGGAAACCATATGGAAAGCCTTGGAGAAATCTGGGTAAACAATGTCCACTGCTTGCCCCCCATCAACCGAGCAGGTTACTTTGTCACAGAAGGTGGTCAGGTTTGTCAAGCACAATTTGCCCTTGGTGAACCCATGCTGGCTTTTCCCAATCACTCGCTTCATTTGACTTGTGATAGCCCCCAGGAGGATTTGTTCCATAACCTTCCCAAGGACTGAAGTAAGACTGATGAGCCTATAATTTCCTCAATCCTCCTTTAAGCCCTTCTTGTAGATGGGGATGACATTAGCCTTCTTCAAGTCTTCTAAGATGTCCCCTGATCTCCACAGATTCTCAAAGATTATGGAGAGCTGCCTCGCAATGACATCAGCCAGCTTTCTTAACACCCTTGGGTGGATATGATCAGGCCCCATCGATTTGCAGGGGTCAAGCTTCTGTAATAGTTCACATACTAACTTTTCCTTCACTGATGGTGGGTCTGTGTTTGTACCAACCTGGGTTTTTGTTCCCAAGGCCTTGGGCCCAACAGTGCTGACAAAGACAGAGGTGAAGAAGGTGTTGACAACTTCTGCCTTTTCAGCATTGTTGGTCCCTAATTCACCTCTCCTGTTTAACAGCCAGCCAATATTTCCTTCTGTTTCTGCTTGTTGTTTATGTTCCTGAAGAACCCTTGTAGTTTTTGACATCTCTGGCCAATTTCAATTTGAGCTGAGTTTTTGCTTTTCTGACTGCATCTCTGCAGGCCCTGGCAGTGCCGTTGTAGTTCTCAATGGGTATTCATCCTCTTTTCCATCTCTGGTATGCTTCTCTTTTGGTTTTGAGCAGACTCAGAAGCTCACAGTTAAGCCAAAGGGGTCTTTTGCTCCATCTACTTCCCTTACCTTTAAAGGGTAAATTGTTTTTCTGCTTCCAGACGAGCATTCTTGAAAAACTGCCAGCACTCGCTAGCTCTTTTATTGTCCACGGAAGCTTCCACAATTCCCACAGAATCCCCCCGAGCTGAGCTCTGAGTGAGCTGAAGTTTGCTCTTTTAAAATCTAAAATCTTTGTCTTAGTACTAACCTTCAGTGTGCCTAGCAGGATCCCAGACTCCATAATATTGTGATCACTGTAGCCAAGGCTATCACTAACGCAGATATTACAAAGCAGGTGGTTTTGGTTTGTGAGTAGCAAGTCCAGCAGTGCCTTATTCCTGGTTGGCACATCTAACAGTAGTTGGAGGAAGCAATCCTCTATGCATTCCAGGAACTTGATGGATGAATGACGTGAGCTCCTGTATTGTTCTTCCAACAGATGTCTGGGTAGTTGAAGTCACCCATAAGAACTGGGTTCTGTTAACCCGAAGATTGCTTAAGTGACCCAGATATTGCTTCAATGTCCTTATAGTCTTGGTTTGGAGGTTGATAGCAGATGCCTACTGCCCCCTTAGAGATGACCTCTCTGATCTTGACCCAGAGGCATACAATAGGGCTTCCACAATCACCATAGTTAACTTCTATACATTCAACGTTCTCCTTAACATAGATCATGACTCCTCCTCCTCTTTTTCACTGCCTATCTTTACAAAACAGCCTACAGTCATCCATCATGATCCTCCAGTCATGTGAGTTGTCCCACCATGTTTCAGTTATTCCTAACTTCCTGACTGGGCACAGAGCTCCAGTTCCTCCTGTTTGTTCCCCAGGCTGTGTGCATTGGTATACATACGCTTGAGGTGGTTGGTCTATTAATATGTAATGGAGTAGGAGCAAGGATATGTCAAGAACAATCAAACATATGAGAAGTTTCTCATGACTAGACAGGTGTATGTGGCAGTTCACAAGGCATGGCAGAGCAGAAATATCAGCTTAAAAGGCAGGGAGAAATGCTTTTTATTGCATCTTTTCCTCATTGATTAATCTACCATTATTCCACATATTGAGCCTCAAGGGGGCTTTTCCCTTCTGTTACACTGGCTTGGCTGGACAAAGCTCCACTCCCCAGTGTGTCAACACACTGTTATTACATACCATGCTAGTTCAGTACTTTCTGTCCAGAATAAGGTATCTTACTGGACAACTACAACTATTAAAATACTTTACTTCATAAGTAAGGTGTTTACCTACAAAGGAAATAAAAAACTTTGGGGAAACATGAACTAAGGTAACAATCCTTTTTAGCTTATTGCAATTATTAAAAAACTTATTGCTTACTATTAATGGAAAGAAAAATTGTATTTTCCTCCAATTCGGTGCCCTTTCTTTCTAAAGAGGCCTCTGATTTCTCAAGAGACATATTCTTTTTCCTGAGTGACTGCTGTCAGAGACCCACTACCAAAAGGCATGTGGCTTGTTACAGTGATTAATGACAGAACTAGTCCATAATAGAATGTATTTATTTAATTTATTGAATACAGTTCTAGAGTGGAATGTTTTTCTTCTGAGGACCAAAAACTCCATTCTTAAAAATACACTGGTGTAAGTCACTACATGTGGCTCTCTGCCCTGGTAATACTGCCCTGTGGTGGCCGATTTGAATAGAAGTCCCTCACTGGTGGCAGTGACCACTCCTACATGCTTCCTCCATGTTCAAACAGGAAGCAATACCAGGACATTCTTTACTTTAAACACAAATCTTAAATCTCTAGAAAACATCAAAGTCGGAGACGTCTTTAAAAGTGACTACATACTATCACAGTATCAAGGGCAAAGACCTACATGTCAGGGGCAAAGCTGCTACACAAACACCATGAAGCCACTATAAGTTTATATGCAACATGTCAGTATGTGTCTTATACTTAGGTTCACGGCAGAATAGTGACCAGATAGTGAGTATGAATTCCTGCCAGCCTCTAACATTCAGGCCAAAGAAATAACGTACAAGCCCAGTCCATGTGAATGCACTGCCCATTACCAGCGGCCAGCATGGAAGCCACATGGGTAGTAGCTGCTACAGACATTTTCCAGTTGTACAGGTGCTTATATCTATTTTCATGGCCACACGCCCAGCTTCTGACAGAGAATCTGGAAGTCTGTTGCCTATACATCCTTGACATGTTTAATCAGGGTGAAACAGCGTGGTGTTGGTTTCAGAATCTTTTGTACATACTTCAAGTTAAAAAGTCATGGAGAATAAAGTGGTATTTATTTTTTTTATTTCAGTTACATCTGAGACAAACTAAGAAGTGCAGGCAGAATTTATTAGTGCTGTATCACTTTAACTGCAATGGAGATCTTCTTGTGAAACCTTAAGTGCTTTTTCCATAACAGTAACTAAAGTAGTGCATAAAAATATAATAACTATGCAGTAGTGGTGCAGTTGAGGGAATAAACTACAAAATATGCATTCCCTTAGTTAATGTATACTCTTCTGACTATTTCTCTGGCAGCACTTAGTAATTCAAAGTGATTAAATTAAATTGTTTTTATATCTTTGTAATAAAGATAGAGTATACAGCCCTGTTCTCTTAGTATAGGTTGGGATTTTATTACTTAGCTTGATTCTCGGTTTTATAATTGGCCTTTTTGGTTCTCAATGAGCTGTGAATAAAATCTGAGACGTTTCAGATTATGTTAAGGAGGATGCACTTACAAGTGAAATGCATTCAATTTTATGAGAAAATTATGAAGATTATGATTTCACTGTATTTGAAGTGCAAAATAAAAAGCCTTACATGGATAATCAGGATTCCTCTGTGTTCTATGTTAATGAGTATTGGCAGCTTCCAGCCTTATTATTACAATTCATCAAACTATAACCTCTCCCTCTCTCTCTCTCTCTCTCTCTCTGGGACATTAACTAAGCTTCTTATGCAGATGGCTGGATGTAAAGCATCAACACGTGAGCTCAAGAGTTTTATTTCATCAAGTGGACACGTAGGAATGAGCAGGAAGAATGAAAGGGGGAGCGGTATTTTTTGTCTTGTGCTTTTCACACACATGGTAATTTTTCTACTCTAATCACAGTATATTTTAATATGCATTTACAATACAGAATTTTTGGGTTTTTTTATATGTTTGCAACACAATTTTTAGATTTTCTCTTCTAGAACACTTCATAATAAAAGAATGGTTTGTATTATCAGCTACTTAATGGCATTCTTTTGTGCCATACATTACATATTCTTGTTATATGTGGTAGCTTCATTAAGCTGGGTTCTGTAAAAAAAAAAATAAAGTAACAACCTCTGTCCAGAACACTTCACGGTATAATAGGTAAGATGGTTAAGGTTCCCCTGGTTTCAGCTGGAATAAAGTTATTTTTCTTCTTAGTAGCTGGTAAAGTGCTGTGGTTTGCATTTAGGATGAGAATAATGTTGATAACACACTGATGTTTCAGTTGTTGCCAAGCAGTGTTTATACTAAGTCAAGGCTTTTTCAGCTTCTCATACTGCCCTGCCAGTGGAGGCTGAGAGTGCATAAGAAACTGGAAGGGGTCACAGTTGGGACAGCTGACCACAACTGACCGAAAGGATATTCCATAGCATATTACAACATGCCCGGTATATAAACTGAGGGGAATTGGCTGGGGGGCACTGCAGCTCAGGGATTGACTGGTCATCGGTCGGTGGGTGGTGAGCAATTGTATTCTGCATCACTTGTTTTTTATATTCTATTATTATTATTGTTATTGTTATTATTATCCTTTCCTTTTCGGTCCTATTAAACTGTCTTTACCTCAGCCCACAAGTTTGGTTTTTGTTTGTTTTTTTCCCAGATCTCTCCCCCATCCCACTGAGGGGGGCCAGGGGTTGAGCAAGCAGCTGTGTAGTACTTAACTGCTGGCTGGGGTTAAACCACAACAAAGGTAAACGAAGAAACAGACTGCACGGAAGATCCAGGCAACAACAGGATTTTTAACAAGTCTAGCTGTACGTAAAATTCATAACAGCTTTTACTTGCACAGGTAGGCTTTCCTCTGGCAATGCCAACAGGATTATTTACATGAGCATGAGTTGTTTATATAAATAAGGCTTATATGATTGGACTCATACCCTGTGTAAATTATGCAAAAATATTTTAAGAAAGTCATGTGTATAGGATCCATGAAATTACCTTTCAAGTCTGGAGACCTTTACTGAGAACTGGATGATATCACTATATGTAGTAATCTTGCATGTTGTTCAGACTTGCTTTATCTTTACTGGTCATTTATCTGTATCTGAAAATCACCACATAACATATACATTGGCACAATTGTCTCTGTGCACACACAGGAGGCCTTAATAACAGCTGGTGTTGCCTTGGCAAACTTGTGTGGAAAAGCTTCTGTGAGCACTGAAATTCACTGAGTTTGAAAATGTATATGTTTATATCCCCCAAATTGCCTTTTAAGAAAGACTATTCAGACAGTGCAAGTCAAAAGTGGACTCATATAACACGGGTAATGAAGTGTACCCTTCTCTCTTTCACTGACGTAAATTGGAAAAGGCTTGGTTTAATATAGACTCTTTCTCCCTCCTGGAAATTTTATTCCAAAAAGAAGCAATCTAGGTCAGCCTCCTACTGGTGTACCAATTAACAGGATATGTCCATTATATTTATTATTCCTCTGCAAGATGTCAGACTTCAACTTAAGAACTAGCAAAAACAATATGACCTCAATTTACAGAAAATTGTGGAGTGTGAATGTTCTTTATTTTTTCAAGTAACTTGCTCCTCACTTTCCTGTACAATGTGTTTAAGTACTGCTGAATTTAAAATGTCCAGATTTTACCATTTCCAGTACAATTTGATGGCCCCATTTTGCTTTTTCAGTGACTCTTATAGGAGATTAATGTTCTAATAAGTACCGGAGGTCTTTGTAGTTAGGAAGGTGTCATATCGAACACTCCAATAGAAATCTGATTTGCCAGTGTTTCCTTCTTTTCTTTTGCCCTTACTTTAAACAATTGAAATCACAGCACTGAATGATGTCCTTCTTTCTCATATTTGTTTAATAAAGAAATAACGCCCCGTTGATCACTATGATACACAAAGTAGTAAATGGAAATGTCTTCACAAAGTACACTTCAAGGGTATGATTTGAAAGAAAAAAGATTCATTGGTGATCTTCATGTTAATAGGAGTAATATGAATGTCTCAGTTGAAAAATAAACTACCTAGAGTTGAAAACACACCAGAATAGCTGAGAGTTTCCATAGTACCCAGGTAACCTCCAGTGTAATTTTTTATAAAGCATAGTGAGAAGGAGGGAAACAGTCTTAAACATATGTATTATTTGAGAAACATGCCACAGCCTGTGAAAGTTGGCATTATTCTGTCCTCAGCATATACGTTTCTAGAGTGCCTTATTAGTGTGAAAGAAAGAAGAACACAGCATAATCAGTGCCCTGGATTACGTCTTTAACCTCCATTCATTTCTCTTATGAGGAGGATGTCATACTATCTTGTCTGAAAAGGCTGATGGAATGATAAATTCATAAATCTCTGGGAATTGCATATATTTAATACTTATCGGTCCAAAACAAATGCTTTCTTATAAACATCAGGCAAAATACTACACAGTAAGAAAAATGGTTAAAGAAAGATAATTTCAAGACAATTCTAGAATGTACTTAGAGTAATTCAGTTTCATAATTTTGTGAAGAAAAAACTCAGATTTTACCAGAAGAAAATAACAATATTTTTCGTCTAATGACCATTCTAGTAAAGGTTTGATTGTTCTGGGAGGGACCAGAACTTGTTAAATGAAACAGAAGAATAGTTTGGACATCCACACAAAAAATAAAATGAAATAAATCTTTTACCGCCTTATCACAGACAAAAAGACCTATGCATAGGCACTGCCCTCTACTGGAACTTGGTATATTGCACAGTTCTGTAGGTCTTCCATCCAAGTGAGTTTTTTTACGTTCTGTTGGTGTGTGGCTGAGTGCTACTGCTATGTGATGAAGACCTTTCCTATACCATTTCATTTGAATTCTGAGGGTCACCAGGGACTAGCATAAACCGAAAAAAAATACCAAAATACATAAATACTAATACTGAAACATGGAAATAAATCAATACTAATACTAACAAACCAAAAGGGGTGAGTCATCCATACTGTCATGCAACTTTCACAAAGAAAAAAATCACTCCAGTATTATAATTTTGAAAAATTCAGCCCTGTTCAGCATTACTGTAATTACCACTAGAGCATCAGCAAGTGGCACAGTGTCAGGTCTTCCATTTCTTCAGCTTTACTATGAGCAGGAGCTGCCTTTACCTCTACAATATGAACTTCGCATATGTTCAAGCATGTACTGGAAATACCAGTACAACCAGGACCTCTGATAGCAGCAGGCAGCCACTACTTTGCCTCCCTTGCCTTCAGACCATTTTAAGCTACATAATTTACAGAATTTTTAAGCAAAGAGTTAATTTACTAAGTAAACAACAGCTGAATATTTAGCTAAGTTTCACTGGTGAGCTATAAGAGCCTTGGACAAACTATGGGAGGCACAGGCCATATTTCTCCTGAGGTCCCAGGAAGTAGTGGCAGTTTTTTACACTTTTCAAAGAGCTACTGAGCTTCCACCTCTCTTCCAGTAACCAAATAGAAATTGAAATTCCTTTCTTTTTGCCTTCTCAGAGCCCTTTTTAAGCTATTAATAGAGCTAGTTAAACAGAAGGTATGTTTTCTGGCAGTACATATGCAGAAGTGTGGTTGCAAACACTGTGTGTGCAAACTCACACTCTGGCCTCCATAGCTTTTTCTTTTTATGGTTAGGAGCTGATTTCTAATCTGTCCCCATTTTTCCCCAAACATTTGAAGAGTTTCCATGTAGTTTGTTTGAAAAACACATTAATTGTAAGAGCTGTTTTCAGCAATGCATGCCATTTAGAATTTCCCAGGCTGATGGGTCATCACTGCAAGACATCACGCCTAGTTACCTCTGTCCGACACTATTACGTGACATGGCTGATAATATTGCATCAGCCTAACAAAATTGAAAACCAAATGGGTTACTGAGCACTGCAATCAACTGTTTGGAACAAACAAATCTCCAGTCAACCTCTACCTGTTCAGAGGAACTAAACACTAGTTAGGGTGTTTTAAGTGGTGGGCAGGTTTTCTTCTAGAAACTGTGAGTAGCAGGAACTGTCATGTATGACAGGTTTACATTAAGTCTAGGTAGAAAAGCTGTAAGGAGGAAATTTATTTAAGCAAAGTAAAACTCACTGAAAGTACTTACATGTTGTCTGATGCATAGTAGTCATCTGTCACTTAGCAAGCTGTGAAGTGTACCATTAGAGGAATCTGTTGTTAAGATTTTATTATTTTGCTTTAGTGCTGCATATAGGGCTAGCTGAAAATTATATGCTGAAACTACTTTTCAAAGGATTTTTGCTAAATTAAATTTTCCTCCAAAAGTATCTTCTTTCTTTCAACAACAAAGAAGAAAAAAAAATAGTTATGTAGTCAGTGAAAAGCTGAACACAGAAAAGATTCAGGTTTCAGCGAGAAAGTAAAAACATTTTGGACAAAACCTTCCCATACCTATCCAACTATACTCAGTCTTTGATGGCAAGTCAACATTTTCCCCAGAAATTAATAACTATAGTTTGGGGAGTGGTTTTAATTTTATTAATACATGCCCCAGGGTGGAATGCTTTCTGTGAGATTGAAAAGCAATGCCAAATTCATCTTCCAACAAGCTCTAGCTAAGTATCATGTACTACCTAGAGAACATAACCCAGAAACTGAGGGCAAATATGGGCCAGTCATATCCTCCACTCTCAGACTAGGTAGCTAAATGCACTGAGATCTGCAAGAACTGGGGAACAGTTCCGCAAGAACTAGCAATCTAACTCCAAAATATGTAGCAGTATTAAATGCCTGAAATTACTTGTCAAGTCAGAAAGAACACTTCCAAAACCAGGGCACAGAGATCCAACAGAAGTATGATTCTTGAATGATTAGGGCAAAGTATGAAGAAAGATTAAGGCAAAGATTTGCAGTTGAAAACCACTATGGTTTCTCATGAGCTTTTATCACCCATAAAGGCTATGGAAAAGGAAGAATTTGGCCCTTTCTGTGTTATGTATCAGGAACATATTCATGATTCAATGGAGAATACTTTCTAAATGACTGAATAAGTCTTTTTGTTTTAATCTTGAAAAATCAAAGAGAATAGAGCCCTGAGTGAATGAATCCATCAACTGTCATATAAATTATGTTAGTGTCCCCAAAAATCTTGTTCCTTCTTTTCTAGTGGTGATAAACTACTAATTAGTAATACATATTGAGAGACTATGGTTAACGTGGTAACTGATAGGTAGAATGAACTGGCACTGAATGGGAAGCAAGACTGCGTACAAAGTTTTGCCAATAAACTGAAATGCTAGAGTGGAGAGTTAAAATTCAAGTATGTCGCTGTCAGTGTTACTTTGCTATAGGAGATATATATGGGTAACTAAAGAAGCAAGGGAGAAAAACATCTGGGACAAAGAAGAAAGAATTAAAAAATCTTTGATTACTTTTGTAATTTAGAGTAATCATTTTTATGTCTTTCAGAATGGTTATAGCTACCTTACATAAAATACAGCAGAATAAACTGAACACTGAAAAGACAATTCCAGGCTGCATGTATTAATTGGGTACAACCTGGAGAAAACTTTTGGACAATGTTTTTTCAACCAATGTTTTTTGTTGTTGAAAAAGACAGGTTACCTCTGAGATCCTCTTTAGGTCAGCAGGAAAAGCCAGAGAAATAAATACATGAACAGCACTCCTCTTGCAAAACAGCAAAGCTCAGTCTCCCTAGACCTCACAACTTTCAGCTTTAGAAAGAAAAGAAAGATGCAGAGAACCGGAATCAGAGTGAAATATGTAGCACATTCCTCACTTAATGTTAACAAAGCAGATGTATTGAAACTCCCTTGTAGGCTTTTTCTTCTGATCTATCTTTTCACTGACAGTAAATTCAGTCAATGTACATGAACTTTTGATTAGCATTGAGTACATCAGATATTTATTTTTTCTTTCCACACAATATAGCTCGAAAAAGAAAAGAGTATCTGAATTTTGTTCCAGAGTAAAGCACCTTTCCCAGTGTACAGAGATTTATAATAATTGAAATGCATGACAGATGCAGTGTAAATAATGTCTATTATAGGACAGGTATGCATTTACTCATCATGCATATCACAGTGAAAGACACTGAGAACGAGGTTTTTGTTTTCAGCATTGTGTATGTAAATGAAATGTGTTCAGTTAGAGTTAAATATTGGCTCAAGGAGGATTCTCGAATAGTGATAACTGATTTTTTTTAAATGAAAAATCTGTTTTCTAATGTAAAAAGAAAACGTATGCCTGCAGAAGAGAAAGGGAGAGAAACAATAGTGCTTTTCATCAAGAAATTCACCTTATGTTTCATTTTAGTAAAAAAACAACTTCTGAAAACAAAATATTTAATCCAAAATCTGTCTCCAAATTGGTCTGTACTACCTGGAGGGAAGCCTCAGAGTTACTCTTTGGCAGAGGCTTTGACCTTCAGTGGGAATGCCCCTCTCAGTAGGTACTGCTGTGCCTGTACTCCCCTGAAGCCAGCCTGCCTAGACAACAATGGTAAAGAAGAGCATAGAAGAACCAGACTACAGCTCCCACTGAGGTGCCACTTCTGAAATATTTCAGGTTTGGCCAAAGACTTCTTATGTTTGTCCAAAAAGTTTGAGCTTTAAACTTTTACATGGGAATATTAATTTTTTTTTTCCTAGGAAGAAAAACACCCTCATTTTCTGATCATCGTTTTTCTATCCTCATTAAACCAATGATGAGGCTTCACACATCAAGAGATTTGGAGATGTGCTTGGTACCTTAGCATTTCCAGTAGGTTTGCGCAGATTCTTAGAGGCTTCTGATGGAGGCTTTTCAGGGGGCTACAAATCAGTGACTGCTGATGATTTGGAGACAGATGTTCTGGCAAGTATGTTAAAGACACTTCACAGTGTCTACATAACCTCATCAGAAATTTTAACAGCTATAAATTTACTGATAACGGTTGAGAAACTCTAAAGAAAAAAATGCATTTCTAAAAAAAGCAAAGTCTGATAAGTAAAAGCTGATAAATACCATTTTTTGGTAGACAGAAAGCGGTTAGACATGAAGAGTAACTGAGGCTGTTGATTAGAATGTCTAATACCTAGTTTTCCACTGTTTACTTCCTCATAATGCCAGAGAAAAAACTTATTAAAATAGAAAAAATGAGAATGGTAACATAAACCAGAGCTGAGTATTTTTTTTTTAATATATTTTAGATCAGAAAATATACTACGAAATTTGTGGACAAAAATTACAAGTAGGTTATTTGCTACATTATGAAAATGTTGACAATAGAATGAACACAGCATTTAAAATAATGTTATTTTTCATAAAAATACGTAGGTACCAGATGGTAGAAGAGGCAGGCCTCAAAGAAGGTCATCATCAGTTAATGCACTGCTTTCAGACCAGTGGTGCTGAAGGGCACTGAAGTCTATGTCAATCACAGAGTACACGGAGTCATTAGAGTGTAGCAACTATTCAGCAGTGTGAAAGCCTAGGGCATTGCCTAAAATGCAATGCTGTCGTAATGTGGCACCTGGAAATGGTGCACTTCACATCAGCTGAAAAATAAAAATTCTTTCCTTCAGAAGTTTCAAAGTCAGAAAACATCATGGTAGTACTATAGATATGCAGTAATCTACATGGAATGTTTATAGTAGCAAGAAGCTAATAGAAGATGAGTAGAAAACTAACACATTAGGCATCCACATAAAAAAATACCAAGCTTTGCTTCCAAAACATTTTACATGTTTTAGCTTCCTAAATATTCCACTTGGTTCCAAAATACAGAAATCCTCCTATAACTGATGCCAAGTTTTCATATTTAGCATATATTGGCTTTCTGTCCTCTGAACATTACTGTATTCCTATTCAGCCTTAGTCCTTGCTTAACTACCACTTTACCATAATATTTTTTCCACACCGTTGTCCTGTCAGTATTGCTTAAGATCCCAGTTACCGAGATTTAATCTTAGATTGAAGTCTGGAGGTAAATATTCTTTATAACTGTTGTGGTTTAACCCCAGCTGGCAACTAAGCACTACGCAGCCTCTCCTCTCTCACGTCCCTCACACTGGGATGAGGGAGAGAATCAAGAGGATAAAAGCAAGAAAACTTGTGAGTTGAGATAAAGACAGTTTAATAGGTAAAGCAAAAGCTGCACACAGAAGCAAAGCAAAACAAGGAATTCATTCACCACTTCCCATTGGCAGGCAGGTGTTCAGCCATCTCCAGGAAAGCAGGGCTCCATCACTGTGGTGGGTTGACCCTGGCTGGGTGCCAGGTGCCCACCAAAGAGGCTCTATCACTTCCCCTTCTCAGCTGGACAGGGGGGAGAAAATATAACAAAAGGCTCGTGGGTCAAGATAAGGACAGTTTAATAAAGTGATAGCAAAGGTCGCGCGCGAAAGCAAAGAAAAACAAATGATGTTATTCTCTACTTCCCATCAGCAGGCGATGTCTAGCCACTTCCCAGGAAGCAGGGCTTCAGTACATGTAGTGGTTGCTCCAGAAGGCAAAAATGCCCCCCTTCCATCTCCCTTTACTTAGCTTTTATATCTGAGCTGACGTTGTATGGTATGGAATATCTGTTTGGTTAGTTTAGGTCAGCTGTCCTGGTTATGTCCCCTCCCAAGATCTTGCGCAGCCCCAGCCTGCCGTTGAGGGGGGGCAAAAATTTTGGAGAGACAGCCTTGATGCTGTGCCAGCACTGCTCAGCAGTAGCCAAAACACTGGTGTGTTATCAACACCTTTCTAGCTACTCATGCAGAGCACAGTGCTTTGAGGGCTGCTATGGGGAGTATTAACTCCATCTCAGCCAGACCCAATACAATCACGCGTAATGGTTACTTGGGAAGACAAACGCCATCACTCCGAACATCCCCCCCTTCAGCCTTCTTCCCTCAGCTTTATATGCTGAGCATGATGTCATATGGTCTGGCATATCCCTGTGGTCAGTTGGGGTCAGCTGTCCCTGCTGTGTCCCCTCCCAACTTCTTGTGCACCCCCAGCCTACTCGCTGGTGGGGTGGGGTGAGAAGCAGAACAGGCCCGGACTCTGTGTAAGCACTCCTTAGCAGTAACGAAAACATCCTTGTGTTATCAACACTGTTTCCAGCACAAATCCAAAACATAGCCCCATACTAGCTACTGTGAAGAAAATTAACTCTATCCCAGCCAAAACCAACACAATAAGGGTGGGGTGGGGTTGGGGGGTGGTTTAATATTAAGACACTCTTAGCTGTAGGTTAGGTTTGAAATCTTAGCACCATTAAAGAAGCTAAATAAACACAACTATAATTCCTTCCAACTTCATCGACAATTTTCATTCTGTGCATATACAAAAGCATCTTCAGTGGAGGTTTGATACAAACCCATGTTATAGTAATGAGACTGAGAAACTCTACTTCCCTTTGAGATGACTGCAGAAGAGCTCCAAGGATTGAGATACAGTGTTTGTTTTATACTCCATGCAAGAACAACACCACCTTCAGATCCTACACAGTACAGAGAACATTGTAGTTTAATTTTTTTTCCTGTCTACTATAGAAGGTAGTGGCATAGTATATGTACATTGTAGTTTAACATAAACCCTACCATTTGGTGCTTACCTTTTATTTGGCAATGATATATAATTGCATTATTTAAACATATTTGTCGTGGTTTAACCCCAGCCAGCAACTAAGCACCACGCAGCTGCTCACTCACTCCCCCCCCATCCAGTGGGATGGGGGAGAAAATCAGGAAAAGAAGTAAAACTCCTGGGTTGAGATAAGAACGGTTTAATAGAACAGAAAAGAAGAAACTAATAATGATAATGATAACACTAATGAAATGACAACAGTAGTAATAAAAGGATCGAAATGTACAAATGATGCGCAGGGCAATTGCTCACCACCCGCCGACCGACACCCAGGAGTCCCTGAGCGGCGATTCCCTGCCCCCCCCCCTTCCCAGTTCCTAAACTAGATGGGATGTCACATGGTATGGAATACACTGTTGGCCAGTTTGGGTCAGGTGCCCTGGCTGGGCATGAGAAGCTGAAAAATCCTTGACTCTAGTCTAAACACTACTGAGCAACAACTGAAAACATCAGTGTTATCAACACTCTTCACATACTGAACTCAAAACATAGCACTGTACCAGCTACTAGGAAGACAGTTAACTACATCCCAGCTGAAACCAGGACAATATTTTATCTGTTCATTACTAGTTAGTAAAAAGGATTTCACACTCCGACTATGCAATGCAAAGTAATACCACTGCAATAACTCACAGTGGATCTTTTTTTTTGGTTGTTAGTGGAAAAATGACTGCCAAAAAAGAACCTCGGTCATACAAGATTAAGTGAATCTATCATGACCTAGTAAATAGACTACAGGGCAGGTATTCTAGTCTTGGCTCTGCTTCTGACCTGCTGAGGGACCTTCTGTGTCTCTCAGTTTATCTGGCTGGTAAATGGAATAATGATGCTGAACTCCTTGTAAAATATATGAACAGCTGTTGAGGAAGAAAGGATACATAAATGCAAGGTATTGCTACTGTTACCTGAACATGTATCTTTTATTTCATATCCTTTGCATCCATGTCATTGTAATTCCAGAATAAATACTGTAATTTTATATATGGAAGCCTTGTTATGAACATATGAATTCTTAAATCATTATGATATTCCTTCACAGCCCCACTCTCTTCCTTCTCCTGGCCTATACTGTATATAAGCAGCAAGGAACCACGTAGTAGTTTGACCTTATGGCATAAAAATATATCAGCACAGACTTTTTGTTGAACTTGTCTTATCTAACAGACCCTCACAAGACAAAATTGTGTTACTCAAGATTACAGCAAGCCATTACACTGCATATATCTAATTAGGAAGACACAGCAGCACTGTTCCCCCCCAAAAAAACGGAAAACATAGAACTGGTGGTCCAATTCCCTTCCAATTGTTCTTGGTGAAAAGCAATAATGAATCAAAATTCAACTTCCTTCCACCCAGGAATGATACTTCCTCAAATGTTTCTACTCAACCATCTACTCTAGCTCTCAAGATGATGGACAAAATCTAGGCAAGTTATTCATAGTGGAATCAGTTACCTGAGAACTTCCTTTGATCTTGTCTTTCACTCTTCACAACCCCTATTTGCCTGAGTGTGTGCAGAGTGGTTCTTATTCCGATTTATGGCTGAAGAAGAGCTGAAGATAATTCATAATACAATGTTATAGTGAAACGTCTTTTCCTCTTCATTTATTCCACAATTTCATTGCATCAGAAGTTAGACAGTACAGTCTTTCATACTTTTATTCCTATGAAGTATTTACCACTACACTTTTGGATACTATTAGTTAAGGTAACACAATAAAAGGCCAAACTCAAACTGTCTAGGGACTTTTTCCTGGATACTTAACAATGAAAATGTTCACAGAAATCCCATCCTGACAACCACTTCAGGAAAACAGATCCAGCTCAAAGTCAGTAAGAATAAATATTATGTAACAGTACCATTGCTGTGACTTCTTGTTAGAATAAAACATAAAAAAATCACTAGTACAGTTGACATCAAGATGAATCGTTGAAACAATTTTCCTGGGGACTGAGGGCAGCATTTCCACTACTTTAAACAAAGCAACCAACACTGATATGTTCTCTATCTGGTGGAACTTGTCACTTCCATTAAGTAAATAAGTTGAAGGCAAAATAATTGTGTCCTGTTCAACCTTTATGTTTAAAGAACTGTAAAAGAAATCACAAAGGTATATAAAGCAAATGTAAGGTGTTGCCTATGAGAATACTTGTCTAATCAGCTTAAATTGCCACTATATTCATACTGTACAGCAGCTGTGGAAATAGTAGATATTACTTCATGTTTTTCATGTTCATCTTTACCACTGTCTGGCGTGGTTTGATTTTATTAATTAAGAAGTAAGGAGCAGTTTATTTTAAGATTAGCAATCAGTTCACACTTGGCTACCTCAGCTACTTTTTTGACATGAATTTGATATACTTTGTAACAATCTGTGGGGCTATAAGTGCCACATCACTCTGACAGGTCCTTTCAGATGTAATGTTTCAGACTTAGGCAGTTCAGAGGAGTGTATTGCACATCTCATTTTGTTGACAGTGGGACCAGGGCCATAGCAATGCTGCTTTTGTCTACAAATGTAACTTTCCAAACTTTAGACTCCCTATATAAATTAGCATTAATTCTTATATAAAACAAGTTAACACTAGAGATTATTGCTGGGTTTCAGGTCTGCCCACAGAGTAAAACAAACCATAATCTAGGCCAGTCCATATCAGGAAGTTCAACTGGATCTAGGAGTTATTCCTTTCTATTTCATATACATAGAATAACCAAAGATTTTATTGGTACACTGTTTAGTCATTCCAGAGATTGTGTTTGAGTTTCAGTTCCATTGCTCATGCTACAAGTTTGCAGCAGAAATGCTATGTAAGAAGAGAATCAATCAATTGTGTGTTACTAATTTCACATATTTATCAGTCTCAGTTGCTGTCTAGTCAAATGTGGCAACAATGAATTCTGGTGGATACTGGGTGGTTACTGGCTGGAAGGCATTGTCTCAAGACTCATAGATGTTAGCCATTAGAAGTAAAAGGCAAATGGCAAAATAAAATGACAATATCAGCTTGAAAGGGAAGCAGAATAAAACAATGCAGAGAAATTAACAGCTGAACTAGACAAATTAGTCACTGCAATAGATTCTTGCAGCAAAAAAGGTTGTTTTTTTTTTTTTTTTTTTCTTTTCTGCTCTGGTAGTAAATTGTTCATACAGATCATGATTAGTCATGACCTTTATCATTGTCTTCAGCTGTTCAATCAAGAGCTCACAAGAACACACTCTAATCTACAGTATGCT